>NC_059335.1:32844375-33208750 GCF_018350155.1 Leopardus geoffroyi | reverse complement strand
TAAATAATTTGTCCATACATCCATGGCTAGTCCTTGAGTCCCCAAACCAGGGCTTTTTTTATTCTGTAAGCACAAAGCTTTTAAGGAGGCTTCCTGGGAAGGTTTCTTTAAGGAAAGGTGGGTGGTGTATGTGCTGGATGGAGAGTCCCCTGCATAACTTTTCCTGGTCTCCTGTGTTCTCTCTCCAGATTCTGTCCCCCATGGCCAATGGCTTATTCCACAAAGCCATCATGGAGAGTGGGGTGGCCATCCTGCCTTTAGTGTTGCTATTCCCTGGTTATGAGAGGAAGAAGGATGTAAGTATCTCGTTAACACCTCTCCTCTACTTGGTCAGAGGAGAATGTGGTCAGGTGTCGATAGACCATGTACTTGGCAGTCCTACTGACCATGGTCAAAAGAATCTGATGCTGGCCAAGGTGAACCTTATTGCTCTAAGGGAGGCCTGGTTTGACAGAAAATAGGTCCCCAGTGAAATACTGTTGGTGTGCGTGAATGTGTGTGTGTGTGTGTGTGTGTGTGTACATGAGTGTCTATGTAATTGTTCTGACATCTTATTCATTATTCTTCACTTAGGATATATAACTCAGTCCCCTGTGTTATATACGGCTCATCTCCTATATCGACTCCACTCTATCTAGAGTACTCTGTTAAGAAAGATTCTTAGGCTGTTTCCAATTCAGTGGGAAATAACACTGTGACTGATTCTTGTTGCCTGGCATGAGATTGTGAGGGGGCAGTGAGGCATATGCCCCAGACTTTTGTCATCTGTCGTCTTGGTTAGTGCTCTAGCAGACAGTGAGGACCTGGAGACCAAGGTCTCTGTATCTTTCATGTCCCAGCATGATTCCTGGTGCATATTAGGTGATTATTGCTGTTTGCTGAATGAATGAGTTAACAAATGAGCTGATTCGGTCAATGAAGATTAAGCACGGGGCTGTGGAGCCACCTCCTGGGGACTATGCATTTTCGTGGTGCATTTGCTTGAACACCTGATAGAAAATGACAGTGCACACCACAAGCAGAGACGTGGAGTCATAATATTGTAAAAATACTCTCAATGCATCGGGAATATTGATTTGGGGAACATGACATACCAACTTTCAGTTTGTGCCTCTGTTTGTTCATTTAGCACACGTACGCTGAGTGTCCATAGTCCTCCCAGCTCTATGCTAGGACCTGTGGGTTTGTAAATGGGAAGGGCTACACTGACTTCAGAAGACCATAATCATTTTATGACAAAGGTTTTTAACCTGAAATCCATGGGTAGTTGGGAGATGGTCCTTGAGCTCCTACAGTTGTACGTTGTGTGTAGATTCTATATGTTTGTGCATTTTCCCAGGGAGCGGGTTTGTAGCTTTCGTTGGATTCTCAGAGCATTCATGACTCCCAGACACTTGGGGGGCCACCACTTTCAAGGGATGAGCTCCCACGGATAGTTCGACGACTGCGCAAGGCAGTGTTTGTGAAAAGGCTAGGTAGAGAAGGTGGGAATCCTTGAGGTAACAGGAAATCAGAGGAGGCAGGGGTTCATGGGAGCTGCAGTGGTCTGAAAGGACATCTCGGAGGAGCTAGGGATGAGTGGAATTGATGTGAGACAGAAAAAGCTGTTCAGGGTATTCTAGGCTGTGGTGGGGGTGAGGCTTAACAGAGCTGACAAGCTGGCACTGAGCCAGAGTCATGCCTCAACTGACAGTTAAGTCATGCTTGCAAAGCTGCTCCTCACGCTTGGGGCTCCTGGCTCCACTCAGCATCCCAGAGTTGGGCGTCTGGACTCAGTGAGGCTTACTGCCAGTGGAGCCAACACCATCGGACTGGTCTCTCCGTGGCCAGGAATCTTGACTCTGTTCCACAGCCACAGGCTGACATACCACCTCCCCCTACTCCAGCGGTTGCTAAAGATGACAAGGAGAGTCAGGCAAGAGAACAAAGAGGTACAGTGCCCGCCTGTCCTCAGGGGGTGGGGAGGGGCAGCAGGCTTCATGTATGAAGGATCTAGGACTCTTTTCACTTTTCATTTTCTTGGCGACTTTCCATGCTGTGCTCTGACCTGGTCCTTCTCTGGCAACAGTTGCAGGTGCTTGCGCATATCTGTGGTTGCCATGCGTCTGACTCTGCTGCCCTGCTGCAGTGCCTGAGGGCAAAACCCTCCGAGGAGTTGTTGGACATCAGCAAGGTGAAGAGGGGCAGGAGGGCTTGGGGGCAGGGTTGTGCTTGGAATGGAATGGCAGACAAACCCCACCACTCTCTTACTTACTTTGATATGGGATTTGGAAAGATGGAGGTTGGGATTCATAGTAATGGCTGTAGAATGTACAGAACCATGATAGGTAATTTAAAGAACTTGATGGGCCAGGGATGCTGCTTAGCCAGGAGAAGATCCAGGAAAACACAAATGTTGTCTTTAAGTCACTGGGAAGAGGGACTTCCCCTGTTCCACATGCTGCCAGAAGCTAAAATCAGTGTCAAGAGTGTGAGTTCTGTTAGGAAGCCATTTTGGCTTGGTATAACCAGGAAATTTCTAAAAACTCTGAAAAAGGGCCAGCACCTTTAGAAGATAGTGAGACACCCACCTCTGTAGGTATGCAAGCAGAGTCTAGATGACCACTGACAAATTTCAGTCACTGGACTGAATGAGCTCTTTGTGCCCCTTCCACTCGTGAGAGCTTCTGATGGTCCTTGGAAGAGCAAGGCCATTATCTGTCAGATTCCAACAATTGTGAAATACTTTGTTGGCATGGATGAAGGGTCCGCTGTGAGTTGTGCTGGAGTCTGGGAGCTGGATAACAAGTCCTTGACCCGATGGAGTGTGAAAGGTCTTCTGTGTGCTCCCCGCCATCCCCACTCCCAAACAGAGACCCCCCCAAAAACGTGGATAAAGCCAGGTGTTTCCTCCTGAGACCCAAGACTCAGCCAGATCAAAGGCACAGTGCTGAGGAGGACATCTCGGGAAGATGCGCATACTAATCCCCACTACTGTGGCCACTCCCCTGTCCCCTGCTCACCACTCTGCCTGCTGCATTTGGTCAGTGGTTCTCAAAGAATTTGAGCCCCTTTGCCTAAGCAAGTGCAGGGCCGGCCAAGCAGAACTGGTACATCAGGATGGGCCAACTGTGGCTTTTTCCTTTCTTAATGTAGTTTGATCACTGCTCGGCGGGTTGGGTCTCCTTGGCTGGGGGCTTGGGGACAGCAGATTTTGTGAACAGAAGCAGATGCTGATTTTTCTCTTCTTCCTTATTCCAGAAAACCACGTTTTCCATTCCAGTGGTTGATGAGTTTTTCTTTCCTGATGAGCCTCTAGCCCTATTGACTCAAAAAGCATTTAATTCAGTTCCTTCTATCATCGGAGTCAATAACCACGAGTGTGCCTTCCTGCTGCCCACGGTAAGGATCCCAGCTGTCCTTCCTGTCGCTTCCTCAGCGGTGTGGCAGCTGTATATGCTTCCACAGCTCAGCACAGCCAGCAAGGACGCCAAGTGTTATGCAGGAGCCCGGAAGCCAAGGACACGGTGATGCCCCTTCCCCTCTCTGAAGGAGGGTAGCTGAGGACTGAGGGCAGCCGGAGTCAGCATCTGCCCGGCTCCTCATACAAGGTTCATGGAGAAAGAAACAACTCTACGAAAAAAGTAAGAGAGGATGGATCCATTTGAGCTTTGTTCAAAACGTCACAAATGATTGTTTCAAATGAGCACAGTTAATACTTCAAAGATGAATTTCATGCAGGTTTGGAAAATGTTCAGGCCTTTACATTTTCGTGTGCGGTTATGAGATTTTGACTTCCAAGGATGCTCTCTGGGTTTGTACAAGTTGCGAAATCACTGAATTGTCTTATTCATTCAACAAGTATGAGGGGAACATTTACTTTACGCTCTACACCCTGGTAAAAAGCAAGCATTCAACAGTGAACAAGTCACGCAGTCCCAGCTTTCTGCAGGCTCACATCCTACTGGGGAGGCCCAGATGAAATGGACAGTTGAAAAGATGGTTTCCGAAAGTATAAGTGCTAGGAAGGACATAAACTGGTGGGAGAAGGTCTTTAGGGAGGAGAAGGGGTGGTCAAGAAAGGCTTCTCCAAGGAGGGATTATTTGTGCTCAGGCTGAGTCCTGAGAAGGAGCCCTGATTTCTTGACCCTGCCATTTAAAGAAGACCCTCTTGATTTGAAAGAAACTTTTCATCTGTCCTCAGAAGGGTAGGAATGCTCAAACCCATAACATCATCACAGCGCAGTCATGGAGACCAACCTCCTCCTTTTAAGCTGAGGGAAATGTGGTTATGAAATCCAGAGGCTTGTCAAGGTTCAAGGCTAGTTGGTGGCTGGTTAGAACCAGAACCCTGAGTTCATCAGGCTATTAAAGGCCTGTTCTACCATTATTAGTGTGACTTACAGAGCAATGTTTTGGAGTAAGTGGGAGTGAGGATCTTTCTGCTCGTGTTGCAAATGAGGCATCTGAGTCACAGACTGTGGCTTCAGCAAGGCCTTTCGATGCTACCAGGTTTGTGCTAGAAAGAAAAAGGCAGGCGCTACCGATGACACCACCACCATAACCACTGCAACCAGTCCCGAGTTCTTCCACGTGCCCAGTGTGTACCGTCTGTCCAACAACTTGCAAATGGGCATTGTTATTCCTGTTTTTCAGTTAAAGAAACTTAGTCTCAGAAAGGCTAAAATTCCTTCCCCAAAGTCTCCCAGCTGGGGGAGGAGACAGTGTTGTGTAATTTCTTCATGCATTTAGGCTCTGCCATTAAATGTTGGGTTCTCTGGTAACCTGCTGTGTGACCTTAAGTGAATTGCCCAACCTCTCTGAACCTTCGTTCCTTAATCCGTGGTATAGGATGATCTTAACTACCTGCTTCACAAGCACACGTCAGTAAATGTTAGCTATTGGAATTATTCAAGTGGCAGGATGGGAATTGGTGCCTGGGTCTGCATAGCTCAAGAGCCTACATCAGTGTGGATAGTTCGTGTGACCTCGCAGTGACATCCACTGCTGACCATTGGAGACCATAGGAAATCCTCCAAAATTCCCTCCAAATCCTTCAGCTGCTGAACATATAGAGAGGTTCTTAGTGGTTGAAATACATGTGTAGATAAATTGAATGATTCAGGAGTTTCCCTCAGATGCCAGGAGACAGAGATGTTTAAATATTTACCCTCGTGATTTATTATCTCAAGATTTTCAGGAGAAAATGTCAAAGCGAAATTCATTTGACAAGTGGAGAGTATTTCTACCCTCTCATGTTTTTAAGCTGTAATACTGGCCAGGGAGGGGTCTTTTAACAAGTAATTACTCCTAGCCCTTACTATGTACCAAGCATAGCCTATGTTCTTTTTTAAAAATATTTATTTATTTATTTATTTATTTATTTACTTAGAGCACGCGTGCACGACCAGGGGAGGGGCAGAGAGAGAGGGAGAGAGAGACTGGGCCCAAGCAGCCTCAGCACTGTTAGTTAGCAAAGAGCATGACGTGGGACTCGATCTCACGAGCTGGGAGATCATGACCTGAGCTGAAATCAAGAGTCAGACGCTTAACCGACTGAGCCAGCCAGGCACCCAAGCAAAGCCTCTGCTCTTAACCACCAGTCTTGCCACCTCACTGGCTCTCTGCAAACTGCTGGCATCTCAGAGGCCCTAATTGTAAAGATCTCTAGAAAGAGAACAATAAACCACTAGTTTGAGATTTTTCTGGCCTCTCTTTGAATGTGGTGTCAAAGCCAAGCTGTAGCCTGTATTAGTTTGCCCGGGCTGCCACAGCAAAACACCATAGACCAGGTGGCTTAAACAACAGAAACTTATTTTCTCACAATCCCAGGGGCTGGATGTCCAAGATCAAAGTGTCAGCAGGCTTAATTTCTTGTGGGGCCTCCCTCCTTGGCTTGCACGAAGTCATCTTCTCCCTGTGTCCCCACATGGTCTTTCTTCTGTATGCACACGTCTGGTGTCTCTGTGTGTCAGAATTTCCTCTTCCTATAAGGACACCAGTCAGGTTGGATTAGGGCCCAACTAAAGTCCTCCCTTTCATTTCATCACTTCTTGAAAAACGTGGTCTCCACTCCATCACATTCTGGAGTACTGGGGGTTAGGTCTTCAACGTGGGAATGGGGGTTGGGGGGCACATTTCAGCTCATAACATGGTCTTTCCACAGGGCAGCCACTCGGGCCCCACAAGGCCACAGGTATGGCAGGGAATGGCTGCCTTTTAGCAAGTGTGAGAAGAGACTGTCATTACTCCGACCCAGTGAGGCCACTCCTGCATGTCGCCCCTTGGGGACTAAATGAGTTCCTGCTCTTCCCAGCCTCCCCTCTAAAAGGCAGGCCCCTCAGCCCTCAGCGAGACCACTTTCCCTTCTGGTGTCTTGAGGTGCTCACAGAGGATGCCCTACTTCTCTCCACAGGAGTTTCCTGAGATCCTCGGGGGCTCCAACAGGTCTCTGGCCCTCTACTTCGTACACACGTTCCTGGTAAGTGAGCCTGGGCAACTGTGACTCGTCAGAGATTCACCTATTTAACAGACCTCCTTGGGGCACACTCAGCAGTAGGGGCTGGGGCTGCAGTCATTCCTCGTTCACTCATTCAGGGAATCTTTGCCAAATAGAGTACCACAGTCCCTTATTCACAATCTCAAAATCCAAGGAGCTCTGAAAAACAGCCTGTAGGACAACCAAACCTTCCTTAGCTGATAGGTGGCCCTTGGTATTTATTGTTCTCATCCACTTCATTCATCCCCCTATTCGTGTGCTTCTCTGATGACATAAGTAGTGTGGGGGCTGGGGCAGCCGCCCCCAGAGCACGTGACATGACACGCAGCCTATATACTGAATTATTTATGCACAGTCAGCAAAGTTCTGAATTCTGAAACACACCCGGAACTAAGGACCTGTATTCACTCCACGCCAGCCGGGCACTGTATTAGGTTCCAGCGAGGCCCAGGACCCTGACTCAACTGTTTATTCATTCACTCCCTGAACAGATGTGTCAGTATCAGGTCTTAAGCCAGACACTAGATGTAGGAATGGATTCCTTTCTCTTCTTCCCTCCTTCTTGCCGTAAACATCCAGTGTGAACTCTGTCCAGTTTCCCTTCGTGCATTTATTCATTGACTGGCTGCTTCTTGAGAGGCCAGCACTCACCTAGGCACTGAGGTACAGTGATGAGCAGGCACTCCTTCTACACTTGCAGAACCTGGAGAGCGTGTGGTGGATGAAGTGAAGGAGGCACTTCAGTAGTGTCTGCAAACCAGAGCAGAGGAATGTTCGAGGCCCTGTGTGGCCCACGGGAGGAAGCAGGTGGCTGCCTCAAGGAGAAGAGCCTTGAAGGATGAGTTAGGTTTGTCTGGCTGGTAGAGGAACAGGGGCCAGGGGAGCTGGAGGTCCAGGCCGGAGGACCCAAGATTAGAAGCAGAGGAGTGTGATGAGGTCAGCTGCAGGGTAGGCTGCAGTAGAGGAGGGTGCTTGCGGCTGCTATATGCTCTGAAAGGAAGGTGAAGTTCATCCCAGGGGCTGGGAACAGAGGAAGAGTGGCATGATTTGATTTCCATTTTGGAAAGAGCCTTCTGGCCACAGAGTGAGCCAGACCAGAGGCAGGGGATCCTTCGGACCCCAAGGCCCAGAGGTAATGCTTGATGAGTCTTGGCTATCTAGTGGTCCAAACTGGGATTAAGGTTTGAGAGATACTTAAAATATATATACACCAGACAGTGAGACCTCGCAGGCTGGATTGGAGATGGCCTCATGGAGGAGGCCATCTGGTTTAGGAAAGGGAAACATTTGAGCAGAGGGCATTTCAAGAGGAGTAGGTATGTTGAACCGGGTCCTAGGAGTGGGAAGTGGGCTTTGTGGGGAGGTGCAGGAGGACTGGAAGGGCACGCAGTCTCTCCTAGGTGGCAGAGCAAGCACTTTTCAAATGATTAAGTTGTTCTCTGATGCAGATGGCATAGCCTTGCTCTGGAACCCCAGGGGTCTGCACTGTGAGTAGCCCACTGGGGCTCACCAGAGGGTCCAGAGAGCATCCGGACCCTCCTTGGGTACCCTGAGCACCTAGGGGTCTGCTGGTCACGTGGTTCAAGTCAGGGGCACTTGCACCAGAGCCTGGACTTGCTCTGGGCCTGATTAAAAACACTCAGCCTTCAGAGGACCCCTGATGAACAAGTCTGAGTGTGCTGTATACTGCCTCCAAATTCCAGAGAAACATCTGCAGGACCATGCTTGTTTTCATGTTGGGGGGTGGGGATGGTGGTTGAGGTGCCATAACTTATCCCAGCATTCCCTAGACCCCCCAGATCCCCAAGAACATCATTGATGTGGCAGACCCTGAATCTTCATGAAGTTTACGTTGCATCCTCTGGCATTTGCGCTGGGGGCAAGTTGAGGGATCGAAGACTGGGAGGCAGCCCAGTGTCGGGCCAAGAAGTCACGGAATGCCCCGTTAAGGGTTTTGGCAATAGGTCTTGAGGGAAACCAATAGAGCAGAAGACCTGCTCTGTGCCAGACAGCATGTTTCTTTCTTCATATCTCATGCGATTCCCAGCACAGCCTGTTTTTTATAGATGAGGGAACTCCAAGAGAGCAACTAGCTCGAATCAGCAAAGGACTGGAGGCAGTGCCACTACCTGAAGCCGGCCTCCTGGGTGTGGGACCTGTGTTGGCACAAAGGTCTACACTCAGAAGAGTTCTACACTTGATTGAATGCTATGTTGTCACCATCTTGAAATTGGTATCATTTTTGAACAACGTTGCCCTGCAAACCATGTTGCCAGTTCTGGCCAGGGGTGGCCGTTTCTGGAGCATCTCAGAGAGGCATGTGCACGGTGATTAGTAGCATGAAATTTGGCTGCAAGTGAAAGAATGGTTGTACCAGTTTGGACAACCCCTTAACCTCTCTAAACCTCAGTGCCCTCATCTGTGAAATGGGGCTAATTTTGATATTTACATCATGGAATCACTGTGTGCATTAAATGAGGCGATGCATGTAAAGACCTCAGAATCATGTCTGCCCAGGCAAACGCTTGACGTGTTGGATGTTGCTGACCTGGATCTTCTGTGGCCATGATTTCTTACAGCATATTCCCACCCAGTATTTGCACCTTGTGGCTGATCATTACTTCTACAACAAGCACTCCCCGGTTGAAATACGAGATAGTTTTCTGGACTTGCTTGGAGATGTGCTCTTTGTGGTCCCTGGGGTGGTCACAGCTCGATATCATAGAGGTGAGTCTCTCAGCACTACCCCCGCTCCCGACACAGCAGGGTCACAGCTCAGCAAGGCCAGTGGCTGCAGGAATTCTTGTTGCCTGATGACTGGCCCTGCTCCACCCTTCTGTTCCCTCAGTTAGAGGGAGTTCCCAAGGATGTCTGGGATACAACCCTGCAGGCTGACCTTTGCAATTGCCGTGCCTTTCAGAGTTCAGGGATGTTGATCAGTTTTTGTTGTTTCTCTTTCTCCTCCTTTGTCAGGACCATCCAGAAAATTCCCACCTCCCCATTATTTTATTTCCCACATTCCTTTCTCTGAAAGAGTCTTCCCAAACATTTTAAGTATCAGCAGTAGTGGAGCAATCATAAAGGGAGTATTACTTGTGGCGACACAAACCTTGTTTCCCTCCTTACCCCTGCCCTGCCCTTATTCTCTCTCCATCTCTCTCTCTCTCTCTCTCTCTCTCTCTCTCTCTCTCTCTCTTCCATTCCCCTTTCCTTCTGTTTCCACAATTTTTTATCAAGAGCCTACTATGTTCCTGACAGTATTCTGGGCCCTGAGGATACATCAGTGAACAAAACAAAGACACCATGTAATTCACATTCTAGTTGGGGAGACTAACAAACAAGTCAAGATAGAATATATATGTGTTAGATGGTAATAGAAGAAAAAAAAAACAGGGCAGGGGATAGCAGTGGCAGGGCACTATAAGATTCTGTATCAAAAGGTCTGCAAAGGTGACAAGGGAATGAGGACCAAGAACGGACTCTTCAATTTGGGAACACAGAGGTCACTGGTGACCTTGACAGGAACTATTGTGATAGGATGATGGGAGTAAAAGCCTGGTTAAAATGGATTCAAGAGAAAATGAGCAAACTGATCTCCAGAGAATACAATCCCAATCTCAAACTTTCACCAGTGGTTTTGGAGAAATGAATGAACTGATTCGAAAAATTTACATGGAAATGCAAGGATAGCCAAAACAATCTTGAACAAGAACACCAAAGTTAGTGGACTTACAAGTTATCTGATTTCAAGTGTTATTTTTGAGTACAATCATTAAGAAAGTCTGGTACTGGCTGAAGAATAGACACATAGAACAGAGTGGAGAGTTCAGAAAATTGACAGTTAACCAGTTTTTGACAGAGGTGCTAAGATAATTCAATGGAGAAAGGAAATTCTGTTCAAAAAACAGAGCTGAAATGACTGGATATCTATGTAGAAAAAGTGAGCCTCAACCCTCTAACTCACACTATACACAAAAATCAACGTGAGTTGAGTTGTAGACCCAAATGCAAAAGCTTAACTTGTACTTAAGCAAAATAAACTTTTTTCTCATCAAAAAACACTATTAACAATGTTAGCAAAAGTGGTGGAGGCGGAAACTCCAAAATCTGTCCCACCACAAAAGCAGTGAATAAATTGGCAAGTACTGTCAGAATCAATTTTACCAGAACTCTGGAAATAAATCAAGGGTGTATAGCAAGCAAATGAGCATTTCATCAAAATATAGACCCTGGAGTCTCAATGAGAGTGTTTGTGGCATGTTAACTTACTCTGCACCATTTCCTGCCACCAGCTAGGCAATGGCCTTAAAGACAGCAGCCCATATTTATAGTCTAGGCTGCTAGTACTGGAGGGAGAAAAAAGAACCTATTCTCAAAGACTTGTGGTTGTTTGCTTTGACCTATCTGGTGGCTCCCTAAACAACTAAGCTAAAAGGGCTTGCTTTTATTTCCCCTAACATAGAGCTTTCTCAGGGATTAGACACCTACCTGGAGGGCATTTTTCATAAACATTTAAAGGTAAATGCATTTGCTGATACCACTAGGGGCAAGGGATAACAGTTGGAATAAATAAGAGACAACACTCAGAAGGAAAAGCTGGGCAATGAGCTGCTCTGGGAATAAAGGATTGAGAAGCTCTCCATATACCTGGGAATTTAGAAGGCCTTGTGCATATTCAGAGTAGGGAGCATGCTCATAAAAGCCCTGAGATGGCCCTAAGCTGTTATATCTGGCTGACCTGGAGGCTATCCTCAAACAGAAAGTGAAAACTAAGTAAGAGTTGTAAACTGTCTGGCTGAGTGTTGAGGGATGTTCCAACACACACACACAATGCCCATCTTCAAAGACTGGGAGATTTTGTTTGTTTGTTTTAGGCTTTTATGAAAACCTCAGCTGACCCATAAAATTATTAGTCGACCACTAAGAAAACAGGAGAAAGACTTTGGTGGCTACACATGAGCAAGAAACATTTATCTTTTTAATTTTTGTAATGTTTTATTTTATTTTTGAGAGAGAGAGAGAGCAGGGGAGAGGCAGAGAGAGAGGGAGACACAGAATCCAAAGCAGGCTCCAGGCTCTGAGCTGTCAGCACAGAGCCCAACGCAGGGCTCAAACCCACAAACTGTGAGATCATGACCTGAGCTGAAGTCGGACGCTTAACCGACTGAGCCACCCAGGCATCCCAGTACAGAAACATTTCTAAACAAACAAACGACCACAACCACAACAAGCAGTAACAACAAACCATGGAAAGGAGGTAGAATCTGATGTTCAGAGTTGCCACGTTATAATATTCAAAATCTCCAGTTTTCAACAAAATATTACAAGGCATGCAAAGAAATGGGAAAGTATGGCCCACAGACAGGAAAATAATTAATAGAAACTGTCCCTGAAGAACCCCAGACATTAGATTTACTGAAGGCTTTAAACCAACTATTAAACATGCTCAAATAGCTGAAGGAAACCACATATAAAAAATTAAAGGAAACCATGAGAATGATGTTTCACCACATACAGAAGCAATAAAGAGAGAATTTATAAAATTATAAAAAGGACCAAATAGATATTCTGGCATTGAAAAATACAACTGGAATGGAAAATTCACTAGAGGGACTCCACAGAAGATTTGAACATAGAGAAGAAAGAAACAGAGAACTTGGACACAAATCCATTGAGATTACCCAATGTGAGGATCAGAAAGAAAAAGGAATGAAGAAAAGTGAACAAAGCTCAAGAGGCCTGTGGAACACCATTAAACATCTCAACATATGCATGATAGGACTTCCAGAAGGAGAGGAGAGAAAAAGAGGTAAAAATAATATTAAAAAAGTAATTATCAAAATGTCTCAAATTTGATGAAAGATGTAAATATTCATGTACATGAATTTCAGGGACTCCCAAGTAGGAGGAAACTCAAAGAGATGTATGTAGAGACATATTACAATCAATCAAAAACCAAAACCAGAAATTCCTGAAAAAGGTAAGAGAGAATAGACTGATCATGTACAAAGTAGTTTCAATAAGATTAACAGCTGATTTCTCAACAGAAACCACAGAGGCCAGAATGGCATATTCAAAGTGCTGAACTAATAATAATAATAATAATAATAATAAAGTGCCTGCCAACCAAGATTTCCATATGTCAAAACTATCTTGAAAAATGAAGGAGTAATCAAGACATTGCCAGATAAACAAAACCTGAGAGATTTTGTCACTAGTAAACCTGCCTGATAAGAAATGATAAAGGGAGTCCCTAAGGCTGAAATGAAAGGACACTAGACAGTATCTCAAACCCACAAGAAGAAAAACCAGCACCACTAAAGGTACTCACATTACTTATGTTTACTTGTAGAAGTCAGTATTAATTCATTTTTGGTTCTCTAATGTCTCTTTTCTTCCTATATGATTTAAAAGACAAGTGTAAAGAACACTAATTTTAAATCTATGTTTTGACATACAGTGCATCAAGGTGCAATTTGTGACAACAACAACATAAAGGCACAGAGCTATAAAGGGGGAAAGTTTTTGTATACCATTGAGACAAAGTTGGTATTCATTGGAAATACATTATTTTAAATTAGGATGTTAATTATAATCCCCAGAACAACTACTTAGAAAATAACTACAAATATGTAGAGTAAAAGAAACAAGAGGGGAATCAAACTGGTACACTAGAAAATATTATCTAACACAAAAGAAAGTAGTAATGGAAGAATTGAAGAATAAAAAATATATGACATATTGAGGAGCAAATAGTAAAATGGCAGAAATAAATCCTTCCTAATCAGTAATTACACTAAATATAAATGGATTCTCTCAAAAGGCAGAGATTTCAGAATGAATGGATTATAAAAACAGAGTCCAACTGTATGCTGTTCTAAAAGAGATTCACTTTAGAAATAAAGATACAAATAGTTTGGAAGTAACAACGGATTCTTGGATATAATGCCAAAAGTGTAATGAAAAGAGAAAAAATAGATAAATTGGACTTCATAAAAATTAAAAATTATTGTGCATCAAAGCACAATATAAAGGAAGTGAAAAGACAACCCACAGAATGGGAGAAGATATTTACAAATCATATACAGTAAAACCTTGGATTGAGAGCAACTTGTTCTGTGAGTGTTCCACAAGACAAGCAAACATTTCTAATAAAATTTAGCTTGATAAATGAGCAATGTCTTGCAATACAAATAGTACATGACACCAAACATCACATGATCACAGCTGAGCCATTGATTCTTCTCTCTCTCTCTCTCTTGCTGTGGGATTGTGGGTGATCGTCTCCCATGCTCAGATGCTCAGTCTCAGGCCAGAGTGTTTGGCAGAAATCAGTGATTTTTCAAAACATTGGAAGGTGCCTACAACTGGCACTAGTATATTTTTTGTCACTTCAAAGCACCTAGGGACAGTCCTTTGCTTTTCCATACAAGAGTAAGCTTAGGAATGCTTTGCTTCATTCTAGGTCAGGCTGCCTGAGATATAGACCCTTTCCTCTGCTGCCTTGCCAGTTACATTAAATACAGTATATGACAAGAGTTTATTAATATTGTGCTGTAGTCAACATCTGTGCGAACATAGACAGTGGTCCCCATGCAGAAAAATGTTGAAAGGAAAGGCAGTAAGAAGGAGATGATTATGGTGGAAGTTAAGGAAATCATTGAGAAAACCACAATGTTATTGAGAATGTGGAGAAACTGGAACTCTCATATATTCCGTTTACACGGAGGTCAAGGACAGGCGAAATTAATCTGTGGTGACAGGAATAAAAACATTGATTGTTTCTTGGTAGAGTGAATACAAAGACACCAAAGGGAATTTTCCAGGCTGATAGAAACGGTCTGTATACCTGGGCATGGTGATGTCATGTCGTGAATGTCAGTGCATTTGTAAAATCTCATCAAACTGTACAATTAAAATCTGCGTTTTTTATTGCCCCTAAATGATACTTCAGTTAATGGAGAGAAAGAGAGAGACAATGAGGGGAGAGGAAGCAGAGATGATGAGTAATGTCAGGTCTTGCTAGAAGGGATTTAGAGAGATAAGGCAGTAACCAGAGGGGAAACGGAAACCAAGAGTACGTGTGTTTGTGTGTGCCTGTGTGTGTGCATGTGTATGTGTGCGTATGTGTGTGTCGGTGCGTGTGTACGTTGCACATGTGTGTATGCATGTTAACGGGAGACTCTGGAAGCCTGTTGGCTACTGATGGCAGTGGTCCAGTAGAGAAAAATTGATGATGCAGGGAAGGAGGGGGGGATTACAAAGCAAAGGCCTTCAGCTGAAGAGAGATGAAACAATGTTGAAAGCAGGGAGTAACTTTGTTCGCTTTGTCTCCAGACAGCCGAACCAGAGTTAGTGACAAGAAGTCACAGGGAGGTAGGTCTTGGCTCAGTAAGAAAGGCTTTTAGAGAAGTAAAAAAACTATTGCCCTCTCAGACTGCCCCGAGGGGTGCTGAGCTCTTGCCACCAGGGACGTAGGGGCTGCTGTGGCAGGAAGTGCTGGCCTCCGACAAAGAAGAAGGAAGTTAGCATGGTTCGAGTCACCTGTCTTCTCCCAGCCATCCCACCCGTGGGTCTGTGGAGCCAGGACCAGCCCGGGTGGGGACGCAGGGCCGCCCCTGCTCCGCTGCGCATGCGCACCGGCCGCAGGCCCTTTCCTGCCTCTCCACAGATGCTGGCGCACCTGTCTACTTCTATGAGTTTCAACACCGGCCCCAGTGCATAAACGACACAAGGCCAGCTTTCATGAAAGCCGATCACTCTGATGAAATCCGCTTCGTCTTTGGAGGTGCCTTCCTGAAAGGCGACGTTGTCATGTTCGGTAAGAAACGGCTTCGGGGGCTTCTGCTCTGGCAGGGACTGGAGCTTGGGATGAGCTGGGGAGAAGGCACTGTTAGCACGAAGTCCCTCAACCGCCCAATACTATGCAAGAGTCCAGAAGACTGGTGGGTTAGGATTTAATCTATGGTTTACAGACATAGCCATTCCCTGGAAAATGCCCCCCTCTTATTTTTAGGAAAAGGAGTTGCCAGCGTTTGCTTGATAAGCGTTTCTCTTCATACTAAAGCCTAAAGGCGTGGGCCCTTGAGGGCACTCATGCAATCTAATTTTCTTGTTTTTAGTTAGAACCTCTTTCTTCCTTCTCTCTGACCACTAGTCTCAACCCTCCTTGCCCTTTCTAGAATCACTGATGCTACCCAGGGCTTTAAAAGGAAAACAAACAAACAAACAAACAAACAAACAAACATGTTTTTCATAATTCCAGCCCAAAGTAGTGGGACCCAGGTGATCTAATGTAGATGCTTGCAAACTGTTGCTAGCAAGGTTAGCTCATTCATTCCTGAATTTATGACCTGTTCAGTGCCTAAAATAAGAAGCCAGTCACATGAGGTTATCAATAGAGAAAATATAGGAACTACACACTATAGATATCACTAAAATATTTTGTTTAAGAAATTACACAATACAGGCTCTTAAGCAGTTCGCGCTGGCTTCTTGACAATGAGGACAGAGCCTCCGCCTAAATATGCGCTCTGTTTATTCATTATGTGATTTATTCATTCCCATCCTTGTAATACAGGTAATGACACAACTACCTCCTACGTTGTCTTAAGGATTAAATGAAACAATTCTCATAAGGTATACAGTGAGTGCTTAATAAATGTCCCTGTTACTATTACTCAGCAGCCATCACTGAGCATATAACTGTGTGATGGGCACAGGAATCTCCAAATGGGAAAAAATGAACCGCATGTGTATCAAAGGCTAAATTCCTTAATATCTAAGGAGCTCTTGGGGCGCCTGGGTGGCTCAGTTAACCGTCCGACTCTTGATCTCAGCTCAGGTCTTGATCTCAGGGTCATGAGTTCAGGCCTCTCACTGGGCTCCACACTGGGCATGAAGCCTACTTAAAAAATATAGAGAGATAGAGATAGAGATAGAGATAGAGATAGAGATAGAGAGATATATGGTATATATATCTATAAATATTTATGGTACATAATATATATAAAGAACTCCTAAAATCAATGGGAAAATAACAACCCAGTCAAACACTGGGCAATATATAAATAGTTTATGGAAGAAGAAACATGTGACTTTTAAGCATGAAAATCCACTTGACCTCACCCATATCAAGAGGATTGAACATTAACCTTGACTGAGGAATTCTCTCTCAACTATCAAGGTTGGGGAGAGCAATACATTTTACATAATATATTTCAGCAGGTGTGGGGAGACCGACAACCTCATATATTAATGGAAAATTTAAAATGCAGATAGTCTTTACCCTAGCAGTTCAACTTCTAGAATTTTTTGCACAATTATATACAGGCGAAGGTTTAGGCACACACTGAAGCATTGCTTCCACCAGCAAAAGATTGGAAACGATGCTAAGATCCACCAAGAGAATATCGGATGCCTGAATTATATATTCATAGATAACTGAATATATACGTACTTACGTGTTATACATTTATAGAACAATAAATGGCAATGAATGGAAGGTTTATAGACAACAGTGTGGGCCTATCTCCTGGATACAGTTTTAGTACAAAGAGAAAGACGCAGGATATATGTTCGTATTATACCGAGTATGTGAAAAGGCATCTGCCAAAAACCCTTGCACGAGGCTAGCCTGCCTTCGGAGGACACTCAAGAAGCCGGTAGCTATGGTTGCCTCTGAGGCTGGTAACTAACTGGGTGTCTGGAGGGAAGAGACAGGAGGGAAACTTACTTTCGTTAGATACCCTGCCTGCATTTTGGATTTGTCCTTTGAGCACGTATTACTTTCTCAAATAGAGAAATGCCATAATTAATTAATTGTTTGAGGGGGAGTGGTAGAAGGAGAGAGAGAGAGGTGGTCTCTGACCCGAGGAAACCTGCAGCCTCATGGGAATTTCTGGAAGAGCACTGGTTAGACAGGGAAGCTGTGTGATCCGCCTCCTCCATTTGGAAGCCAGGATCCCTCGGGCGAACCCTGGCGGCTCTAGGCCTCAGTATGTGCAGACACAAAATGAGCCCAACGATTGAGGATTGAGCGGTGGGCCAGTGAGAGGATCCCGGTGGGAAGGGAGGTGTGAACGAGATTCAGCAGGCCCGAAGCACCTTGGGCTTCTGGCAAATCCGTGTGAGAGCCGGATTTTGTGATTGTCTCCTTCAGAAGGAGCCACCGAGGAGGAGAAATTGCTGAGCAGGAAGATGATGAGGTACTGGGCCAACTTTGCTCGGACCGGGTAAGTGAGCACTGCCTTGGTGCGGGCTTTCCCCACAGCCAGGCGTCTGGGGGGTAGAAAGCTCACCCCCACCTCTGCCCTCACTTCCAGGGACCCTAACGGGGAAGGTGTGCCTCTGTGGCCAGCCTACACCCAGAGCGAGCAGTACCTGAAGCTGGATCTGAATGTGAGCGTGGGACAGAAACTGAAGGAGCAAGAGGTGAAGTTTTGGACAGATACCATCCCCTGATACCCTCCACTTCCACAGCCCTCCCCAGTCCTCCTTCTCCCTTACTCTCCCTTTCTCTGTTCCCGCCTGGCTTCTTCTCTTCTGCTCCATGGGAAGTTCTCTCTGTGTGATTTGGTTTTCCTTCTTCCACAATTTCACCCACGATCCTTAGCTCCGTTTCTGTGTTTAGCTACTTCGTGGAATCAGCTGCTTTCACCGATGTTTTATGGTCTTGAGGGTGATTCTTAGGGGAATTCTTTTCAACATCAAACAATGCTACCGGCCTTAGAAGGCTACCAGATTTCTTCAATAAATCACCGTGATGGCTGGCATATTACTTGATATCATAATGACCTTGTTAGTCAGATGAAACACAATCAGAATGTAAAATATGTACAAGGAACAGAATTTAATTCTGTGTTCAGAACATTCTCACAACCCCCAGCATTCAAGATGATGTGGACTTCCTATGAGACAAGGTGTCTGTGTGTGTTAAGTGAAATGTGAGTGCTTCAGCTCCGATCCAGGCGAGTTTCAGCCACAAGCCAAACATGGATGTCCTGAACACCAATGGCCTGAACTGGATCTTTCCTCCAGCTCAGGAGATATGTGGGGGAGGGGTGGGGGAGGCCAGAGAGCCTCCTTCTCAGCAATGGAAACCAGACATCCTCCAAGGTCAGGGGCCCAGAAGTCAGACACCAGGCAGTAAGGTCAGGTCAGGGAGATACTGAGGAGAAAAGATGTTTGATGGGACTGAGACTAATCCATCCTTCCATAAACCTATAATGGGTGCCTGATGTGTACCAGACATATCCCCACTGGAGCTACAGTGGTAAGCAAGACACGTTCGCCACCAGTGGTAAGCAAACAAACAGTAAGCAAACATTCACACAGACGAATATCTGATGATAGAAATTTGATAAGTTCACCTAGGGAGAGTAAGGTGTTTTATTAAAGTGTAACGGGGGACCTAATTTAGATGGAAGTCTTAGGAGGTTCCCTCTGGAGAAATAATATTTATCTTAAGAAAGGGTGAATTAGAGTTAGCCAGTTGATAGGTAGGGATGCACTTGTACCCTTGATATCCATATAATTCATATTAAAACCACATAATCCCTATTCTATTCATGTCATTTACCAGGGTAGTTAGTTTTTCCTTGTGATTGCTCCAAGAGTGCGTTATGTGCATAGAATAGGAGGGTTCCCGAAATGTCAGTAATGTAGAGTTCCTCTGGGTCAGAGATCTCCTAATCCTAGCCTGAGTTTGGCCCCAAGAAATGCTTTGTTTAGTCCACACATGTCAAAAACATTTTGGAATTAATTTCCAGTTAATATGAAGTTAGGGGAATTTCACTTTGGAAGCCATGTGTCCAGCTTCTCCAGAGTAGAAGAAGAAGGCAAAAAAAAAAAAAAAAAAAAAAAGGAGGTGGAGGTGGAAGAGGAGGAGCAAGAAGAAGAAATCTGGCATCAGCGGAGCTGAATTCCCACCTGGTAACCAGGGTTTCTGACAGCCCACACGTCACCTTTGAGCCAGTTAGAAGGCATTCTTTCTTCAAAACCCTCCACAGACAGACTTCCTCCAGGAAATCATCATTGATAAATAACTACGTCTATGATGTGAAAAATATCTCCTCTGAAGTAGTGCCCCTGTGCAGTGCACAACCTGCACAACTGTTCTCAATGACCCTGATAGAATAAATCTTCAGAACCGGGTAGAGTCTACCCCTTTACAAAGGCATGAGCTCTCAACTTTCTACAGTCCTCACCATTCCCCTTTGTCGTATGCCTGGTCCATTTCACTCATTGATATTACCTGGCCCCAAAGGTGTTTAAGCCTGGGCCCCTGGCCTCTCATTTTACAGAAATCTATGGAGAAGTAAAGGAATTCATCCAAGATCATTCAGTGAATTAGCAGCAAGTAAAAACCAGGCCTTGAGTCTCTTGTCTTTCCAGATCAGGACACTCTGCCATGCTGCCTGCCTCCCTTAGCATATGGTTCAAATCTGTTGGATTGTTTCTGGCCTAGGTGGTTGTGGAAGGGGTAGATCAACAATCCTTGGGGCATTTTATGGTTCTAGGAAGAGGAACCAAGCCACACACAAGCAAGCTGGAAATTCAATTGCCTGTGCAGCTGCAGAAGGCTAATTTCTACATTGATATTTGGCTTAACTAACAGCTAGAAAACACCACTCAACTCATTTTTTAAAATACTATCATATTAAATGACATTACACTTATTTATATACTGCACACAGTCCCAGTATCCTCAAATATGATTCTAATTTTGGTAGGTGTCTTGCAAGAGGGAGCATATTTCCAACTCATCCAGATACAGGGCCCTCTTTCCTCCTTATTCCTGTCCACATGTGATCAGATGTTGTATTGAGTTAAAGTTGAAATATGAGTGTCAGTTGGCATCCTGCTTTTTTCATTTAATTCAGGATTTTCTATCAGAAGTGTAAGTAGAAGAATCACCCAGGGAGCTCTTCCAAAATTCCAGTGCCCAACCTACTCCCCAGTCCAACCAAACCAGAAACCTGTATTTTCATTTGTTGGGCATTTGACACACACCCCTGGTTAAGAGCTGCTGAGTACTCAGTGTGGTGGATGAATTCCAGGTTGCTAGAGGATCTTCAAAAACTCAGCTTACATATCTGCCTGATGTGGCTACATCACAATCTCTAGCTGTTAGTCTGCTCCTGGACATTTATGGATATAATTTGAAAAGCAACTTTTTTTTTTTAATTTATTTTGAGAGAGAGAGAGAGATAGAGAGCAAGCAGGGGAGGGGCACAGAGAGAGGAAGACAGAAATCCAAGCAGGCTCCACACTGTCAGCTCAGAACCCCATGTGGGGCTCGAACCCATGAACCGTAAGGTCATGACCTGGGCCTAAATCAAGAGTCCGATGCTTAACTGACCAAGCCACCCAGGCACCCCTGAGTACTTTTACTTTTTAAAATTGTGTCTGGCATCTGGATTTGTAGCAGTTGGACCCGGGAAAAGGCCCTGCCCTTTTTCAATTGCTCTTATGGTCTACAAATGCACTTCCCCCAAAGGGTCCTTTCACTTCCTCCTCATCAACAGCACAGATACATGTATTTTGCAATCACCTCTGCTTTTCCATCAACATAAAACCAGAAAATTTAATTACTTTCTTATTGTAAATTAAACAACTTACTTTTTTACAGAAAATGTATACTTTTTTTGAACAATCTTGGATCTGAATCACTAAATCAAATCAGATCAAATGGAACAAAACTCTGGAGACAAACCAAATATTTGCCTGTGAGTTTCCTAATGTGCAGCAGAGGGCAGCATTATAAAAAGGGAAAAAAGTGCTTTCCTCCTCTGAGGCTCCTGGGGTGCTAGTGAGGTGATATTGCAGAACTTGGAAGAAAAAGAAAACCAAACGAAATAGTTAGGTTATAAACCAATACCATTTATCATTGTCCCTTTCCTCTGTAACACTTGGAAAGGGGAAAATTCCAACCCATTGCCTCAAAAGTCTAATTTCAATGACTGCACTCACAGGCAGAGCAGAGATTGGGGCCAGCAGGGTTTCTTCTTTCCTAAGTTTTATACTTTCCCATCAAGACCCCAGGGGCCTGCCTTAGATGGGCAGAAAGGTGTCCCTTTCCTGGTGGCTCCCTGTCCCTGCTCCTCTTCCCTCAAAGACCCTTTAGATTCCAGACCTTTCTCCCCAACCCCAAGGCCCAACTCTCAGCCCTGTGGCCCTGGCTACAGGTCACAAACAGGCAGAGGTGGGAGGAGGGGTGTGTTCTCATATCATGTATGACATTTATCCACATAGCATATGGTTATAGTTTTTTATCACTGCCGTAGAGTCGTTATTTGTGTGAATATGCCATAATTTACCCATTCTGCTAGTGATGGACATTTGGATAATTCCTAGTTTCAGGTTATTATGAAAAGAGTTGCCATAAATACTTCAGGACACGCCTTTTAGTAACTACACCCATGCATTGCCCTTGGATATTTACCTAAGAATGGCTTTGCTGGCTCACCAGGGTTGCATATGTCAACTTTAGTAGACACTCCTGTCGTAAACCCTAAGTCTAACATTCTCTTTAGGCCATCAAAGAGCAGGACGTGGGATGAAAAGCGAGAGATGGCTAATATCCAGGAAAAGACAAGAGCCCTGAATAAGGGTCCTTGCCCCATATTTATTAAGATTAGAAGGCTTACAAATGTGATGGGCGTGCACAAAGAGACAAAAAGAAACTGGGAACATTAACTTGGGGACGTGAGGGAAAAGGGGGGTTTTGAAGATATACGGTGTTTGGGGTTTGGGTCCATATAAAACAAAATCTTGGTGCCAGGCAGATGAGCAGATGGTTGTTAATGGCAGACAGGAGTCGCCGTGTCTGTTTATCTTAGCTAGCCTAGGGGATAAGACAGATAGGGCAAATTACCTCAGGGTTAACAAGGCACCTTTTCTTATGTGAACCATCTCCACTCTAGGCTGCTTCCCCTGCAGCGCAGCGGTCCATAGTCCAATTCACCTGTTTACTTAACTTTGCCCTTTCCTCCTGTGAAAGCAGCTTTTCTGATATAGTACTAAATTGGGGGGCATTTTTGCCCTGCATGCCTAATTTTGTTTACCTCATATACCTTTGTATTGGGAGCCTTTGCGCCCGTTCCTATTTTGGGGCCTTTGCCCCTCCCTCTCTATTCTGGGAGCTTTGCACCCCTCTCTATTCTGGGGTTCCTTTGCACCTCCCTATTTTGGGGGTGCCAATCTTGTTTACCCAAACTCGGGTGTGAGCATTCTATGGCTTTGTATTTCTTTATGCCTTGTTAACCCATTGGCGCAAGCCCGGGAGATTCCTAAACTTATTCCCCACAACTCCAAAAAGCTTTCCAGAGTGGGTGCACCCTCATACCAGCAGACTAAAAAATTTCTAGCTGCTCCATATTGTCAATACTTGGTATTTTCTCAAGGATTCTTTCACTTTTATTCTTATTCATTACTGTATTTCCTTGCTTAGCTTTGCTGTAATGCAACAATTGATTTACAAAATTGCATTCCTGAAAATAAGTTACTCAATGGGAAAAGTGGACCACTGATGGTCAGTTAGTAATATAAAGGCAAGGACAACTTTGTCCACTACCATGGCCACTAGTTAGGTGACCAGGCATTGACTTCATCAAGGGTCGTTTTTACTGCAGCCATTACCTTGAAACCTCAGGGAATGTCTTTTGACACTCAGATCTCTGGATGGAAACCACACTATGTTGATGTTGCCAAGGCTCGTTTGATGCTGTCTTGTAAGCAATTGATTGGATTCCCCAGATTCAACCCATTCTGGAACTGGCAGAGGCAGAGCAGAGTAGGAACTTTGGTCTGGAGGTGGATCTCAGAGGGGACAGCCACACCTCCATGTGCGTGGGGGGGGGGGGGTGTATCTCCATTCCCGCTCTCACAGATACACAGTAGCTCTAAATCCAGAGGGTTTATCTACTGCTACATTTTAAATGTGTTTGTCCAGCTGGGGGGAGTGTTCCTCCTCATGCATCGGTTTTCCCTTTCCCTTCTCTAAAAGCAGTCGTCACTCCTCTGTCTACCTTCCTACTTCTAAAATGCTGACTGATGTCATTGTCTCTCCTCTTCCATTCTGTTTGCACACATGCTTGTGGACGTTATTTTTTGACCTTTTAGAAGAATGTGGGGAGGGAGTGGAGATAAATGCAGCCACTGATCCTTCTTTAATAGGAAGTGGCAAAATGCTTTAAAAAAATTTTTTTAATGTTTTTATTTATTTTTGAGAGACAGAGAGACAGACAGAACATGAGTGGGAAAGAGGCAGAGAGAGAGGAGACACAGAATCTGAAGCAGGCTCCAGGCTCTGAGCTGTCAGCACAGATCCTGACATGGGACTTGAACCTAGAACCATGAGATCGTGACCTGAGCTGAAGTCAGATGCTTAACAGACTGAGTCACCCAGGCACCCCGGCAAGATGCTTTTTTATTAAACAATTAAAAATAGATATGTTTCTACATTTTTGACAGCCACACAGCATCCCATAATAGGAATACTTGATAAATTATTTAACCACTCACTATAATTGGTCATTCAAGTTATTTCACAGGTTTTACTACTGTTAGTATTACAGAGGTGAACAATTTGATGCATTCTCCTTTGGGCTCATTCATAATTATTCCTTGTTAGAGAATAACAAGAACGTGGAGATGCCCCTTTGAAGTGTTTGGATGGATTTTTCCAAATTTCCCCGAATAAAGCTTGTACTAGTTTATCACTCATAACAATGGTTCCTGTTTTTCCACACTTCTGTCAATATTTGGCACAAGCACTAACATAGTAGTGGTAGAAATCCTTGCCAGTTTGATAGGGGCAATTTGAGTGTCTGCTTTTAATTTGCATGTCTTTTTTTAAGTTTATTTATTTATTTGGAGCAAGACAGAGACAGTGCAAGTGGGGGAGGAGCAGAGAGAGAAAGATAGAGAGAATCCCAAGCAGGCTCCATGCTGCCAGTGCAGAGCCCGACAGGGGTCTTGAACTCATGAAACTGCGAGATCATGACCTGAGCTGAAACCGAGAGTTGGACACTCAACCGACTGAGCCACCCAGGTGCCAATTTTCATGTCTTGATGTTCGTGTTTATTGGTATGTTGAAATGACATTTTATAGGTGTATAGCTTCAAAGGCCCTTGGAATGTAGGTGATAGGATGAAGGGGGTTGACTCACTCATCCTTCCCTCCACCACAACCTTATGTTCACACCTGATGTGCTCCTGACCTGCTTCCATACAAAAACAAGTAGGCACAGAGCAGACAATGATCTGGGGATGGGGTTACATCTCCCCACCCCTAGCTGCCAACCAGCCCATTGGGCATTCTAAAGATTTCATGGCCCCCTGGACCTTCTAAAGTGAGTGCTGAAGGCCAGCCTTGGTAGATCCTGAGATTTGGGCAAACCATTGTGCAGTCCAGCATTTTGAAGAAGCTTATGTCACTCTTCTTGCTGAGGCCTGTGGGAGCCCAAAGGCCAAGCTTTCTCACGCATGCAGAGAACTTAGCCTTCTCTGGAGAGCAGAGCTCTCCTCCCACCCTTCTCTCATGCATGCAGAGAACTTAGCCTTCTCTGGAGAGCAGAACTCGCCTCCAGCCCCTCCAGTGAATATTTAGGAGGAACCCTCTTGACCTCTCCAGTGGTTTGCCTGCTTCTGCCAGATTCTACTTTCAGAAACACCTTTTTTTTTCTTGTCACTCCCAGAATTAAGGACTTTTGGTGGCTTCCTGTTGTTCAAGGTGAAATCCAGTTCTCCTCAGCTTGCCATTCAAGCCTTCTGACCTCCATTCACCCTTCTGGCCCAAATGTTCTCCTCAAGAGGCCCCCAAATCTACCTTGCACCAGTGACCACGTGCTCTCTTCTCTGATACAACAAATCCTGTTCACCTCTTAATGCCCTCTACAATCAGAAAATCGTGGATGGTTTGGGCATTAATATATATAAACTGTAACAGAGCTCAGAGTAAGAAAACACACAAAACCCTTCTCTCATTCAAGGTCACTGTATCACCCAGATGTCTATTAATACAATCTATAATAATTTGAGTTTGCTGGACCCTTTCCAGAAGAATTTAATTCAATCTTAATTTTCTGGGGCCTCAATTTTTATGTCTTTCTGATTCACCCTTTTTCCTTTTTTACTCTTAGAAGGCTGAAGGAAACCTTTATAGCATAGCCCTAGCAAGCAAGGACTAGGTTTGCGATCTTTTATTTAGAATTTGAATAAAAGAAATACACAAGCTCCTTGTTTACCAAAGTATAGTACACTTATTCCTGGAGTTATGCAAGATTACTTCAGATGGTGCGCAAACAAACTTCAAAGCATTATAAAAATTCTTTTAATGTTTATTCATTTTTGAGAGACAGAGAGACAGAGTGCAAGTGGGGGTTGGGCAGAGAGAGAGAGGGAGACACAGAATCTGAAGCAGGTTCCAGGCTGTGAGCTGTCAGCACAGAGACCAACGTGGGGCTTGAACTCACAAACCGTGAGCTCATGACCCGAACTGAAGTTGGACGCTTAACCGACTGAGCCACCCAGGCATCCCCAAAGCATTATATAATGGTTATGTATCTATTTTGCTATATATTAGAAAAAAGCTCTAATATCAAATCTGTGATTTAATGGATATTAGTATCTGGCAGGAACTACCATTAAAATCTGTCTGACCTTCTTTGGCACACAACCAGACCATATTTCCTAGACTTCCTTGCAATTAGTTTGGCTGTATGGCTAAATTCTTTCCAGTGGGATGTGAGTGACAGTGAGGTATGCCACATTCAGGCCTGGCCCACCCACCCTGTTCACTCCTCTGTGCTTGCCGTCATTCCAGCTGCCTAGAATTGGCACCCATAACAACATTAGAAACTATGAATTAAAGGTGGTAAAGCTGCCATGTGCTAGGTCAGGAGTTAGCAAGCTGCCCATGGGCCAAATCTAGCTGGCCACCTGTTTTTTCAATAAAGTTTTATTAAAACCCAACCATGCCCATTTGCCTGGGTATTATCTATGGCTGCTTTGGCTACAATGGCAGATTGGACAGTTGCCACAGAGACCACATGACCCTCAACAACAAAAGTATTTACTATCTGGCCCTTTACAGAGAAACTTTGCCGACCCCCCTGGTTAGATCACTGGAGGGCAGCCACCTTGTTGACCTAAACAGCACCACATTTCTTCACATCAACATGAAATAAGCCGCTGAAATTCTAGGACGATCTGCTACCATAGTTTACCCTGCTCTCAGTATATTCTTACTCACAACTGCCAAGCTAGGCAGTCCCATGAGATTGCCTGATGGAGACAGCATGGATGTCAGTTGCTTGTGCCTTGTGGGATGACCATTTATGTCCGTGGTGAGTGAAGCACTCCCCTCCAGGCCACACCCCCAGGCCAAAACTTCCCACAGGTGCTCTGCCTCAGTCTACCCTAGGACATGGCTCATATTTCTTCTGGTGTTTGTTCTAGTAGGTGCTCTCCATATGTCTGCTGAGTAATTTGATGGAGAAACTGAGGGGGGGGGTAATTTGGAGGCCTCAGAGTTGTCTTCCCTCCTAAGACCTGCCTAAATGCTTGAGAGTTAAGGCCAGTTTCTAAGACTTTACTCTTTAGACCATCTCGCTCCATAAGAGAAACCTTAGGGAGTTTCCCACAGGAAAAGCAATAATCCCAGTCAAATGCCAATGAAACAAGAAGAACTATATTATTTACAGAGCTGATGTGGTGCAAGGAGAGCGTAAACATTAAGCAAAATTGAGTTCTGGCATGAGGCTTTGTGAACTCCAGCCTCACTTGTGCAGAATCATCGTGAGCCAGAAATGGGCTTCCAGACTGCAGCCAGACATGGCAAGGTCTGGGAATGGCTTTCTCTGTTTGTAGAATTGGCCAGTGTCACAAGCAGGCATGTGATTAAGTGGGACTGGGAGAATAATTCATCCCCACCTTTTGTATTTTGCTAAGACAGCATCCTAGAATTTTTTTATGCTAAAAACCAGGGCTGTGTTCCAGGCTGCAAAGACCAGCTGGCCAGGTCAAAAGGCATAATGACTATGCCTTAACTGGTGTCTGTGTGTGTGTGTGTGTGTGTGTGTGTGTGTGTTCTGCTGATTAGAAAGAGGCTTATTGTCTGCTTAGGAAGACAACCCAGATTGTCCCATGTGGAGAGAGATGGGGTCCTGTTTCTTAGGGTGGTCTTTAGGACTCAGGTTTCTTTCCTGGATGAAAGGGAGGAACCCCAGCCCAGGTCAGTCTTCAGAGAAGCAATCACCTCTGGGGACTGACTCTATTGCTGTCACAATGTTCTCACCCCTATCACAGAGCTCCCCACACTGTCCTGCCACAGTGACTAGAATGAGTGAAAATTAACATCCTTTTTTGAATTTGAGTCTCCTGAAACTTCATTTCAGCTATAACCTGTGGCCTTGGCCAAGAACCCATGAGCTTCCCTGAGTGTCATGTGCTTTATGGCTGCTGGTTGCCCAGTTTTCTCAGATGTCAATACTGGTCTGGCCTGGACAAGGGCAGCCTTGCCAGATGACACCAGGAAAATAGTGTCAGCGTAGAGAAGGCACGGCTGCCTGTTCAAGGCACCAGCCGGAAGACAACTGTCCTCCACATCTGTTTCCTGTCCATTGACATCTCATGTCTCCAGTTCAATGCAGGGGGATCGGGGCATGTGATTTCTGGCTGGACAGCGACTTCTCAACAGCAAGTCAGAGCCAGCAGCAAATGCCTCCGCTGCCGGGCTACCTGTCCCAAGAGCCTGTTTCCACCTGTTTCAACCTGCCATCCCTCCAGGCAGCCTAAGGGCCCAGGAGGTGTCAGTAGGGAGTCATGGGTGCTTTGAAGGGTGGAGGTAGAGATGGTTCCAGGAGAGAGAAGCTACCGGAGCTTACCTACAGGCGAGTCAAGCATGTGCTTAGGGCATCCACACAGTCAGTCTGTCAACAAGGTTTTGACACCACAGCAGAATGGTTAAGAATAGGGGCTGTAACAGGGGCGCCTGGGTGGCTCAGTCCGCTGGGCATCCGACTTCAGCTCAGGTCATGATCTCACGGTTCGTGGGGTCGAGCCCTGCGTAGGGTTCTGTGCTGACAGCTCAGAGCCTGGAGCCTGCTTCAGATTCTGTGTCTCCCTCTCTCTCTGCCCTCCCCCACTCGTGCTCTGTCTCTCTCTGTCTCAAGAATAAATAAATGTTTTAAAAAATTTTTTAAAAAATGAATATGGGCTGTAACATTATGCAGCTTTTGTTCAACCCTCAGCTCTTCCTGTACTTGATGTTCCTTGCCCTGCTGAGCCCCGGGATATCATAGAATCAATTCACGGGGTTAATTTTGAGAACTAAGCGAGGTACAGAATACAAAACGCTCAGCACCTCGTTTGCCACACAGAGAGCTCTCAATAAATCTCTGTCGAATGAAGTCCTGAAAGAATAAAAGTGGAAAATATGAAGTAAAAACACGATGCTGCAGCCAGGAAAATGGCTGTGGTAATACAAATTAGATGTATAACCTTCCAGAACTTTTCCCACGCAAAGATCTGTTTTTACTAAAATGGGATATTAGTATGGAAATAGAATTCATAGACCATACAATTCACCTTTTCCAAAGTGTGCAGTTCAGTGTTCTTTTAGTGTATTCACACAGTTGTGTAACGATCCCCACCGCCCCCCCCCCGATCTAAACCCAGAACATTTCATCACTCCACAAAAAAGCCTCCTACCCATTCTGAGTCAGTCCTTATGCCCTCCCTCCTCTGCCCCTAGCACCCTCTAATCTACTTTTTGTCTCAATGGATTTACTTATTCTGGACTTTTCCTATAAATAGACTTCTATAATATGTGGCCTACTGCTGTCCAGTTCTTATTGTCAGCAAGAATCGTGGTTCCTTTCTTTTCATGGCTGAATAATATTCCATTGTATGGAGAGATCAGACTTGGTTTATCCATTCATCAGTTGAATGGTCACTTGGGTTGTTCCCACTTTGGGGTATTACAAATAATGCTTTTATTTGTGTCTCATTTTGTATGGATATGTTTTCAATGATCTTGGGTATACCTAGGAGTGGAATCGCTGGGGGTATGGTAACTCTACGTTCGATTTCTGAGGAACTACTCAGTCATATCCTAAAGCAGCCGCAGCTATTTCATAACCTGATTTTGCCCCTTTTGCGATAGATCAAGGCTGTCTGTCCTTGCCGATAAAAGGGGTGTGCCTCACTAGTTTGAGGGAGTGCATGCATAATATTTCCTTAGCCAGCTGTACCAGACTGTATTTAACGAATTCCCTTTTGTTGAACACTTAATAATCCTGTGAAAGGGGCATTGAGCGTCTAACTTGTGTCCCCAGCAGATACATGCCACCTTCCCAGGTATATTCAGGGCACTTTGTATCCCCCTGTTGTAGTGTTTTCACAGTGTGCAGTAATCCACTCTCCCCGACACCACGGTGTCTTATCTACTTCATGGTGAGGTCCTTGAGAAGGAACATCCCTTGAATTCATCTCTGTATCCATATCACCTGGCATAGCACCAGGCTTTTGGTAAATGGAGAATAAATGAATAGATGGAATAATGACTAAATGGAAGGGAGGATGAATGCATGATTAGAGCCAGGGACTAGGGAGAGAAAGAGTTCACTTGTGGTAAGAGCTGTCTGCCCAAAGATCCCCATCTGGAGATGTAGTGAGTTCCCTGACCCTGGAGGTATGTGATAGGAAGCTGAGTCACTTGGAGAGAATATTGTAAAGTCAATTTAGACATCAGAAGGGAAACCGGATGAATTTAAGGTGCTTCCAAACTTGACAGCATAGAACTCCATAGAAAAGAAGCCCAGGCAGCTAAGAGATTTGTCGCGAGTTCCTTAGCTGAGCGGCTATGAGGCTGGCAGTTGCTCTAGAAGTTTTCAAGTTTGTTCTGAGGACTTTGGACTAAAGCCTCTCTAAAGGCATCCAATGTTCATGCCTGCTTGTGAAACCCAGAGTACACTGAGGTTAGAGTCCTGCAAGGCAGAAACCCTTATATAACAGGCTGCTGGACGAGTCCGTGGCTATCTGTAATCGGAGAGGCAGTCCTGGCAGTTTGGACGAAGAGGGTAAACTGAGCGGGTGTGGCTTAGAGGCCCTGCCACTTGTGGAGCCACAGAACGGTGGGGGCGGGAGTGGGACCAGGGGGTGGGACCCGCACAGCCTCTATAAGCGTCGTGGACACCTTGAGGCTCTGCAGCTGCAGTCCTTCCATGATGTGGCTCTTAGCTCTGGTCTTGACCTCCCTCACCACTTCCATGACTTGGGGTGAGTCCTTCTGAAACAAAATAGCGAGGGGCGTTTGGAAATTCTTGTCCAGGCACGAGGTGGGGGAGATGCATGAGGGCAAGGGTGTGTGTGGCAGGACTGGTTCCGCAGCAGCCCATGCCCTCCAGACTTGGCGCGCTTGGGACCCAGCGGGTCCCTGCCAACCCGAGACACAGGGGAGCATGAGCACCCTGAGACTGCAGCTGTGTGCACAGGAGGGCACCCAGCTAACCTCATGCCTCATGGATGAGGGTTTCAGAGACTCCGTTTATTTTCCGCTTGATTATTTGCCTGAGTATGGCTGAATCATAGAGGGTGGCTTGGAAGAGTAGTAAGAGTACCCCTGGCTTTCTGCAAGTTGCATTAAGCCACTTTGCTTTTAGGAAAGACCTATATTGGTACCTGTTATCGTAACCCAGAGAAATCCGAAGAGGCTCTTCACTGTTCTGTTACTGTACTCACATAGGTCTTTTTTTTTTTTTTTAATTTTTTTTTTCAACGTTTATTTATTTTTGGGACAGAGAGAGACAGAGCATGAACGGGGGAGGGGCAGAGAGAGAGGGAGACACAGAATCAGAAACAGGCTCCAGGCTCTGAGCCGTCAGCCCAGAGCCTGACTCGGGGCTCGAACTCACGGACCGCAAGATCGTGACCTGGCTGAAGTCGGACGCTTAACCGACTGCGCCACCCAGGCGCCCCTCACATAAGTCTTTTCTAAAAAGAAAGAGGCCTAATGCAACTTGCAGAAAAAGAGGTGGGCGGGGGGCGGGGCAGGGGGGTTGGTCTTCACTTCATGCCATTTCGACTTCGGAAAGATTTCATAGGAATGCTCTACCTTTGGCTGGCACATAGAGAGCCTGGATGGACTGTATATCCAGAGTGCATGGGTTTGAATTCCTAGCTGGGTGTCCTTAGACGCCCTGCTTTAGTTTTCTGTGGCTCGGTTTCCCCCTCTCTAAAATGGGAATGACAGTACCTACCTCCTTATGCTATTGTGAAAGGTAAAACAGGTTGTTTCTAAAAAGTGCCTGCTATGGAGAGTGCAAATAAAGGATTCCTAAATAAAGAAGGTGTTTTCAAATGTAGTGCGGTTGTAGAAAACTTGAGGTATGTTAAGGCCAACAGATCAGGAGCCAGGCGCAATAGCTCGCTACTCACAGTTCCCAGGAGGGGGAGGCATGCCACCAGCATGTTGCAGGGCAAGGTGATGCTCAGGGGGAGTGGGAGGAAGAGGGAGGAGGAAGGAATTTCGGGAATTACCGCAGTTGCCAGGGGAAGGAAGAGGTAAGACAGGATAAGCAAGTTTAGGATTGGGAAACTAACCAATTTCAGGGAGTTCTCAGGCACGAGAGCGGCTGGCTGTTGTTGGGTACCTGGCCCTGGAGGGGTTAGGGCAGGATGGTGGCTTGGCCTGGGAGAGCCCCATAAGAAGGTGGTAGGGGTACGGGTTCTGCTTGCCCAAAGGGAAGTTGACTCCTGTCTCTAGAATTGGCTCCCTCTGAGAGGGGCAGTGCCTCCGGGGTCAGCAAGGCCCCAGATGTCAAGCATCAGCATACACAAAATAAAACACGAGATAACACGAGAGTGTAGTGCGGGACCCCGAATGCATCTGTGCCCGTTTACAGGCAGAGAAACAGACTCAAGAGAGGGAAATGTATTTGCTCCAGGTCAACTGGAAAATCACGCTCTGGAATCTGCCTGTGGTTCGTGAATAGAGAGCCAGGGCTGTGACCATCAGAACTGTGAGGGTCCAGACCTCATCTGCATTTTATCTTCATTCTGATGGGGACATGGTGAGAAACCTGGAACTGCATATAAGGGCAGAGTAAGAACCTAATTAGGAATGGGTCTATCCCTTCCTGCTGGTTACCCCCTGGCAAGGCCATCCCATTTCCATCCTCAGAAAGTCCATACTGGCTGCCTCCATTTCCTCAGCTTCCTCATCTGTAAAATGGGCATATTGTAAAGATAAATGGGAAATGGACCGGAATGCACACGTGGCACATAGTGAGCACTCAGCATACAAACATTACATCTATACTTAGGTCGTACATCGAGTGCGCACTGCTCCTGTTACCATAACCCTTATGCCTCTCGCTCCATCCACCCGCTTTTTCACCCTCGCCGATTGTGCTTCTGTCCACTTCATCTGTCTTGAGGATTATCACTGGATATTCTCCTATAAGACCAAACCTGGATTCTCCTTTTCTGTTCTGCCCTCACATTTTGAGGGAGAAGTTGGCCTTTTGTCTATGCCTAAAAGGGAGCAACTGGAAGGATGCCAGGCTAGAAATGGTTTCAGATGAGAAATTTACACACACAGGCTGCTTGGGGGATGGGCCGTGATCAAGAGTCTGAGCAGCCACTTGCACATGCAAATCCAGAAAGAAACCAGGACTGGGGTGGAAGCTTCAGGGAGACGGGTGAAGCTGGGTGGGGAAGAACTGCCTGCCCAACAAGGGTGGAACAGGTAGGAATCGGACCCCCAGTCTCCCCTCTGGACGACCCTGTGCAGAGCCACCAGAAGAGCCCCCTTCAAGCTGATTGGGTCACTCTGGCATACTCCTGGACTGTTCACTGCCTCTCATTTACCCACTAAATAAAGGCCCAACTGTTAGGCTGGCGCTGAGGCCCTCCCAGGACTGAACCTGACTCATTACAGGCTGCCACCGGCTCCCCAGCGACTCCCTTCGCTCTTTCTCAGGCTGGCCTTGCATTTTGCTCTCAGAGCCTCACCTAGGCACGTTCTCTTCTCTGCTTTATACCTTTACCCCCACTCTCCCCTCTGCTGCTTGTTGGGTCCCCCTCTCCCACTGCCAGTCTCAGCTCCAAGTTCACTGTCCCCATGATGCCACCAATCAGAAGGTCCCCCTGCCTCTTCTGACTCCTGTAGGGCCTCACTGGGACCTCTCTCAGGACACCAACCCCCTTGCTTCCCTCTGAGTGGAGTCAGGTGTGTTTATGACTCATTCTCCCTACAAGGTTCAGAGACACTGAGAGGAGGGAGTGCCTCTTGTTCATCCTCTCCGCCAGCATGCAGCTCAGCGCCTGGGTCCTAATGGATACCTGTTTCTAGAGTCTTCTAAGGGTGGAATCAAAAGGCTTGATCCTCTCAGCAGCTCTTTTTCTTGCATTTCCTTTTTACTTGATGGTATTATACCTCCAATACCAATACCAATCCAGATAGCCCCGAGTAAGGGGCTGTTTACAAAGAAGAAACTGAGGCCCAGAGGGTTTCAGTGAGTCATTCAAGGTCACATGCTGAAAGCAGAAAACCCACCTGCAGTCCAGGTCAAACTTTTCCTCTCTTTCCTCTGGATGTCCGGCAGGGCACCCGTCCTCACCTCCTGTGGTGGACACCTCTCAAGGCAAAGTCCTGGGCAAGCACGTCAGCGTAGAAGGATTTGCACAGCCTGTGGCCGTCTTCCTGGGAATCCCTTTTGCCAGGCCTCCTCTTGGATCCCTGAGGTTTGCTCCACCACAGCCTGCAGAGCCATGGAACTTCGTGAAGAATACCACCTCCTACCCTCCTATGTAAGCTGGCATCTTTTCAATGGGAATGTTTGTCTCAAAGTGATACAGGAAGGAGCCAAGGCAACACCCTGAGTGGCTTTGTTCTGAAATCTCTGAGCTGTTGTAGATCCTTGAAAACCTTGCAGAACTCACAGCATTCTAGGGCCCTTTATTCAACAAACGTTTATTGAGCATGTTCTGGGTTCCTAGGATCCATGCATGAAAATTATCCCTATGTTCGTGGCGCTTGCATTCGAGCAGGGAGAGTTAGATAACAAACAAAAAATATGCAAATTAATAAATTATGTACTATGTTAGAATATGATAAATGTCTTGGGAAAGAATTAGAAGTTGAGTCAGTGAGGGAGATCAGCTGTAATGATTCTGTTTATTCTCTTGTCTCGAACTTTGCTAAAATGGGGGAGCAGGGTGGGTGAAGGAGGTTTGTGGGTGGAGAGTCCTGAGGGGAGCTGACTGGGAAAGTTCCCAACTCCCAGGTGTGTCTAAGTACCTAGTCATGAGCAGAGCAGTGGTTGGTGTGTCCCAATCACCCTGACCAAAGGGGCGCCTGGGTGGCTCAGTCGGTTAAGCATCTGACTTTGGCTCAGGTCATGATCTCGAGGTTCATGAATTCAAGTCCCGCGTCGGGCTCTGTGCTAACAGCTCAGAGCCTGGAGCCTGCTTTGGATTCTGTATCTCCATGTCTCTCTGCCCCTTCCCTGCTCACTCTCTCTCTCTCTCTCAAAGATAAATAAGCATTAAAGTATTTTTAAAATGTATGCATGTTTATTTCCTGATTGCAAAGGTAATAACATACTTAGTACAGAAAAGGGAGGAAGCACAGGTAAGTAAAGGTAAGACAATGAAAATCATACACAATTCCCCCATAGAGAGAACTGCTGTTCACATTCTAGATTCTGCTTTTCTGGTCTTTTATCTATTGCATATTTTCTCCATTAAAAATAGAATCCATAAGATTCTGCACTGAATTCCAACGCATGGGTTTCTTTTCCCCCACATCAAGAAACAATTCTCTGACACCAGCTGTGTGTCCTACAATTCAACTCATTCTTACACTGTTCTGCCCGGAGATGGTGTCAGATCCCACAGGTTAAAGACTCAGCCCCACAAGACTGCTGTCTGCTTCTGATGCCTATCACAAGTAGTCCAAGCTGTCAACTGTGCTTGTGACCTTGGCTCTAAATCACAGGTTCCCATGACCCCCTTCTTGGGTTCTATTAATTTGCTAGAGTGGTCACAGATCTCGGGAAACTGGTTTATTCACTAGATTACCAGTTTATTACAAGGTTTTTAAAGAGTATGTATCAACAGTTAAACGAAGAGATCCGTGGGGTGAGGTCCCAAACAAAGGAGATTCTGTGTCCTTCTAGAGTTTGGGTTCTGGCACGGTGGCCTTAAAACATTCTGATTCAACAACTTGGGAACTCTCTGAACCCTGTCCTGTGGGTATTTTGGGGAAGGCTTTGTTATGTAGGCATGATTGATGAAACCAGTGGCCACTGGCCAGGATTCCACCTCCAGCCCCTCCTGCCTCCCCAGAGGCCAGGGGGCAGGACTGAAAGTTCCAGGCCTTTAATAAGTGTTTCATTTACCTGACAACCAGCCCCCATCTGAAGTGTGATCAAAAGTCACCTTATTAACACAACAAAAATATCTTTGCTGTTTTCTTCACAGAGGAAATGCCAGAGGTTTTAGGGAGTCTGTTCCAGAAATAGGATGGAGGCCAGATAGATATTTCTTATGATAAAAAACAATATCACCTCACACGATAAAGGTAGTTTAGATGCCTGCTTTGCTCATTTATAAATATATCATGAACATTGTTCTATGTCATTAAATATCATAGCCTGACATAGAAATAGCTACATTACATTGAGTATTGAATCATACTTTATTTACCCAATCTCTTATTTGGGGTCATTAAGTTGTTTTTGATAGTATAAATAACACTCTGATGAATATCCCGCAGCTAAATCTTCATGCACACCAATGAATATTTTTGGATAAGTTCGAAGAAATGACATTTCTGAGTAAAAGAGTATGCACCTCCTGTTAAATTCCTTTCCAGAAATGTTCCAACCACACTCTTCCTATTAATATATGAACACCTCCATTCACCAGAACTTTGGCAGTGCGTGGGGTTATTAAAAAATACCTTTGGGCTGTTGGATAGGCAAATTAATAATAATTATTATTATCATTATAGTTATATATAATTTTGCTATTTATTCCCCATTAATTTGAACACTAGTGACGTTGAACACTTTTCTCTCTTTTGACGTTTGATTTTCTTCTTTTATGACTATTAAGCTCCTTGTTCTGGTGATCAGGAGAAAGTCCCCTTATGGTGGAAATTAAGAAGTCACCGTTGGGGGCCCTGATTCTGCCACTTGATAGCTATGTCATCCAAGTGCCTCACGTACCTAATTTACATACGGGGGCAGCGATAGCTGCCTTCTGGTACCTTGAGATCGAGAAGCGTTGCTTATTATGTCCTTAGAAATATAATGCACTACATAGTATAGATCTTTCGGGCTGCGTGACCTTGGGTAGTTCTCTAACCTCTCTGTGCTTCAGTTTTCTCAACTGTAAAATGGGGATAGTAATAGAATCTATGTTATGGGCTTGTCATGGGAGGATTAAAGGGGTTAGTACATAAGGAGTACTTAAAACAGCACCTGGCATGCTGGGAGGGCCATGAATATTACCAGTTTTAATCTATGTTGGAGCTTTAAGATCTGTTATTAGGGAAACCAATAGTGTTTGTCTGGGTTGGATAGATTCTTAGCATGTCAGGGCTGCAAGACCTTTTTTTTTTTCTTTTTTTTTTAATGTTTATTTTATTTATTTTGAGAGAGAGACAGCACAAGCAGGGGAGGGGCAGAGAGAGAGGGAGAGAGGGAATCCGAAGCAGGCTCCGTGCTGTCAGTGCAGAGCCTTAACGCGGGGCTCCAACTCACGAAGAGCGAGATCATGACCTGATCTGAAATCGAGAGTCAGACGCTTAACCGACTGAACCCCCCAGGCGCCCCTGCAAGGCCCTTATAGAAATCCCTTCCCTCACAGAGACCTGGCAGATTCAAGCCAAAGCAGGCAAGGGATTCACCCTGGGTCTCCCAGAAAATTAGTGAGGGAGGCAGGATCAGAACGCAGTTCTCCTGATATGGCCCCACACACATTTCACCCCTGACCTGTTGTGGTCCTTAAATGCCTGCCATGTGAGTGACTTTGCAGGGATTATGGAAGTCTACCATGAACTAGAACATGCTCACCTGGTGGAGGACACGTTTACCTGGAACACGGAGAGCTGGGATGCTTCTGGGACTGTTTCCTCTGGCATTGAAACAGTCCTCTCCCAGGCAATCAGCATACTGGCAGCCTCCTCTCCTTGACCCAGGGCCCCTCAAAGCCTCCAGGAAGGGGAGAGGTGCTTCTCACCGTACCTGGTCCCGGGAGACCTTAGTGAGCCTCAGGCCCCCTACCCAGACTCTCCCTCACCGCCTCTCCTGAGAGAGTCTCCGAACCATTCCAATGTCTCCAGCCTAGTAAGAACAGCTTTACTTATCAGCCTAAACCCACCAGCCCAAGGCCTGGCCTGACCGCAGAAGGCATTTGCTCAGCTCCGAGTGAACCTCACAAGCTCCTCTTTCTTGTCCCCTCCCTAGGTGTTCCCAGGATGCAGTGGGAGGGCAGGTGCTCTCCGACCTCTTTACCAACAGGAAGGAAAACATTCCTCTCAAGTTTTCTGAAGACTGCCTGTACCTAAATATTTATACTCCTGCTGACTTGAGGAAGAAGAACAGGCTGCCGGTAAGCAGAAGCTTCCAGCACTGCGGGTCTTCTGGTGTAGACCAGAAGAGCAAGAAGGCAGCTTGGGTGGGGGCTGTTTCAGGGACCCCCTGCTTCCCTTACCTCCCACGGTCAGACCCCATGACCCCAAGAAACACACCTCAGTCTCCCCTAGTGACAGACACAGGGCCTGTGGGCGAGTTTGCTGGGCCTCTGTCATGCACATTGTGATTTTTGCCAAATTGTTTCTTGCTGATGGAAGGACAAGAATGATTACTCTTAGAGTTAAGCCACCAGCCCAATCCTTCCTTTACAAGTAGAGAAACTGAGGTCCAGAATGGGGGAGGGGAGATCACGCTGTGGGATTGGCAGGATGAGAGCATAGGCCTTCTGAGTCTCAAACCAGTGCTCCCTGGCACAGACTGAGAAAGTGAGCCTGTGGGTGGCCTTTCCTCAGCACTTAAGATGCTCCTCTGTCAACTTCCAGGGTCCCCTGAGAGATGTTAGGGGAAGAGCCTGGGGCAACCCATGAAGCTCTTTCTTTTGCCTCTGGCCAAATTTCTGGGATTTTACTGTAGCTAATCTCCTTCCTTGATTGTCTTTGGCACCGACCTATGACCCCATGAGTCAGCATTTCCACAATAAAAGAGGCCTAGAGGTGGGGCAGCTTCCAAACTCAAGCTGGAGCTTGGAGGAAGGTCTCCTGGAAAAGGAGGTATTCCCTGGGGTGGAGAGGCGTGGGGATGTTAGCACCCAGCCATCTCCCAGAAGCACCCCTGGCATGATGCCCTGGAGTGGGGGGAGGGCATCTGTGGACTTGTGAGCAGGAACTTGCACTGTATATGCTCAGCTCAGTGAGATGGGACAACGTTTCACTCACTCATTCATTCATCCATTCTGTTACGTACTCCGTGCCCTCCCATGCATAGCTACACCTGGGGGTTAGGACAAAGGAGGGACAAAAAGCCATCACCAGACAGCCATTACTGTGGAGGATGACTCCATCTGCAGTATGCTCAAACACTGACCAGCTTCTTCAGTGAATCACTACTGACCAGCCCTTGCCTCAGCCTTCACGCAGATGACTGCAAACTCAGTCCCTCTCGGCAGAGGCGGGCAGGGATCAGAGGTGTGGGAGGAACAGAGGGAGGACCCCTACTTACGGACACAGGACTACAGGGTCTGGTCTTAAGCCTTGGTTCTGCCTTTTACTAGCAGAGAGACCTGGCTCTGTTTCCTTAGAATAGCATTAGTCACATATTCGATGACGCATGTCAAGCTTTGTCTCAGTGGCTGGTGAGTGTGCAAGGCAAGTACTCCTGAAGCATTAGTTAGAGTTGAAGGGAAGCTCTTACTCCTGTCCTAATGGCCAGCCCACTGCACCAGGCTGGGGGCCACACTGCGCTGGGTGGCTCAACGGATGGACTCCAGAGCCAGACTGGGTGGGTCAAGTCCTGCTTCTGCTGCTTATTAGTTGTGTGACTTCAGGCGGGTTAAATGCCTCAGTTTTCCTGTCTGTTAACGGGACAGCATTAGTCCCTACTTCATGGAATGGTACTTGGCACTTAGTGTTATAAATTCTTTTTTTTTTTTTAAGTTTATTATCTTTGGGGACACCTGGGTGGCTTGGTCGGTTAAGCGTCCGACTTTGGCTCAGGCCACGATCTCCCAGTCCGTGGGTTCGAGCCCCACGTCGGGCTCCGTGCTGACAGCTCAGAGCCTGGAGCCTGCTTCGGATTCCGTGTCTCCCTCTCTCTCTGACCCTCCCCCACTCATGCTCTGTGTGTCTCTCTCTCTCAAAAATAAATAATCATTGGGGCGCCTGGGTGGCGCAGTCGGTTGAGCGTCTGACTTCAGCCAGGTCACGATCTCGCGGTCCGGGAGTTCGAGCCCCGCATCAGGCTCTGGGCTGATGGCTCAGAGCCTGGAGCCTGTTTCCGATTCTGTGTCTCCCTCTCTCTCTGCCCCTCCCCCGTTCATGCTCTGTCTCTCTCTGTCCCAAAAATAAACAAACGTTGAAAAAAAAATCATTAAAAAAATTTTAAGCTTATTATTTATTTTAAGAAAGAAAGAGAGAGAGAGAGAGAGACAGTGGGGGAGGGGCAGAGAGAGGGAGAGAGAGAGAGAGACAGTGGGGGAGAGGCAGAGAGAGAGAGAGGGAGAGAGAGAGAGAGAGAGACAGTAGGGGAGGGGCAGAGAGAGAGGGAGAGAGAGAATCCCAAGCAGGCTCCATGCTGCCAGTGCAGAGCCCAATGTGAACCTCCATCTCACCAACTGTGAGATCATGACCTGAGCCGAAGTTGGATGCTTGACTGACTGAGCCACCCAGGTGCCCACCCCCAATTTTTTTTATTAATAAAACTATTACAGTATTATTTTTCAAGCACTCTTACTCCCTGGCTGTGTGAGCGCCTACATGCCAGGGCCAAGCATTATGAAGTGCCGTGTCTACCCTCATCCTCAAGGCTTATCGTGGTCCCTGGCACATAGTAGGTTCTCACATCATATCGGTCAAATGAATGACGACTTACTGGAGGAGGTGGCTTTTAGGCTGGGCTTTGGAAGATGGGTGGGATTTGGGGTTGCAGAGGAGGCAGAAGGAAGGTATATTTGAAAGAAATCCCACTGGGGGCACATGTGCTTCTTGAGACAGTCATTCATGTGCCAGAGCCGTTTAATTCACCACACACGAGGTAAGTAAGATGAGGCTGAAATACAGGGCTGCGGCAGGCAGGGCGTGCAGGGCTGTGGGAACAGTCCGAGCATGAGGACAATGGGAGTGTTGGGTGTTGGGGAGAACGTGGTACTCTCAACCTCGGCTGCTCCCATGATGAAGTTCTCAGCGTGAAGAGCCTGGTGACACTGGAGCTGGGGACCCAGGAAGGGACAGCCAGGGTGTACCGAGTAGGGTGGTGGCCCAGGCCCCGGTTGGGAGCACAGAAGAAAGGAGCACCTGCCTGCTCCCACTTTGCTGGGGACTAGTGGACTTCAGGGATCGGCCCCCTTGGGTCACGGTCAAGAGGTAGGCGACCAAAGCAGATAACCTGTTGAGGCCCTTCCCGGCTTTGCTTCCTCTAACCGGGACGGTTGCTTCCCTCCTGTCCAGGTGATGGTGTGGATCCACGGAGGGGGTCTGATGGTGGGCGGAGCATCAACCTATAGTGGACTGGCCCTCTCTGCCCATGAAAATGTGGTGGTGGTGACCATTCAGTACCGCCTGGGCATCTGGGGATACTTCAGGTAAGATACATTGGCCCCAAAGCAAGGATGCAAGGATTCAGCTCTGATCATGTCAGCCCTCGAGGGGATCTTGGCCAGGTTCCCTAGTGAAGCATCCAAGTCCCTTCATATTTGTGCTCTACCTATCTTCTCCTTCCCCAGCCACACAGGTCCACTTGCTTCTGAGCTTTTTGTAGGTGTATCCTCTCTACCTAGAATGCCCGTTCTACCTGATGGACTTCTTCCTTTTTTTTTTTAATGTTTGTTTATTTTTGGGGGGGAGGGGCAGAAAGAGGGGGACAGAGGATCTGAAGCAGGCTCTGTACTGACAGCAGAGCCTGACGTGGGGCTCGAACTCACGAACCGTGAGATCATGACCTGACCCGAAGTTGGACACCTCAACCGACTGAGCCACCCAGGCGGCGGTACCTGATGAACTTCTATTCATCCTGCAAGGCCCAACCCAAATGTTACACCCTCTGAAATACTCTTCTCTTTCTCGCTTGTGCTGTCCCAGCACATTGCACACATCTATCGAGACAGCATGCAGCGGGCGCTTAGAGGCTACCACATGAGAAAGGAAGGAAGGAACGTGGTCCGGGCAGGAACTCAGTGCATCCTTGTGGGTGAAGGAAAAGGAACGGGTGTCTGGAGCTGAAGGTTGTCGGTGCATCTGACTCCAGTGGACAGCCCCCCTGGGAGGAATGTCAGACCCACTCCTCCCGTTTCCTTTTTTGGAATTTGGCCCAAGTGAGTGAAGGCAAGTGTCTTCCCGATTGAGTCTCCATGGGGCAGGGACCAGTTTCCCTGCAGGACACAGTTACCTCTGTGTTACACAGTCCCTCTGACCCTGAGATGGCTGAAGGGTAGGCCGGGGGTGGGCTGCTCCCAAGAAAGACCCCCAGGGCTGGAGGAGGGCTACCCCAGGTGAGTGCTGCCTCGGGATGAATCGCCATCATTGAGACTCCTCTCCTCTCTCAGCCGTGGCCCGTCTCTCTGCTCCCTGTTACAGTCAAACCGCTATATTAGCTATTTCTCTGCTGCTGCCCCTCCCAGTCTGCCCTCTGCCCACCCCACCCCGGTCAGGGTTCCTCTCCAAACACACCACTGCATTCTGGCCGAGGTCACCAGTGACCCAACAGCTCTTGGGCCAACCTCGGCAGCATCCACACACGACTCTTCACACGAGACCCTCTAACCTCCATGTGCATCTCCCTCTCCGTCTCCACTGGCCCCCTGCGTGACCTCAGGGGCCGCATTCAAAGCTCCCCGTTTCAACCCCTGCCTCTCCTTGGAAACCCAAATGTGTAAGGCATTAACTAGTACCTGCAACTGCTGCCATCTCCACTGGACGTCTGAAGGGCCCCACACTCCACGGGGACAAACTTAACCCTTGACCCCCACCGCTCCTTGCTCCGCACTTTCCTACTCTCCTGACATCGCCTCCTGTTGGCTACTGGAAGCCCCTCCTTCCACCTGCTCCAGATATCAGACTAGCGGGCACCCTTGACTTGTCTTCTTCTCACATCTAGTCGGGTCAGCAAATCCTCTCGGTTCCACCTTCAAAATATATTCAGGATCCAACCACTTCTCGCCTCCACCCTTATGGCCCCTAACCAGCCCTCTGTGTCTCTCTCTTAGACTATTGTAATAACCACCTACTTTTATAACCCTGCTCCTTGTATGCTTACGTCTAATCCAGACAGTAGCCAGAGCGATCATTGAAGACATAAATGGAACCTCGTTGTTGCCCTGAAATGGATTCCCACATTGCTAACAATGACATCAAAGGTCTTACCAAGGCCCACAGAGCCCTCTAGCTGCATGTCCGACACTCCTACTTTTGTCCACTGGACCCCAGGGCCTTTGCACCGGCTGTTTTTTCAGCCTGGCATTCCCTTCTTTGGATATGTGCAAGGCTCACGCGCTCATCCATTCAAGTCTCTACTCAAACGCTACCACCTCAAAGAGGCCTTTCTTGGTCATGTGATCTGAGATAGGACCCAGCTGCTCTACTCCTGCCTTTTCCCTCACCCTGTTTTATTTTTCCTGAGAATACTTTTACTATCTGACATCATATTCTGTATTTATCTGTTTGTGTGTGATCTGTAGTGTGAGCTCTGTATAATCAGAGATTTTTGCCTGCTTCGTTGTCAGATGTGCTCCTAGCTCTTAGAACAGTGCTTTGCATAAAGTAGACACTCAGTAAATAGATCCCAGTTGAATGACTATAGAGCCCTACAACAGAACAAGGCTACAGAAATGAAGACGGGAGACGACCCTTGTGTCAGGGTTGTGGAAGCCCAGTCTTTTACTAGAAGACTCACCTAGGGCCCCCAGCCCCATTTATGGTCCTGAGAGCCCTGCCATGAAGTCTGTGCTCCCGCCTCCACCCTGTTCTTAACAGCACAGGGGACGAACACAGTCGGGGAAACTGGGGTCATTTGGACCAGGTGGCCGCACTTCGCTGGGTCCAGGAGAACATTGCCAACTTTGGAGGGAACCCGGGTTCTGTCACTATCTTCGGAGAGTCAGCAGGAGGTATCAGCGTCTCTATTCTTGTAAGTGTTCCTGGCCTTGGTACGGCTACTGATGAGACTCCTTGGAGCCTTTTGCCCTGTTGGCACCTTTCCCTATGAGATCTGGATCTAGGGCTGCCCCTACTCTGCACGGCATTAGATGGTGGGGAGGGCTAATGGTCCCCGGGAGTCTCAGAGCCCAGGCTAGTGTCCTGGGTCCTTGAGAGTCTCCAGCCCCAGCCACAGCGGCGACATTCCTCCTCTTCTAACGTGGCTGAGCTCCAGCTCTCTCTCTCCTTCCTACTCATCTTAACATTAGGATTCACTGCATTTCTCCTGGAAGGTAGGGTGAGCATGGATTATGAATAAGAGTTGGACAGCGTCGCTATTCGGCCTGAAGCCAGGTCTGCCTGTCGGGGGATGTGAGCGCTCAGAGCAGGGCAGAGGTGGAGCCAGGATGGGGGCAGTGTGTGACCAGGGGAGGGTGGTGGAAGTGGGGTCGGGAAGGGATGGGGGAGCCGTGTGGGCTCCTGGGGCCCCTGGGGGCCAGGTGTGGGGAATGAGGCTGGGGAGCCGCTGAGAGAAGCAGGGATGGAAACCAGCTGACAAAGTGCTAGGAGCCATAGAACACCCTCCAGCCCCTTCACTGTTGAGGGCCAGCACCATTACTGTATTTTGAATGTCATCATCTATCTATCTATCTATCTATCTATCTATCATCTATCTCTGATTGATCTATCTATCATTTATCTACCTAAGATTTTTTAAACAAAACCCTTCCTTAGCATATCTTATAATGGAAACACTTCCCTGAACATTAAACACTCTTCCACTAATATCATTTTGTTGTAGATTCCATGGTATTCCATGGTATAGATTTGCACAGTATTCCACAGTAAGAACGGAAAATGGTTTATTCTCTCAACTGCATGATATTGGAAGCTTAGGTTATTCCCAATTATATTATAAACGTTATGATCACTTTTCTTAGGATAAATCCTGAGTAATGGAAATGGGGAATCAGAACTGTGTCTTTAAAGTGTGGCCAGTGTTTCCGATTCTGTGTCTCCCTGTCTCTCTGCCCCTCCCCCGTTCATGCTCTGTCTCTCTCTGTCCCAAAAATAAATAAACGTTGAAAATAAAAAAAAAAAAAATTTAAAGTGTGGCCAGGAGTTGCCACACTGTGTTTAGATACTTCTGATTGTTAGGATCAGTGCGATCATAACACTTCCTTTTCTCCCCTCATTCTGTGCTGCTGGCTCTCTCCAGCTAAGGTTCTCTTGGAGAAACCAGTCCCAGGATCGGCCTGGGACCAGGCCTGGCCAGGCAAGGACCTGCCGTGTCTACTGAGTGCCAGGGTCTTCAAAGGAATGGGCCAGAGTAGAGCTGTGGATGGGATAGCTCTTGAAAAGCCCTCCACACAAGCAGAAACTCTCTTTCCGTCCACTCTCCTGCCAGGTGTTATCTCCACTGGCCAAGAACCTCTTCCACCGGGCCATCTCCGAGAGTGGCGTGGCCCTCACTACTGCCCTGGTCAAGAAAGACATGAAGGATGCAGCTCAGGTGGGTCACACTGGGTCACCTGACACCCTTTGCTCTGCTCCCCTGGAGTCTTCAGGGGACTTTCCTGCCAGGGCATCCAGAGTCATGAAACTGGAAGGGCGAGGAGATGTTGCAGCCAGCCTCCCAGTTTTACCACTGAGCAAACTGGGGCGGACGGTGGAAGCAGCTTGCCAGGGACCACGAGGGATCGGGGCAGAGCTGGGATTCGAGCACGTGGCTCTGGACTGCCAGCATGGTGCTCTGTCCACTGAGCACTCTTCCCAAAGTGTGCCAAGGCGGGCTGCCAGGCCACACAGTGGGCAGCGGACTGTCCCCACGTCTCGTCTCTCAGGGTCTCAGTTCTGGTGAACCCACTAGCAGGATGTGGGCCTGGAGTGGCTCCTCCTTAAGTGCCTCATGGCTGGGGTGGGTTCCCGGAGAATTCATTCATTCACTCATTCATTCATTCATCACATAATTTGGGGACAGCCGCATGAATTTTGCATTGTAATGGAGGAGACAGATTAATGATTACATAATCACACAGATTATAAAGTCTCAGCTGATAAGAGCAATAAAACAGAGGTGTCTGATGTCATAACGTAATCCAAAAGAAGCACCGAAGCTAGTGTGTAGGGTGTAAGGCTTCCTGAAAAGACATCTGAAACCAGGCAGTGTGGTTCTGGATTCCGTGCTCTTACAGCCCCCCACCCCCCGCCCCGATCCCCCGCCCTGCGCTCCCTCCCTCTAGACGCTCAGCTTGGAGATCGTTACACCCATTTTAACAGAGACAGGGGAATAAGGACAAAGCTTGTCTAATTGGCACAACGGGACCCAGGACCCCCACCTGCTGGTCTAGAGTGTTCTCTGCTCCCCCACCGCTGTCTTTAAAAATGAAGGTCGGGGTAGAACAGCTCTTTATTGATGGAGGGAAGGGACATGGCTCTTGAATTCTGCTGTTCCTTGTGATCTCTGCAGCAAATTGCTTTCTTTGCTGGGTGTAAAACCACCACCTCGGCTGTCACTGTTCGCTGCCTGCGTCAGAAGACAGAAGACGAGCTCTTGGAGATATCGCGAAAGATGGTAGGTGTATCCATTCTCGTGGCCACGCCAGCACTCCAGCCAGGCTTCATTATTTCAGCAGTCCCCTTGACCTAGAAACCTGCCTGGGACAGTGTCTCTCCCCTGGGGAACAGTGTCAGCCTCTGGATCTGAATGGGAATTTCTTTCTTTTTTTTTTTCTTTATTTAATTTGAGAGAGAGAGAGAGAGAGGGAGCATGCAAGCTGGGGAGAGGGGCAGAGGGAGAGAGAGAGAATCTTAAGCAGGCCCCATGCTCATACCGAGCCCAACTTGGGCTTGATCCCATGACCCTGGGATCATAACCTGAGCCAAAATCTAGAGTCAGATGCTCACTCGGCTGAGCCACCCAGGCGCCCCTCTTTTTTTTCTTTTTTATTATGAAATATCTCAAACATTTGCAAAGTTGAAAAACAGCATAATGAACAAATTGTATCATAATCTCTCACCTCTATCAAAACTTACTATTTTCCCATTCTTGTTTCCAAATGTATTTTTAAGAAATTAAGCATTACATATTCCCAGAGATAACTACTGTTCTGAATTTTGAGGATGGGATATTAAGAAAAAAGCTTTTAAGGAAGGTTGTCACAATTTATCTTGTTTAATTTAGAAACTACCTCAATTATATCCCAGTAGTGGCCCAATTTTCTGGCTTTTCTGAGACTCTGCCTCCATTGTGATTCTAGAGCACCCATCCATCCATCAATTCATTCATCATCGTATTTGTCTACTCATCCACCAGTCTGTCCAATTCATCAATGTTCTTTTATCAGTTTAATACCAGTCCATCCCTAACTTTCATTCATTTCAGTCATCTCTACATTATCCAACCACCATGTATCTTCACTTACCATTCACTTATCATCCCAAATCAGTGATCCATCCCTCACCTAGTTATTGTTGATCTATCTACCAATCTGTCCGATTCACCCTTATGCCATTGTATTGACCAACTCCATCCATCATCTATATCCATCCATCTATCTATCTGTCCATCCATCCGTCCCTCCCTCCATCCATCCTAGGTGTATGGAGAAGGGTAATTGGGTGGGTGATGCAGACATTAATCAGATACAGTCCTTGCTTATGAGGATCTGTCCAAGGACAAACACACTCATATACTTCATGGGTTAAGGGTGGTGGGAGTATACAGAGAGGAAACATTCATAATAGTCAGTAGGGATGCTTCACAGAGGAGGGACATTTGAGGACTGATGGATGGCTATGACAGTGTCATCACAAGGACGCCCAGAAAATACAGCATGTAAGCCCAATGGGAACTATTCCCTTTGTGGGAGAAGGGTATGAATGTGAGCTAAGGTGTATCCTAAGCCCCTGGACTCTCATCTGAACCCTCAGCCTCTAAGGATATTCCCGGACCCCCCAGGGCTAGGCCTCTGGCACTGGACTCTGTTTTATTTCCTGGCTTAACTCCAACGTCCAAAGCCTTGGGGCTTGGATCTTGGTTTCTCAGTCTCAAATAAGGTGATCAGTGCATTCAAAGAATAAAAACAGAATTATTTCCGATTCCTGGAAAGAGGTAGTTTTATTTCAGCAATTCTCCATTGACTTAAGACTCAGTTTATAAGGAGAGACTTGGTGATTTTGAGAAAACCCAGAGAAATTAACAGCCCATGTTATGTTTCTGAGTTGATATAGAGTGTCTCCCCAAAACACACCCACACACTCCTCCCCACCCCCCCCCCCACACACAGGCACACAGACATACAACTCACTGACTGGTAGGGCTACAGCCCTAATAAAGAATACCTTACTTGTCACTTGCTACATTCTAGTGAGACCCGTTAGCTACAGTGTAGCAAATATACAGCAAAAAGGAGCATGGGTTGGGGTGAATTTCAGTGAGTTTGCTTAAGTCAGGACTTTCTTATACAAGAGGAGACTCCTCTCAAAATGCCTTGAGTGGAAAAAGAAATGTGTTGTAACAAAATCTTCATGAAACTAACTGAAAACTAAACCACAGTTGAGGAATACATGGCTTCAGGCATGGCTGGATCCAGATGCACATATGATATTAAGAATATACCTGCCCTATCTTTCAGCTTTTTTTTTTTTTTCTCTCAGGCAAGTTTGTTCCCTGGGGAGGTTAAAGATAGCAACAGCATCTAGACTTACATTCCTATCCATTTAGAAACTTTCACAATAATTCCAGCAAAAATTTGGGGGGTAAAGTCTATTGGAGTAACATGGGCCCGTGCCCATACCTGAACTAATCTCTATGGTCAGGGAGATGGGGCACCCCAGGTCACATACAGATGCCTGGATTTATGGAGTGAGAGTGGGGAAGAGGGAGGTCCCCCAAAGGAATACTGGGGTCGTGTTGCCTGGGGAAACAAGTAGGGGAAATGGATGGAGGGCAGGCACAAACAACAGACGTTTTCTCCAGCGCCTCCCTCCCCCATCCCACACCTACACCTGTGCCCCTGCCCAGGGGAGCCAGTGTCCTGCCCACTTCCTCTCAGTCCAGCCAGGGTGGCACCAGGAGGGAGAACCTGACACCTTTGGCTCACCTCTCATGGCTTTTGTCCCTGGAAGCCTTCTCACCCACACCCTCTGCCTTTGTCTTCACAGAAATTTTTCACTATTGATTTATATGGAGACCCCAGAGAGGTAAGGACTTTTGGTTTCTTGATTACAGGTTTCTTGACACCTTTAAGCTCTAGTCAAATAAGAATGAATGAACCCTCCCTTGTGGGCTCTTGGTAACTCCTTGTGTTTACGTTGCCGAGGCTCAGAGAGGGGCAGTGACCTGCCTGGATAACGCAGCCTGGTGGACTAGTCATGGGACTGGAACAGGTTTCCCTGATTCCCAATCCAGAGCTCCCAGTTACCAACTCTGTGTCCCTTGGCCCCAGCCTACTGCCCACTTCTTGTTTACATTTCCTGCTCCCAGAAATTCTCCTCAGGAGGGGGCTGGGACTAGAAACTTCCACCATGGGGTTGTGGAGCTAGCTGGATGAAGCGTTTCTTAAGGAGCCTTCACTGAGGAGCTCACGCCTTTCCCAGGAGGCTGCTGGGTTGATTAGCTGTCCAAGCTACACTGTTGGAGGGGCCGTCCGGAAGGGGCTGAGAATCTCAGTCCTGAGGATATACCACCCTCCTCCCAGCCACACCAGAACTCCATAGCAGCCTCCCCATCTCCTTCCTCCTCCCCTCCTACTTTCCAGCACGTTGACAGGTTCTGAGACATTATCTCTGCAACATTTACAGTCCTGTGCTCTCTGCTCTCTCTTGGGGATGGACAGCAGCACCTGCCTTCAAAGGTGTTGTGAGCATTCAGGGAGATTCATTCATTCATTCAGCAAAGATTTAAGTAGCACTTACCGTGTGCAAGGACCTGATTTAGGAGCTGGGGAAACAGCAACAAAACAGGCAAAGCAGATACAATGCCCTTGGAGTGAGGGAAGAGTACAGTAACAGAAAAGGGTCCTTGTTATGGGGGGAAAGAAAGTGAGAAATGGGTATAGAGTTTGCTGTGGTTTGAATCTGCATAGCAGAGTTAGGGAAACCTCAAGAAGAAGGTGACATCTGGGCCAAGTTCTGGAGGCAGAGAGGAAGGCAGCTGTCAGGTAAACTGGAGGAAGAGTATCCTAGGCAGAGAGAACAGCAGCTGCAAAGGTCCTGAGGCAGGAGGCCTGTGTGGCTGGTGTGGAGGGGGTCAGAGGAGAGAACAGGCTTGAAGCTAGAAAGGAAAGGGAGGTGGGGGCTGTCCCTTTAAAGGAACTGGATTTTCATTTCAAGTGAGATGAGGAAGTGTTGGGAGTGGTTTGAACAGAGGAGTGAGTTGACCTTGGGTTTTACAAAAGGGCTCTTTGATTGCTGCATTGAAATTGAAGGTAGGGGCGCCTGGGTGGCGCAGTCGGTTAAGCGTCCGACTTCAGCCAGGTCACGATCTCGCGGTCCGTGAGTTTGAGCCCCGCGTCGGGCTCTGGGCTGATGGCTCGGAGCCTGGAGCCTGTTTCCGATTCTGTGTCTCCCTCTCTCTCTGCCCCTCCCCCGTTCATGCTCTGTCTCTCTCTGTCCCAAAAATAAATAAACATTGAAAAAAAAAATTAAAAAAAAAAAAAGAAATTGAAGGTAGGGAAGGGTAGGCAGCCCCAGGAGACCATCTGGGAGGCCGCTGAGCTGCAGTAGTCAAGGCCAGAGGTCATGGCAGCCTGGGCTGTGCCCGTAGCAGAGGGGGTGGTGAGACAGTGGGGTGGCATCTGGGTATTTTTGAAGTCGTGGCTGGTGGGATTTGCTAATGGACAGGATATGGGGCAGAAGAGAAAGAGGGTGGTGAAGCAAGCCCCTGGGATTTTGACCCGAGCCTGGGAATGCCCGAGGCCCACACAGGGCAGCCACTGGGAAGCGATCGTGTTGTTCTTGGTGTCACTTGTCAGCCTCCGTGGGACGCCACCTCGGTCAGATCATGGCCCCTCTGTCCCTCTCCTGGACTTTGATTATCTTCCACGTTTCCTTCCCCCCACCCTCGTCCCCCGGTGCCGCAGACTGACCCTTGTAAACACAGGTCAGGGCATGTCACTTCCTTCTTAAAAGGCTGACCTTTCTTACAAGACGAACGCCCTCGCCCCCATGGAGTTATCCCTTCAGGACACGTCCATGTGACTGCTGTGTGCCAGGCATTGTGCAAAAAGTATGCCGCAACATCCGACCCTCCCAGGCCGTGCCCGTTCTGGATTAGGCTTTGGGCGCCGGTCCCGCTGAGCCCCTTCTGTGGCTGCCAGAAATGGCCCGTCGTCTCTTCATCGGCCCTTGCAGGGCAGATGCAGTTTCCTGGAGCCACAGGGGGCTGTCCAACGCCGCCTGCCATCCGGTGGGGGGGATCAGGCACATGGCGTGTGGAGCTGGAAATACGGCTCGTGGAGCTGGCGAGGGCTCCGGAGCACTGCCAGCGAGTCTTAGGAGTGATCTCCAACGTGTATCGAGCTGCCTCCGGGACCAGGTACTGTGCCGAGCATTCTGCACCAGTTGGGTCACTTAATCCCTATTCCAACCCGTCTCACAGATGACAAAACTAAAGCACAAACAGATGAAATAACTTTCCCAAGTTACCAGCCAGTAGGTGGCAGAGCCAGGATTCAAGTCCAGATAATCTGGCTCCAAAACCCACATTCTTAATAACGACTGTGGCCAAATATGCATTATAACCACGCCCAGAGCCGGCTCCCCGGATGGTGACATGGGGGTCAGGTGCTGCTGAATCTGTGCCCATGTAACTGATCTTCATCAAAGGTAAAACCTCAAATGGAGACATTTTTTTTCAATACAATGCGAGCCCATCCCTGATCATTTTATCCATGCTTTTTCTCTCTAAGAAGGAATCGGGTCTCTGTTTAGGCACCTTAAGTGGTGGGGGGCTCACTACCTCCTCGAAGCGAACTGTTTATCAATAGCAGCTTGTGTTTAATTAAATATAGACCGATAAGTACAATTGATTCTTATTAATTGTGAATTCTGTGTTTGTGAATTCATCTACTCTCTAAAATTAATGTGTGACCCCAAAACGGATACTCCTGACACTGCTTTTTTTAACGTTTATTTATTTTTGAGAGAAAGACAGAGCATGAACAGGGGAGGGGCAGAGAGAGAGGGAGACACAGAATCTGAAGCAGGCTCCAGGCTCTGAGCTGTCAGCACAGAGCCCGATGCGGGGCTCGAACCCACGAACTGTGAGATCATGACCTGAGCCGAAGTCGGACGCTTAACCCACAGAGCCACCCAGGCGCCCTGATACTCCTGACACTTTTTACTGTCATTCATGGACATAGAGTGGCGAGAAGGCTGAGAGACCATGTGTAGGCTCCCGTTCGAGATGCAGCAAAGCCTGTGGCTTCTTGTCTCATGTCTCATACTCTTAACACGTGTCCTTTCCACTGTCTACTCAGTGCCACGTTTTCCGCATTTTTGTGCTTTCTGTTGATGGTTTCACTGTGGCAAGTGGCCCCTCAGGCACTGTCCTGTGCTCCCGAGGGAGGGCTTGTTCCAGGCTGTGATGCGCCTTCGTGTGTTAGTTAGATCAGCTTCTTCCAGGGCGGCTGACTGTGCTGTGGGCTGTGAGTTCAGCGGCAAGGGATCAATAAGGCAGCCCATCCAGGAACAGGAAGGGGCAACTTGCCGATCTGTCTGTGAGGCGGCTTGGGAAAGTGCTTAAATACCATCTAGTATGTGATGAAAGCTGTGGGAAATCGGGCACATTCGTGGTTTTGTGAGATGACCACAGATACGAAAGCATAACAACCCTGCCGTGAGGCTCAAGGCGAGGAAGTTCCAGACATGTTCCCGAGGGCCCAGGAAGATGGTGAGGCCTCAGCTGGTGTTTTATTATAAATAAATACTACATATAATGAGTTATTTGTAAGCAACGCATATTCCATCAAGGTGTCTTTAAGCACACGGAAAACGGAGTTGATGAAAATGTGACCAGATAGTTGCAGGAACCTGACGTCATATTTCCCCACGAGCAGTGGCCCCGCATTTGCTAGTTCAGAGCCCACGGTGCCTTTAGAGAACCGAACAGCCACGGATAACAGAATGGACTCTAGAGACCCACATAGGCAAATGTAAACTGCAAATTGAGAGATATAAATTTGTACATATACGTGCGGTATATATATATGTGTGTGTATATATATATGTACACATATATATTTTATGTATTTATATAAAGTTATATAAAATGTATATGTTTATAGATTTTAATACTAAAATATATTTGCATATTTATATATTTAATATATTTATATTTAATACATTTAATGTATGCTTATATGTACATAAATGTATGGAAATATATAGAGATATGTATACATGTATTTCAGTTTGAGTGAGTTTTGCCCCCCTCAGACTTCCCACATGCTAGTTCTGCCTCTGGGGTCACATGCACTTGGCCCTGTTTGGAGGAGCCTGAGTTCTGTGGCCACCGCCTGTGGCCGTGCAGGTGTGGGGTGCTGGCCCCCTGCTCTGACAGGTGGAGAGGGGGATATGCGTGTGGCCTTGAGAGCAGAAGCCCAGACACCATGATGCCCTCCTTCCCAGAGCCATCCCTTCCTGCCCATCGTGGTGGATGGAGTACTGTTACCAAAGATGCCTGAAGAGATTCTGGCAGAAAAGAAATTCAACTTTGTTCCCTATATCATCGGAATCAACAAGCATGAGTTTGGTTGGCTTCTTCCAAAGGTGAGATTGTGGGGTCCCCTTAGGCTCCCCTCCCCCACCCATCACATCACCCCTCCCATCTCTGCTCACAGAGGCTCCTCCTTCTCGAGGCCCCCCTCTGAATCCAGGGCAGCTGTCCCCTTCACATTTCCATGAGGGGAGGGCATTGACATTTCCGTGGGGAAACTTCTCCAGGATGGCCCCACTGCCACCTGGGGACCCCTCTCCCCAAGCACTCTGTCTTCCAATCTAAGAATCCCACAACGTGGGTGCCGGGGGAGTCTGTAAGGATAATCACTGGGCAGATGGGCAGACCGAGACTGGGAGAGGGACGGACTCCCAGTTAAGGAGTGAGGCCTGAGCCCCTGCGGCCCGTCCACCTGGGCTGGTGCTCTCCCTGCCCCTCCATAAATCCCGCACCTGCTCTTTCTTGGTCATCTAACTGGGGGAGTCAGAGGAGCTTTCTCCCTCTGGGGTGAAAGTTCGAAAAGTCAGAAGTGCTCTCCCTCTGTCAGAAATAAACACAGCCAATGCCAGGTAAAGCGGTGAGGACAGTCTTATTTAGTTCTACCCCCGCAGCAGGGAGGAGAGACCAGTGTGAGCTGAACTCAGGTCCCTGCAACAAAAGGCTGGAGCCTGGTTAAAAGCCTGAATGTGCCAAGGAAAGACACTGTGGGGGTGTGACAGGGGCACGGAGGGCGGGGGAGTCTGTCCACGGGACTAGGCCACCTCGATTTGTTAAGTGCTGTTTTTCCAGAAACAAATTTCTGTCTCTTTGTCCAGAGGCAGTGGTGTGCAGGCTGCAGCAGGGTGCCCACCAGAGTCACAGGGACTGAGAGGGAGAAAGGAGACTTAGGGGCTGAATGTCTGCATTTCAAAAGGTGGCCCTAAGGTCCTGGAGGAAACAATTTTGGGTGGTAGATTTACATCTCAAAGGGCAGACAAAGAATTGTAATTGCAAGCTTTCTAAAGTAGCTGCTCTAAAGGGGGTTCAGGGACCTATCAACCTATCACCAGGTTTGGGCCAGAATAAATAATAAACTCCCCTGGTGTCCGGGAGCTCCTTAAGGGGAACTGGGATAATCCTAGGGACAAAATCTTAAACTCTGGCAGTCAAGCTAGAGTTTGGTCAAGTTCGACAGTGCAGAGGTTTGGATGGAGCACAGAAATTTCAGAAGTCACTGATGGACCAAAGCCATAATGGCGGGATTTGATGCTTCCTTGGTCATCTGAGACAGTGGGGGTATTTGTGAGGTTGGTGTTCTTTGTCTCAGAGCCCTCTACTTCAACGCTAGCCAGGCATAAATCTCTCCTGTGTGTCTCCATGTCCAGGGTGGGGATTCTTGCCTATGATTGATACACACACACACACACACACACACACACACACAGTGCAAGGCCCTGGGACAGCTTCTCTTCACATTTACTTTATCCTTTTGCACCTGCTTGGATGTAATAAGCTTGTTTGTCTCATTGATTTTACCCAACTCATCAGGAACCCATGTCTGTCAAGTCATGACAAAGTGACCTTTGGTTGGTTGGTAAGTGTGGTTCTTTGTGCTAATTCTTGATGATTCACACTTGTGTCACTTGTTTTAACAGCTGATGGGTTACCCACTCTCTGAAGGCAAGCTGGACCAGAAGACAGCCATGTCACTCCTGTGGAAGTCTTACCCGCTTATTGTAAGAGTCTGGGGAACCATGGGAACTGGCTGAGACCCAAGGAGGGGCAGAGGCTTGCCCCAAATAGCTGAACAATTCGATGGCAGAATGCAGACTGGGGCTGGAGGGTTCTGCCCCCACTTTTCTGCCTTTCCCACCTCACCACGCAGGGTAGTGCTGGAGAGATTTACCACGAATGCAAGCCATTCTCTGTGTCATTCACTGGGGTGGGGGCTGGGGCCACTTTTACTTGTGCTCCATTTCAGGGCATCCCTGAGGAATTGATTCCACTGGCCGCTGAGAAGTATTTAGCAGGGACAGATGACCCTGTCAAAAAGAAAGACCTGTTCTTGGAAGCAATTGGAGATGTGATGTTTGGTGTCCCATCTGTGACTGTGGCCCGTTACCACAGAGGTGAGTCCCACAGGTTGGGCAGGAGAGGGACACTGAACCCACCAGCTTCACTGTCGGTCCTACTCACTTCTCAGCATAGACAGATATGTGGCAACCACTAATGGTCAAGCCTCCAAGGCCGATTCCATATGGTCGGGGGTGGAACACTGTCGAACTTTGGGTCTGCCAGAAGCCAACTCTGAGAAAAGAATCTGAATGCAAGTAGCTTATTTGGGAGGTGACCCCAGAAAACACCAGCAGAAGAATGGAGACGTGGCCCCGAAAGGAGAAGGAAACCAATCAGACTTCCCTGGACACTTGGAGCTATCGTGTCTCCAGTCACGTCTCGGGGCTATTCCGTGTGAGTGGCAAGGGGCAGAGGTATTTATTCTTTCACTCTCATGAGCCATGAGTTGAAGGCTGTTCCCAAGGGGCTGGTAATTCCCTGGAGCTCTCACCTGCCTCACATACGGGCGGTGTGGTCTCTTGGTGGCCAAAGGGATGCCGGAGGTGGAAGTCAGGCTGGCACGTCCAGAAGTTGGATATGTGGTGAGGCACCAGCAGCACCTGCCACAGGGACCCCTCCCCTGAAGTTACAGTGGTCTGTGGGGCCAGAGGGCAGGTCTTAGAAGATTGGCAGGTTTCCAAGGTCAGAGCTAGCTACAAACTGGTTTGTTAACTGGTAGAGCTGGGGGTAGACTGAAGCCAAGCATATAATCAGGAGGCTTGTCTAGGACCAAAAAACAAACAAAGAAAAAAAGGAAAAAAAAAACAAAAAACAAACAAACCCAAAACAACAACAACAACAACAACAAAACAAAAGAAAACCAAACCAAAATAAAACAAAAGAAATGAGCAGTGGGAGGTGTGGGGGCAGGTGTTCTAGAGAGTGTCCATGTACACAGGTGGCTTCTGTCCGTCCCGATGTGCTGACTCTACCACAGGACCTTCCTGATCCAAGGCTGTGAGGTGGATCCAGGGTTGGATAAGCTCATCTAGAAAGGATGCATCCCTTCGGGGCGTCTTTACGAAGTCCTCACAGGACCCTTCCTTCACCTAGTCTACAAGCCAGGAAATGGTTCTCTATCTAACCATGCCGGAGGGGTTTTAAAATTCAGGACTTTCTGTGCATGATAAAAAAGCAGCTAGAGCTGACCTACCCTGTCCCCAAGCCCTCGGTATAGGAGCCAGTTACTGTCTCTTCCTCCCGGGGGTCCTGATGAAACGCTTCAGCCAGGGGCCGCCTGGGGTCAAATTTGCTCTTTCATAACATTGGTCTTGCCTCTGGATACATGCCTGGCTTGTGGCATCTTCTTCTGCTTCGTCTGCTGGTCCCAGCTATACTGGACTTGTGTTTTTTATCTGGTATCCTATGACTTTGAACTCGGGGTCTTCTTGCCAGGACCACACAGATTTTTGTCAATGTTATTCTTTCATTTTGTATTTGTCTCGATCTCTTTTTGATAAACAGAAAGTTTTCCGAATATAAAATTAATATCCTACACGTGTGGAAAATTTTTAAGATACGGAAACACATGAAGAAGGAAATTAGATATTACTCTAAATTCCTCCACCTAGAAACATCTGCTATACGTTCTCTTTTAAATTTTTTTTTAACATTTATTTTTATTTTGAGACAGAGAAAGACAGAGCAGAGCAGGGAGGGGCAGAGAGAGGGAGACACAGAATCTGAAGCAGGCTCCAGGCTCTGAGCTATCAGCACAGAGCCCGACACAGGGCTCGAACTCACAGATCTCGAGATCGTGACCTGAGCCAACGTTGGACACCCAACTGACTGAGCCACCTAGGCTCCCCTGCTATACATTTTTGATATATCTTCTTTGAATAGTCTTTCCATGTCTTACATATAATTTAGAAATTAATTTGATATCGTATGTCATATTTTTGTTCATAGAACACTATTTGGTGTTCAAAAACAACCACTATTTCATGGAATGATGCATCAAAATTTACTTTAGTATCCCTGTCCCATTGGATATTTAGTCTGGCTGCTTATATTTCGATGCAAGAAAAATATATTATGCTCAGCCTTTAAAGTCAGACTTTAACCAAGTCTCTAATAATTTTCTTAGGATTGGTTATTAGAAGTGAAGTTCCCAAGTGGGGCCGTTAGAGCATTTTAAAGTTCTTGATACATGGTGTGAAATTGCCTTCCAGTGCATGCCTGGGATTTCTTAATTCTCTCACTTGCAAAACTCAGATTAAAAAATAAAGACAATGCTGCCAATTTCACAAGCTCTTCCTTAAAAAAAAAAGGGGGGGGGCCATCCCCATGCTTTAATGGCAAACTTAGATTACAAAGTCTGTCCTTTCTGCTTGTCCTATTCTTCTTCTGCTATTGTCCTATTATCCTAATCTGTGCCCTACTTTCCTTTGAAAACATGTGTTGTGCTTGTAGGAATTTTATACCTCCTCTTGGTTTTAGGCAGAAAGTTAAAAGAGAGAGAGAGAGAGAGAGAGAGAATTCTCTTTTGTGCCGCATGCTGGCTGCCCCAAAGGAGTTCTCTCATTCACAGAAGGTCTTCCCTCTGTGGCAAAGAGCTCCTTTCTAAGACTCCCAAGTGGTGGAGGGACATTACAGCCCTTTCCCTCAGTGAGTTCTGCTTGACCTTGAAGCAGCTGTTTAACATGTGGATTTAAAAACCACAGAAGGGTTGCTTCTTCCAGACAGCACCTCTGGCTAAATCAAGGGTGCACTGTTGGGGGGTCGGGGAGGCATTCCAATAAATTATTCTACCTCCTCATGTGGGGATGGCATATAACGTTAAATCATTTGGGGACAAATATTTAATGATACGGAGAAATGATTTTAGTATATTACAAAATGACATATACACTATCATCCCATTTGTATATGCATAGAAAGATATATGCTAAAATATTAACAGAGGTGTCTTCAAGTGGTGCTAGGATTATAAGTGATCTTTTTGGTCATTTGCCTTTTTTCTGCACTTTCCAAGTTTGTTACGGCACCCAAAGGGGAAAAAAGCTGTATCATTTCTCCTCCAGCCAGACTAGGGACCCAACCCTTCCCCATCAGTCATTCTGCTGTGGGCATTGGGGTCCATGCAAAGTGCCAGTTGCATGAACCACCCTAGACTGGTGGCCCCCAGCTTAGCCCTGAAGGGGCAGGCAGAGTGGACAGCTCTGGATAAAGCTATCTGAGGGAAAATCGACACCTTCTGGGGGCTTGGAGAGGGGGTGCTGAGAGTGGGGGCTGGGCAAGCAGGAGAAAGGCACCGTTGTCCTCCCTCAGAGCCCTCTTTCTCTCTTCTGTCACCACCCCAGGCCCAGCAGGAAGCAAGATATGAGGTGACGAGGTGATGGAGCAATAGAAAATGCTGAGTTTTCGGCTTCCCCAGATACAAGAGACAGATTATGCCCTTCCCCCATGTTTGTATAAATATCTGAGCTGTCAAGCCAGCAACTAGGATTTGCTTCCCTCTTCCCTAGGAATTAGCTGACAAGCACACTGGAAACTCTCCAAACTGGGTAGAATAAAAGGCACCTGTTGGGCTGCAGATAGTCTCCAAAGGGATCAAAACCAGCCCGTTTTTCAATGAAATACAGTAGCGTAAACAGTGTGTATAGAGATGTTCTCGGGTGTGAACCCATCAGTAGGCAACAGGATCTGTGTGTAATTGGCCCAAGGACCCTATAATGATACTATTTTGAATGGATTTACTCAGAATTTCAACATTTCATTCATTCAATCTTCATTCATTGACTCATTCAACAAATATCTGACATAAAGCCAGTTCATCACCGGTTTATCACCAGTTTATCACCGCCAATATCACCTCCACCAACTGTGCATCTGTAAGCAAATCGCAGAGCTTTCCCAAAGCTTTGTTTCTGTGTTGTGCTGGTAACCAAGGGTTTTCTGTAGGGCCACACAACGTCTAGTACACAGTTGGCTCTCACGATGGGCAGCTCTTAATGTTGCTGCTGTTGTGTACCTAGGCCCCGGGTGTGCCACCAATTCCCGGAGCGTTCAGGGCCCCCTTGGTGCCACCCAGGCGCGCATCTGGGGAAACGAACTGTGCGTGAATCCATGTCTCTACAGATGCCGGAGCCCCCACGTACATGTATGAGTTCCAGTATCATCCAAGCTTCTCATCAGACATGAAGCCCAAGACGTTGATAGGGGACCATGGCGATGAGCTGTTCTCAGTCTTCGGGGCACCATTTTTAAAAGGTGATGGCCCTTCGGTGATGACAAATTTGGAGTTAGAAGATCTGGGTTTAAGTCTCAGTTTGGTGGCCATGGGTCGAGTTCCCCCTTCTCTCTTGACCTTACTTACCCAAACACATCGGAGCAGGGCTGAACTATGAAAATTTCCAACCTCTCTCCTACCCTGACACATCTGACGGAGAAGGTATATCCAAACGCCCCTGTTCATACTCTAAGAGTTCAGGCCTGGGTATCAATAAGCCACATGGCAGGTCACCTGCTCAAGCGCTAGAGGGCCCTGCTCTAGCCCTCACCATGCAGGGCCCTGCTCAAGCGCTAGAATGTCACCACTCACTTCCCACTGTGAGTGAGGGTAAGGTTAGAATTGGTGTTGACCTTGAATCGGGACTAATGTGCACGTGTGTGTCTGTCCGTCCAACCATCTAACCACCTAAAATTCCTAACTTTCTCAACTTAATACATTTAATAATATATATAATACTTTATTATTTTTTAATGTTTATTTTGCAGAGAGAGAGACAGAGAGAGAGAGAGAGAGAGCGCAAGTGAGTGAGGGAGGGGCAGACAGAGAGGGAGACACAGAATTCGAAGCAGGCTCCAGGCTCTGAGCTGTCAGCACAGACAAGCTGAGAGATCATGACCCGAGCCACAGTTGGACGCTTAACCGACTGAGCTCCCCAGGCACCTAGATAATATAATACTTTAAAGAAGACCTTTCACAAATATCTCCAATGCCTTCACTATCACCAGTTACAGATGACTTGCGTGTGACCCACCTCAGGCTGTTTGTGGCCGACACAGCAGTGCCTCTGGGCATTTCCTGCTTGGCTGACACTTTAGGGCCACTGCACATCAATGATATTTCAGGTTTTATGGGAACGTGGGTGGGTGAAAGAGAGCGAGCAAAGGCCCAGACGGGAGCAATCCCAAGGTGGGGTCTCTGTAGTGAACATTCTGGGTGTAGCCCTGGAGACCTTGATAGGTGCGGAGAGGCGTGGCTGTCTAGGCACTGAGGAGACTGCAGCCACCCCCGAGTCCCCCATCAGCAACGCCCAAGCTTAGAGTGCACACAAATTCCCCAGATCTTCTTGACATGCAGATTTTGACACAGTGGGTCAGGAGCAAGAGCTCAAATTCTGAGTTTCTAACAAGCTGTCCCGTGCTGCTGGCCATAAACCACACTTTGAGTAGCAAAGGCTTTTTTTCTTCTTCCCCACAGGAGGTGCTTCAGAAGAGGAGATCAGACTCAGCAAGATGATGATGAAACTTTGGGCCAATTTTGCTCGGAGTGGGTGAGGCTGGTGACAGAGATGGAGGAGGGTTGGGACAGGCGGGGGTGTTTACCGGGGAAGGTAGTTCCCAGCCCTGTAGCCCTGACAAGGAGCCGCGAGAGTTCTCTAAAAGTGGACAGGCTGCCTAGGATCCGGTGAGCTCCCTGCCTCTGGAGGTGAAGGAGCCTCCTGGGGGACACGAAACCAAGAAGTCCTGCAAATCTCAAAGTGTTGTTGGGTCCCCACGGTCACTTTGGGCAATTCTCATTTGATTCTGTTCCTAGGAACCCCAATGGGGAAGGGCTGCCCTCTTGGCCGGCATATGACCAGAAGGAAGGGTATCTGCAGATTGGAGCCACCACTCGGCCAGCCCAGAAGCTGAAAGACAAGGAAGTGGCTTTCTGGACCGACCTCCTGGCCCAGGGGGCAGCAAAAAAGCCACCCCACAAAGAGCACGTTGAGCTATGAATGGGTGGCCCGGCTGGCCATGGGCCCTGGGGGAGCCCAGACTGGGGTAGTCTACAGAAGGTGTTTATGAGCCAAAGAGGGATCTTATTGGAGGAGGCTGGGAATATGTCTGGTGGGGGAGGGCAGAGGCCGGGGAAGAGGAATTGTGGCCAATTTAGGGAATAAATGTTCTCTCGGAGACCACGTCAGTGTCTGTGTCTTGGGCTCAGGGAGAGAAGATGAATAGGATGGGCATGATTGTCTGGAAGGTGCCTCCGGTGGGGATGGCTTGGCCCCAGGAGCTGCCAAGGATAATTGTGCATCCGCCCCATGTCTCTGGGCCCTCAACAACTTCCAGCAACAGGATGTGGGGTGGCCAGAATGTAATGTCTCTCTTGTCCATGTGGAGCTACCAGTCTACATATGTACCTGCAGTGGTGGAGAAAGGAGGTGTCGTGGTGACCCTGTGGCACCATCATGTGGCCCTTACTGACCCTTCCAGAGATCCGCAGTTTTTCTTCAATGTACACAGCATCCTCCCGGGCCCTTCCCTGAGGTCATCTCATCCAGCAACTTGTCTGAACCCCTCCTATAGCCTGGATCACTTCAGGATTTATCGTTAGCATATCTGTGCTGGCTGCCCGTTAGAATCACCTGAACAACTTTTTAAAAAATGCCGTTGCCCAGTCCCCATCCTGATTCTAATTCCTTTGGCCGGGGGAGGGTCCTGGACAGCAGGATTTTTTTTTTTTTTTTTTTTTTAACTCCCTATGTTTAGCTGGTGTGCGGCTAGAGTTGAGAACCACTGACCTGGTCCATGAGTTCTTCAAGGCAGGACTCTTTGTATGAGTCTCTATGTCTCCTGGGCCCTGCACAGTGTGTGTGCTGAATATGTGCATGGATGGATGGTTGAATGCATAAGCCAGCCAATAAAGGAGAGTTCCCAGGTTCCTGAAGATTGCAAAATAAATAAGTAAATAAATAAATTATATATCTATATATGGTGGTCAGATGGAACTTTACAAGGTGAAGGTGGGCATCAGCCCTCAGGTATCCGATGATTATACCTTTGAATCCTATAATAATAACAGTAACTAGAAGTTATTGGATATTTATTATGTGCCTTCATAATAAAGTACTTTTTATATTAATTCAGATAATCTTCACAGACACCCTTTGAGGTGAATGCTTGCTATCAACCCTGTGGAAGTTAACACAAGGCCCCAGAAAACTCAACTAGTAAGCGACAGACAAGACCACGTACATAATTTGCTGTGCAATTTTATTAACAATAAAAATAACTATTTAAAAATTGTTAAGAATTTCAAGATGGCGACTGCAGAGTTTTAAAGCCACCGTGAGCCTAGAGTCCTGAGCGAACGCACGGGTCTCGCACCTATGAAGCCCATCCTGGTGACGCAGCTGGAATGTGGCCCTTAGCAGTCTGGCTCTAGAGCTGGAGCCCGTAAGTGCGAAGCAATCCTTCCTTTGTAAGCAGGACACTTCAAAACTCCTATTCTGGGCTTGTCCTGACCTCTCCAGTTCATCGGATTCGGCCAAAGGCACCCATTTGACTGGCGGTTCTTTGCTGCCCTCTAGTGGGCAGTGTCCAGATAGCCGCACTTGCTTCCGGGAGGGATCCAGGACTGTAAGGGGGCTGAGACTCCCCAACTGTCTCCACCGCGGTGACTACGCCTGAGCTGACACGGTCAGGGGCAGCATTCAGATTGGTCTCTTGGCGCCTCCAGGGTCCTAACCACGCAGGGGCAGCTTGGGTAGGAGCTCCTCAAGTCTTATTCCTACTTCAAACTGAGATGAAATGTTTCCTGGCCCTGGTGGTCTCCCCAGCCTCCAACAGAACGAATCCAGTTCCGGGCACCTCAGAAGCCCTCGGAAAACTCCACTGGCACAGCACTTCTCTGCAAAGCGTCTGTCATTTGCCTCTCATCCAGGCTGATGAAAGTCCTAACTAGCCTCCCTGCCTTTTTTTTCTCTGTGCTATAGCGCCAGGGTGATCCATCTGAACGGCCACCCTGGTTTTCCCTTGCTATGCACATCCTTTGCCGTCTGATTTTGCAGCTCCACTCATAAAGAGTCTGGGTTGGCCTCTTCACTGGCTTTGACAATAAAATATGGCAGAAGTGATGCTGTGCCTCAAGAGGTCTTGCACGTGTTCCCACACTGTCTTGAACCCGCATGACTGCCGTGTGAATGAGCCCAAGCCAGCCTGCCAGGAATGAGGCAGCACACAGAGGGGAGTCATCCCAGGAGAGGCTATCCAAGACCAGTCGGCCTCCAGCTGACCCACAGCTTCAGATGCTTGGGTGAGCCCAGTCAGGATCAGCTGAGGCCGGCCGGATCCGCGGACCTTCCTGGGTGGTCCACAGACCCCTCGGCCGAATACACAGCTGTTGTTTTACGCTTTGGACCGGTTTGTTCCACAGCAGTCGCTTCCTGATACACTATGTGACACCCAAGTATGGACATCTGCTCCACTCCTATCGAAAATTTATTAATGACTCCTCATTGCCCTCTGGAAAAAAGTTCCATCTCCCTATTGCAAGTTAGGAAGGCCCTCATCTTCTAGATCTTACTTGCCTCTGCAGCCCTTCTATTTGGAAATTTCCACTGCAAATTTCTTCAGATCCTTGTGTCCCCTGTAGTCCTGCGTGCATCTGTGCTGTCACTTTTGCTAGTCTCATGACCTGGAATTTTCCTCCTGACTCAGCTCAAGTATCACCTGTTGCAGGGCACTCTATGATCTCCCCAGGTGGGGTTCTGTGCATGATTTCTCTGCCAGGTTTTGAGATGGCCTTGTCCCCCTCATCTCTGTAAACCCCACCATCTACTGAGGGCCCACCATGTGCCAGATACTCGTCTCGACACTGGAGAGATAAGTATCAGTGGTTGCTGTCTTCTGTCCCCAAAGTTGCTGGCCCCCTGAAAATTCATTTCAACAAATTGTGGTAAGTTTGGTGAGAGGGGTGGGTTAGGAAAGGCTTTTTAGGGGTGATACCATGAGGGACAGGTAAGAGTTGGCCAGTTTCAGAGAGATGGGGAAAGGCCCCGGGAGGAGGCCCAGGGGGACAGGGTGTCCTTGGGTACACATCTGCAGCTAGTGTAGGGTGACCAGAACAGAGAGGGGGAATGAAATGAGGATAGTCTGGGTTTACTTTGAAGGCACTGGGGAGACGCCAGCGGGCTACAAATAAGCACGCAGTAGGTGCTTAATATACGTTTCCTGATCAGCACACCATCTGCCTCCTCTAGCAGACTGAGAGTTTCTCAGTGACAGGGTTATTCCTTCTTTGTATAGTCCAGTTCCTCCCCGGTATGCACTAGGACCAGGTAGGGTTTTCATCAGTGAATAAGTGAATGAAAGAGTAAATAAATCCACCCGAGAGATAACAATACAAAACCAAATGGATCTTTTCATCCAGACAAAAACTACTCTTTGCTCCCCTGGTTCAGGGAAGTGTGGAAGGTTCGGATGGGCTCTGAGGGGGGTCTAGAGAACAAAGACCCCCATCCTCCTGGCGCCTCTCAGCCTCTAGCAGGAGGAATGTGCATTGGTGCCATCTGGCGGCCACAGCGCCCACATTCTATTTTAATCCACTTCCTCTGTTGCTAAGGTGTGGTCAGGCCAGAGAAGGGAACCTGGGATGGGCAGAAACCTTCTGTCAGCAGACACACATCCCCACCTGCTCAGGCAGCCCCAGGTCTGCCTGTCCTCGCCCTGCAAGACCTGAGCCCTGAGTCCAAGAGAGTAATTGATTTCAGCCCATGGGACAGAGAAGCCCTTATCTACAGCCACTCAGACCCTGGTGCTTTCCACAAGGGCCCCCACAGTTCTCAGCAGATGATGGATTCCAGGGGTGAAGAAGCCACGGGAAAGGAGGCAATGACCAGTGTTTTCCCAATATCCTTCGTGTCTTCTTCCTGAGAGAACCCTGATTTTGTCCAGAGCAGCAATGTACCCAGTTACAAATTCCAGACACCCTGATAGCTAGAAATTGCCATGATGCATGGATCTGGCCCATGAGATACAGGCAGACATCTAGGTAGGGTTCTAGGAGACCCACTCTTCTGAGTAAAGAATCACAGACACAGCTGGCCTCTGCCTTTTGCCCCTTCTCTTTATTTCCCCTCCTCCTGCCTGAAAGGTGGACAAGATGCCTGCAGGTGAATTTGCCTGCCCCCCTTCCCCTGCCACCCATGAGCATGAGAACCACATGCTATGGATGTGGATGGTGAATTGGAAAGCTACAAATAGTCCACATCCTTGACGACTTTTCTTAAGTGTCTCCACAGTCATCCCAGGCTACTGGGCATGTCTGGGCAGAGACCCTCACTAAAGTTCTTCTCCGAGAGCAGACACTTCTCTTCTTCCTGCTGAAGAACATGTCTCTCCCTGACCCATTGCCTATGTGTCACAAGAGCATGAGAAAAATCTCATTTGTTAAGGGACCATACGTAGATTCCTGTTATATTGTCATCCTAACATATAGAGGATAAGGATAGGGAACCCAAGTGGAACCTGTATCCGACATAAAGAACCAGACAGCATGGGATTAAGGTGTGTTCAGAGAAAGCCAGCATAGGTATTTTCTCCGGGAGCCAGGAAATGTCTGTTCAAGATGAACTCTCTTACTGTAATGACCTTGGGCAAGTCTTTTGCTTCCTAGCACATTGGAGGCACTTAAATGCATACATATTTAAATATGTTTGTGTGTATATATACATATATAATGTGTGTACATAAATTACATATGTGTGTACAGATTACAGATTGTTTGTAATGAAGAGGGTGTTGGAACTAGTTGAGGACCATGTCCCTACCGGCTGAATCATGTTATGCCTGTATGGCCAGGGCCCGGAGACAATGGCATACCGGAGTGATTAAGAACACAAGACTCCCAGGGTGCCTGAGTGGCTCAGTCAGGTAAGCGTCTGACTTCAGCTCAGGTCATGATCTCACGGTTCGTGGGTTTGAGCCCCACATCGGGCTCTGTGCTGACAGCTCAGAGCCTGGAGCCTCCTTAGGATTCTGTGTCTCCCTCTGTCTCTGTCCCCGCCCCTCCTGGTGCTCTGTCCCTCAAAATAAATAAACATTAAAAAAATTAAAAAAAAACCCACAAGACTCCCTGGGTTCAAACCCCAGTTTCACCAACTGGTAAGTTATTTCATCTGTTTGTGTCTCAGTTTCCCCCATTTGTAAATGGAGATAATCATGCTACCTCCTGGCCTCATCAGGAGAATTCAATGAGATGAAATTTGCAAAGCACCTGGAACAGTAACTGGCACTGGATAAGCCAATGTTTGGCTAATTAAATGTCAACTCAGTGCATTGGCCTTGTCCAAGGTGCTGATGTTCCTAAGGTCACAGTACCTCAGGGGATCCATGGCTGTGAGACCAGGAGGGCTCCGTTCTCTCTTTAACAAACCCAGGGACTCCTTGGGCCCTGTTTCCCTTCTAATTCCACAACTTCAGTGGGGCCGCTCTAAATGTAACTAACTAACAATTCTAATCTTCGCTGTGATGCTCCCTCATCTGACTCTGCGGCTCATTTGAAATGTCGGAGTTGCCTTGCCCTTCCTTACCTGTGAGCATGCCTCAGATACCACCCACCACCCACTCTCCTCTCCTGATAGGGTGTCATTACTGTCATGTGACTGCAGATGGCGGATTAGGGCTTAATGGCAACTAGCGGGGAGCCTGGGGGGCTGTGACGCAAGAAAAGAAGTTTAGCACGGACCTGGGAATATGCTCGGGTGGACAGCAGGTAGGTGCCCCAATGTTGGGCTGACCACGGCCTCCAAGTCTGCACCAGGCTTCCTGTGGCCAGGGGCTGGGCGTGTTTCAGGCCTCTCCTCTTCTGATTCTGAGTCTGCCCATTCTCAGCTGGTACTCTGGACTGGGGCCCGAAGCTGCAGGGTGTGTGGGGTCATTCTTGGCTACAGAAACGATCCATTTGTGGCCCCTGGGTATGTCCAGGCAATGGACTTTGCTTGGGCCTTCTCAGGGGACAGAGATGGTCTTCCTTGATTTCCTGCAGCCCACCCCCTTACCTCCATGCCCTGCTGGTCTGGCCCAGCTCAGCCCCTCCCAGGCCTGAGGCCGACAGAACCAGGAGCTGAGAAGCAGGACGCCAGAAGTCACTTAGTTGCCAGCTCTTCCAGGAGTCTCTGGTCACCACACCTCTGTCTGCTCCTCCTCTGGGCTGGAGTTGAGGTCAAGGCTGCCCGAGCTGATGCCCGGCTGGGGGAGCCTCTCCCGTGCTATCAGTCTAATGGAGGCTGACAGCAGAGGGCTTGTGGGGCAGGCGGGTCCTGCAGAAGGCTGGCTGTTGGACGCTGGCATTTCCCGAAGCTTGAACTTCCTGCCCGGGGGGGTCACATGCACTGGGGCCCAGGGAGAGAGACTTGGGTTTGGCTACCCAGACCCAGTTCAAACCTCAGAGGCAGCATCTGAAGGAGGGGACAAAGGAACAGAGACCCTGTTTTGGCTGCAGGAAAACCCAACAGTAACTGGGCTGCCTTTGAAATGGGCAGAGATGGGGGAGGGGGAGGGGATAGACGCTCATCATGGAGCTGATCTGCCCTGAACACAAGCTATGGAGCAGACACTATCCTGAACATAATACTAACGTCTAGTCCTCCCCACGGCCCCACCAAGTGGCCACTCAGGCAGAAATCACAAATCGAAGCAGAGGAGGCTAAGGAGACTCCCTCTAGTTTTTGCCCTATTGAGTGATGGGACCAGGGTTCGGATCCAGCCACTGCGGCTCCCGGGATGTCACTCCTAAGTGCACACTGTCTTGTCTGATCCTCCTGGCATAGCTCTCTTATGCACACTTATTCCCGCCCTTCAGGTACAAGAAAGCCTCACATATCTTATTTAACTTTCTCCAGGATTCCACGGCAGGAAGTAGTGGAGATGGGATTCAAACCCAGGTCCAGTTTGCTAAAGAAACCTTTTGTTCTTTCCACCAGACCCAAGCAGACTATAAACTGCAGGCCAAATCCAGCCCCCCAAATGTTTCATAAATAAAGCTACTGTTATGCTATAATAGCAGTCCAATAGTTGTGACAGAGACTTTTACAGAAAATGTTTGCTGACCCCTGCACTAAATCTGCAGGGTGAATGAAAGGCAGCAGCAAACACCTCTGTTTATTAGTGTCTGCCTAGAAAGGTAGTCATTCACATCTTAGTGTGAATTAGTCCATAGGCCCTGTGACAGCTTCTGGAGATATCTCATAGAATCAAAAACAGAAAGGACCTCAAAGTATCACCTAACCCAACCCTTTCTCTCTATTGATGGGGAAACCAATGCTTCATGTTGACTTTTCTAATGTGACTCGGTCCTAACATCAGAGTAGCTGGTCCCAAGTGGGCTCTGAAACTTTTCCATAGCCTTGACTCCTAACAATACTGACCCATCCAGACACACCTTGACTACCCTACTAGAGACTGTGTGACAAAAAATCCTCTTCAGTCCCCTGCAACGTATCCTCAACCTGAATTTCAAGTCCTCATAGCCCCACTGTGTTTTCCCACAGCTCAAGGCACCTATTGGAACTGATCCCTCCCCCACCTCAATTTCAGAGGACACCCCATAATGCAGAGAGCAAACACTCACCCTTCAGTGGCTGTGTGTCCTTGGGTGGGTCACTTCTCAACCCGAGCCCTCAGTTTCCTCATCTGTCCAGTGGGTACATTGTTCTGTTTGCCCCTTACCTCACCTCACAGGGTCATTGTCAGGAAAACAAATGACATGTTGGATGGTGGGATGGATTATGTCATGTTCGCTTGGTTGGAGGTGGTGACCAGAGACCAACGCCGTGTATCATCAGAAGAGGGAGGCCCCCAAAGCTTATATGCACATATACCCATGAGTCTCAAACATCCGAGACTCTGAAGGACACGTGCATTCTTTCTCCCAGAGGAGTAGACACAGACTCATCGAAGACAAAATTTGCGTTTCATTTCAAAAGGTTCTGACATTTTTCAAGTCCATCCATAAACAGCTTTAATAACTCCTGACCCATTATACAGATGGACAAATTGAGTCCTAGAGAGAGAGATGACACATATCAGTGCTTTTGGAAAGGGATAAAAATGAAGCTACGTCCCTCCAAAAGGCTGTGATTAAATGGGGAAAATTTAAAAGACTAGCAGTTGCCCAAAGTGAGGCTCACCGGTGAGTCTTCTCCTACCACATTTGTCAGCCTAGGGCACAGGGTGGCAGCCAGGGTCACCAGGTGCCCCACCGTCCCCAGAAGAGCTGCCCTTTCAGCTTCTGACCCAACCTCCCTCCGCTCCACCCGCAGGGCTGCAGACACTCGTTAAATGTCAGCATGCACAAAGGGAAGGCTGGAAGCATGCCTGCCTTTTGTTTGATTCACTATAATAAACCCCAACTCTGATTTCGGAGTCAAAACCAAATGGTCAGAATCCATAAAACCCTCCCTGGGATGTCCGCCCAGCTGCAATTCAACAGGGCAAACCAGTCCTCACCTCAAGACCCTTGGTATGTGTGTTTACCTGTCCTACCGCTGCTGCGTGAGGTTGGGCTTGTGATTCTCCTAAAAGAAGCTCCACGGAGGGGCCTTTAGAGTTTGTGCACCCTCTCTCCCCTGCCCCTATGTGACACCGAGTCCCCTCCATAACCTACCCAAGAGACATTGCCTGCTTGCATGTCTCCAGTGATGAGGAGCTCACCACTTCCAGCAACAGCCCATTCTCCGTTCTGGTCTAATTTTCTTGTAAGTTGTTTACCACCCATCCCTGACTGCCTTTTACATATTTAAAGACATAGACTGGATTTTTTTTTTTTTTTTGTCAATACCTCATTTATACTGATGTCACTGTGTCTGCTTGTTGACTTGCATTGAAAATCATAATGTGAGCTCACACCTTCCCCAATAATGACAGTACTTAGCAATAAGGACCTACGCGTTAATGTATCCTTCTCCCCAGGAAAGTGTAGTAATAGATTGTGCATTGAATTCAATCGAATTCAGCCCTAGAAATGGAATGCAAAACTAGGTAACTCTGTGTCACTTGGACACAGAGTTATTCATTAAAAATATGTCTTAAGAAAAAAAACCAATGGAGGCTCCTGGGTGGCTCATTTGGTTAAGTGTTCAACTTTGGCTCAGGCCATGATCTCATGGTTCATGAGTTCGAGCCCCTCATTGGGCTTCCTGCTGTCAGCCTGTCAGCACAGAGCCCGCTTTGGATCTCCTGTCCCCCACTCTCTCTGCCCCCCCACCCCAACTCTCATGTGCTCTCTCTCTCCAAAATAAATAAACATTAAAAAAAAAATAAAAACAATGTAACTACGTTAGTGGCTTGAATTTCAATCAATCAAAAAAAATAAACACACGTGTCAATCTCAGAGCTGGGATTTCATATTTAACCCCCTCCAGTCTCCTGTTCCATGGGTTATAAAAAGAGTTATTTGGGTGAAAAGTGGACCACTCTGACCAGAAGCTCTTCCCTACTAGCTGGAGGCTGATCACAGACACTCCCATCTGCCTTACATAGTTCATAGCATTTTACCTTCGTGACCGAGAGAACCCACCACGAGACACACGGCACAGGAAATCTCCTTTATTATTCTGTACACTGATTTTTCCATGAAGAGAACAGCTTTTAAAATAAATCCACACCAGACACAGACACCTGCATGACATGGGAACAGTCCGTGACACAGAGAGGGCACCACTGGGACAATCCTTATTTACACAGAAGTGGAGAAACAGAGGGCTGAGGGCGGGTACCCCAAAAGCAACTTCACGTTCACCAGTGTTTGGGTGCTTTCTGACATGGCGGCAATAAATATGCTGATACCCACACAGCTGTGGATCCTGGGACTCACCGGGGCCTCACATGTTACCCTCAAGATCTTGAGCACAAATGGGTTGGATTTATTTATTTATTTTTAAATACCAAGTGTTTCTGGCATCAGTGGAAGAAATACTGGAGAAGGAGGAACTACTGAATGTCCAGAAAAATCAAAGTTCTGGAGGCCAGAAACCTGATATTTCTCTACTCAGTAGGTTATTGGCCACCAGATCATTCTGGAAAGACTCACAGCCAGCAAGGTGCTTCCCTCATTGCAAATTTAGCACAAGTATGTTGTCGTGGAGACCGGAACGTTTTTTAACTGGATGGGACCTTTGATGATCTGATCTGACCCTTGCTTTTATAGACAAAGAAGCTGAAGCCCAGAGAGATGAAGAGACCCCTCCCTAGGAACCCTGCTGGGCAGTGGTAGACCCAGATCCCTGCAGACTCTGAGAGCTGTGCTGTTTCTACGCGCTTCCTCTCTGTTCTCCATCCCATGGCTTTCAAAGGAAGTAAACATACGAAATGAGCTCCGTGGGCTTCTTTGCTAGGAAATGACATCTTTGGTAAGAGTGCTTCGGTCTCACATCACCAGGGCCGCCATATGGATCATACGGCCAGAGACAGCCTCCCCCCACTCCACCGGGCAGGGGTGCCCTCTGAGAATTAAGGCAGCTTTGGGGACCTTTACTCAGCAGGATATTGGCAAGAGTTGGCGGCTCCCTTCTCCTTTGTCTCATCTGCATCTAGAATGACGATCCACTGACGGGTGGTCGCGAAATGACTAGACATCCAGTAGATGTGAAGGCGATGGTCTTAAACGGAGAGTTTACATTTCATGGAAAATAATAATTCTTTAAAAACCCGGTAAAATAGCAAAAGTGTCATATACAGTACACAGGAACACCCTTATCTCGGGTAACCTCTGCTATCAAAAAAAGGCCACAAAAAAGAAGTCAAACGTTACTCAGGATAAAGCACATACTCCTCCTCCGTTAAGTGTGGGTGGAAGGTGAGCCCAGAAGGCCTGCCAGCACCTCCATGAGAACTTCCAAGGGCTTCCTGGGGCCCCCATCCCCCCCCCCCGGGGGGCCCGGGCTCGGGGCCAGACCCCCCTCACCCCAAGCTCAGGAGCCGACTCCCGAAACAAGGCAGCACCATGGCGTTGGTTTGGTGTTGGGTCAGCTAGCACCGCATCTCTGATTCACCCTCGGGACAGATGCCTGGAGGCAGAAGGGCCACATGCAGATGGAAAGAGAAAACTGCAGGTTCGTGCCCCGCTGTTCCCCAGAGTGACTGAGTCCATCAAAAAGGGGACAGCTGTGAACAGATGACGCCCTCTCCCCTCTTCCCTTCTTCCAATACATTGCTCTTTTGCTAAGAAACACTCCCTGGCCACTTGACTGGGTTTTGTTTATTTTTTAACGACAGCCCTGGGTGGGGTAAACCATAGTGTGCTAGGGATTTCAAAGTGCTCTGGGCTAAGAGGCATGGGATCCGACTTGAGGGTCTGACTGGATCCCTTAGGAGCTGAGAAAACTTGAACAAGAGCGGCCGAAATACTGAGCCTTGGTGTTCCCACCTGGGGAATGGGACAGAAACCAGCCCTGCAATCCTTGCTGGGAAGATGGGAGGTGACGGGGATGAAGAGACTTTGTGTAAAACGACTAGAACACCTAGGGAGGAGTTACTCTTCACGGGAGGATTTGAAGTCGCTTACGGGACCAGATCCCACCTGTGATGGGTCGCCCTTCCCCCATCTCCCTCGCCCCCACCTTATTGTTCAGCTCCGTTGGATGCCCTCAGGCCCCGCCTTCCACAGCAGTCCAAGACACCTGCCACTTGGACTTAGCCTTTGAACTGGCCTTTTTACATAAAAATATCAGAAGTCTTCTGATTCTCCCACTTTTCTCCAAAAAATGACCCAAGGACACTGACTTAGTAGGGAAACCTCAGGACCTTCAGAGAGAAGACCACTTCCCTGCCCCACCACTCCCCCTGCCCCCAACATAACCTTCTTCCACAAACTGCATGATTGATTGATCGGGCTCAGGGACACCCCAGTCTTATGCAAAGTACCTTCTGGATGTGAGTTTTCCTACACTCCCAGTATGAGCAGCCTATTTATTTATTTATTTATGGCCCAAGATTCCTCAATAGGGGCTTCCTCAGTCACAACAAGAACCTCTGAATCTAGATTTCCAAGGAAAGCATAAGAGACTCAAACCATAAACAGAAACCCCAAATAGATGCCACCAACTTCCCAAACTACAAATCTGTTCTCTGAGCTGAAACGCACCACCACCACCACCACCAGAGGGCGCCACTTGCAAATGTGTACCAGAAGTCAACCTGCAAATTCTCTAAAACCATCATCCTGCTCCATCAGCTCAGAATATCTTCCCCTCGACTTGACTGACCAGGTTGCTATCTGCTTGGCTCCACCATGCCCTCAGATGAAAAGTTAAGACCATCAGGAGAGACAAAGGGAGTTTTCAGGGCCAACTCCCCACCACTTGAGAGCCCTGGTCCGTGCTGGGTGGGATTCCCAGGGAAGACCTTTGCAGGTGTCTGTGGACAACAGATAAACAAACAGCCTATCAGGATGCCCTTGGGCATCCATCTGTCCCTGTGAGGACGGCAGAGAATTCCATAGTACAGACACACTTCTGGCCTCGCTGGGTTCCTGTCCCAAGTCCCCCAGAAAGATCTCAGAAGCCGCAGATGGGTTTCTGGGCCCCATGTGCCCGACAGACCAAGCCCTGCACGTGGCCTCTATGAGCTCATCTGGTACTTCTGCAAAACCTCCTCACTGCGGCTCATCTACATTTTGCCTCGTGACATCCATGGCTCTGGACCCTCTGACCACCAGAAGCTGGAAGAATGTTCCAGAACACGCACAAGTCAGATTCAGCTTAGCCAGAGTGAAAACTAACCATGAAGGATTCTTCTCACAAGCCTCCAAAGCATCTATCCAGACCGATGACCGGAACAAACCAAGCCACGCTCCCTGATCAAGGTTCAGACACCAGAATGCTGACTGGGTGGCAAGAGAGAGAGGGGATCCCCTGCCCCAGACGCAGCCGGCCTTTTTGTTTGTGTTCGGTTTTATGGTATCTGGCCAAAAGCGACATCCTCTCTCTGATTTGGCGGGCGGGATTTCTCCTGTGGCCCCAAAGCACAGCAAAGGTAGTGGTGAATTCTGCCCGAGCTGTGGATGGAGCTCAGCTTGGGCCAGATCCCAGGGTGGGTGAGGCTTTCCCAAAGCAAAAGGGGCTCGATGGAAGTCACTTTTCCTGTTCCCTCCCCTCCTCCTCCCCCTCCAGACTTTCCAATCCAAGCTCAAAGCCTCCGGGCCAGATGAACAGAAGGTGAATAAAAACGAGGTCACTAAATCATTTGTAACTGGGGAAAGAGGGGTAGGGATGGAGAGAACATCTTTCGGGAGAGGAGTCCCAAGACTGTGTCCGGGGTGGCAGCAAAGCCTTGGACCTGGACGTCGGCACGGCAGGGTCCCTCCTTGGGGCTCAGATGGCCAGCCAGTGCTGCAGCTGCAGAGAAAGACGGCAGGGTTGTGATGCCAAGGCCAGAGGCGGGTGGGGACGAGAGGACCCGGGGCCCAGAAGGACAGCGGAAGCACGGGGAGGCAGAGAACACAGCCCCTCCCTCCAAAGACCCCGGAGAACGTGCAGGCTGACTCCCTAACCGTCACTTGGGCCCAGAAAGGGCGAGGAAGCCTCGCAAAGTGGCACAGCGAGTCTGAAGCAGGGGGCTCACCAGGACCCTCCCCCAGCCCCCAACCCCCAGGGTTTTAAAGTTAAAGGACTTAGGTCATCCTGTGGCTCATCCTGCGAGATAAGAGATCCCCAGCCTAGGGTGACAACTTACAGAGAGGAAATAAAGCTTCGGAAAGGCTGGACGTGTGGTTTCCCAGGACCAAGGAGCAGAGGGGCAGCTGGAAGCTAGTAGAAGCAGGGGACAGGCCCCTCTCCGCCATTCCTGACACCACACCCCCTGGGACGATAGCCCCACAGCTGCTCAGGGTTTTGTAGCATGTGGTATGTGCAGCCAGCATACAGTGGGGGGCAGCTAGGGCCCCCCGCCCGGAACGATCCGGCCTCCCGCCCAGAGCGGTCCGGCCTGCACCTACTTGGAACTGCCTGACATCCCTCTGGGCCACCAGGTGATGCTCGTTCTCCGGGGTGATGCCATAGGCCAGCCTCTGTGAGAAGACGGGGAGGGGGAGGAGGCCTCAGCCGGGCCCAGGGGCACCTCCCGGCAGCCCAGACACAGGCCACCTGCTATCTGGCCCTGAAGTCCCACAAGGACAGTGTGTGAGGTCCACACAAGACACACTGTCCTTGTTTGTGGCCCGGGTCGGTTCATGCGGACTCATTGGTCTAGTCCGTGTTTATGGGGTCAACTACTGTGGTCAGACACAAGGTGAGGCCCTGCGGCTGCAGAGCTCAAGGAGACGCACGCAGTCTGTGCTTTGGGGAACACACAAGCACACGGGCAATTTTGAAATCACAGCTGAAGTGTTGCAGAGGACAGGCTCGGAGCACAACGAGGGCCCAGAAGATGGAGTAGCATTGCTGGGGATCAGGGCAGGCCCTCCCTGGGGTGCAGACACAGGGCGGGGACTCGGGAAGGCATCTGGATCAATGACTGATCCCTGCCAGGTCGGACGCCCTCCCTGCTCCCGCAGTGTGACAAATAAATTGCGCAAAGCAGATCGTGGTTCTCAGGCCCAGGATGCGCTGACAGAGCACAGACCCTCCCGGTGACCCGGAGGCTCCTGGATGTGGGATTTCAAGGACAGGAAACATGTCACAAGGAGCCGGGGGAGGGGACAGACAAGCCCGGCCTGGGACCCTCTTCCCCCAGCCCTTGTGTGGCCCGCTTCCTGATGCCCTCATTTGTCTGTCTGTCCCCTCATTAGAATGTGAGCTCTGGGGAGTTTCATCTGGTGCCCAGCGGACTGCTGGGGCCGTGTAGACTCACACCAAATAGCTGGAAAGTCAGGGCATGAAGGGATGAAGGAATGAAACTTCATGTTCCGAAGTAAGGACATTAGGAAAAGACCGTCACCATTATTTATGAAAGAAAAGGCCTATCAACGAAATAGGACAGACATAATTTCAGAGTGAGGGCACCGTTCCCTCAACCTTTCTCCGCACACATGCACACACAACGCGTACAAGTAAGAGAGGAAGGTGTCGGGCTCAGGAAGGAGGCAGGTAAAAGCTTCGATGACCAGATCACAGTGAGCTCAGACTGGGAGAGTGGGGGCATCTGGGACACGACAGACCTGAGTGTCACCTCCTCACATAAACATCGGTAGGGACTGACTGCAGTCAGAGCATGTGTGCACCCGACACAGACATAACAGTGGGCAGCAAGCCTTGAACGTGTCCTCTGTGCCCGGCACTGTGCTGAGCGCTTCCTGTGTCTTCTCGAGGTCCATAGCGCTAACCCCAGGGTTACCAGTGTGGAAACTGGGGGCCGGGGGGCGGGAAACAACCTGGCCATGGTGGCGGCTCTGGGGTCCGTGTCCTCGTGTCTGTTCTCTCCCGTCGCATCGGGGATGACCGGGGACATCCCTCCCGTCCTGTCCCCCGCACTGCCTGGTGGCTCCAAGCTTACCTCCCGAAGGGAGCCCCGCGTGCTGAAGAACTTGTAGATGCTGTAGGCAGGCACCAGGACCATGGAGGACAGCGCGATGCCCCATCCAACCCAGTTGGCCCAGAGCGGGAAGATGTAGTCATCGTAGGTGAGTGGCTTGAAGTTGACGACACTCATCACCACCACAAACTGCGGGACAGCGGGCAGTGGGAAGGGACAGGAGGAGGGACGTGAAGACAGAGCAGGACGGGGAGCCACGGGGAGAGGACAGAGGAAGCGGGTGGGAGAGAGGCAGTGGAAGACCCGTGGGAAGTGAGGGGCCAGGGGACGGAGACAAGAAAGAAAGAGAAAAAGAGAAAGGAGGTAGAGAAGGAGGAAGAATTCATTCAGCAAGCAAATGATGACCAAAGGGGACAAAGGGAGCCAGAAACAGAGAAAAGGAGTGGCAAGGTGACCCTGGAGCTGGGCCGAGTGGTGGTGCCACGGCGGGGCTGAGTGTCCTGAGTGTCCCCTCTGCATAACCCGGGCTCTGCTCCCCAGAACCTCCACCCGCAAAGCAAAGATCCCCGCGCCCCGCCCCCCCAGCCCAGACACAGCCCCCTCTCCCCAGGAAGGCCGGGCCACACGGTACGCACCAGGAGGAAGGCGGGGCTCACGAACTTCCAGCACAGTCTCCAGTACAGGCCTGGCTTGAACCCCATCATCTGCTGGATGTCGTTGCTGAACCTGTCCACACCTGTGCACACACAGGGCAGGCCATTACACCGGTCCTTGAGGAGCGCTGGGCCGCCCCCTGCTGCCCTCCCCTGAGAGTCAGGCTGCCCAGGGGGCAGCGGGGCAAGGCTCGGGCACGCTGGCACTTAGGAGCCCCGGGTGCCGGCAGTGGCTGGCGAAGAACAGGGAAGAAGAGACACCCAGCAAGTGCCATTTGTGACAACACGGACGGGCCTAGAGGTCACCATGTCCGCCACAGAGACACAAAGGCCATATGACTTCGCTTCTATGTGGAATCTAAAACACAAACCAAAGGAACACAGTAAAAAAGAAACAGAGAAAAAAACACACACACTCTCGAATACACTGGTGGTTGCTGGAGGGGAGCCAGGCGGGAAAGGGATACAAGATACAGACAGAAGGGATTAAGAGGTACAAACTTCCAGTTAGAAAATAAGTCAGTCATGAGCGCAGGGAAGATAATGAACAGTACTGTAGTGCCATTGTTTGGTGACAGATGGTGACTGTACTTCTCCTGGGGAGCACTGAGTAACGGACAGGGGTGTCCAATCACGATGCCTTGCACCTGAAACTAATGTAACACTGTGTGTCGACTGCATTGCAGTTAAAAAGTTAAGAAAAACAGTATCACCTTTTATGTGCCATTCTGATTTGTTTTTCAGGGGGAACACAGTGCTCCGGGAGCAGAGGGGACTTGCTCCAGGTAACAAAGCCAGGGCGGCCTGGCCCCCAAGCCTGCCGCTTTGCCCTGTTCCCTGTCTTTTAGAACAGTGATGATGGGGGCGCCTGGGTGGCTCAGTGGGTTAAGCTTCCGACTTCGGCTCAGGTCATGATCTCACGGTTCGAGCCCCACGTCGGGCTCCATGCTGACAGCTGGGAGCCTGGAACCTGCTTCAGATTCCGTGTCTTCTTCTTTCTCTTCCCCTCCCCCGTCCACACTCTGTCTCTCTCTCTCTGTCTCTCTGTCTCTCTCAAAAGTAAACATTAAAAAAAAAAAAAAAACAAACAGTGATGAAAGAGTCCAGACTCACGTGGATTAACTCTTTGATGTGACACGTGGGGAAAAAAGAAAACAGAACACATTTGACAGTTTGTAACGCTTTCTCCCTATTCAGCTCCAGAATAAGGTCATCAGAGAAACAGTAAGACACTCGGTTATATCTGAATTTCAGAAAGATAACGGAAGAGATTTTGGTTTAACTCCATCCCATGCAATATTTGGGACATACTTAACAGTAAACCAATTACCAATTACTCATTGCTTATCTGAAATTCAAGTTTAACTGGGCGTCTTGTATTCTGTTTGCTAAATGCGGTGATCTCACTCTAGAACGAGTTGCACGGTTTGGGGATCAGCAGCTCCCTGAGTCCCTTGCTAAAAGCCGGCACTGGGTGCCCCTGGGGGGCTTTGCAGGGTCCCGTTAAAAGGAATTCATGCAAAGATGAGCTGGGGGCTGGAAGACCTATTCCCTGACAAGCCACTTGCTCGACTCTGGAATCAGGCCGTGGCTGCGCTGGAAAAGGAGAGCCCCTTTGCCTCTGCGGGTGGGGGTGAGGCTTTTGCAGGGCCCTGCTCGTACCATAAAACCAGGAGACTCCGATGGCTTCCATGAGCACGGCAAACAGAATGGAGGTCCCCGCCGCAAAGGTGTCCAGCAGGGTCAGCACGTATATCCCGCCCTGGGCACGGAGAGACAAAGCCTGAGGCCATCCCGGCCAGAAATGGCCACTGACCGTCGCATCCACCCCAACTCACCTGCCCCCTGTCCCGCTGGCTCAGAACCCTGTTTGAGAAGGCAGGTGACAAGGTTGTTTGTGGATCTACTGTCTCCATGTTGCGTATTTGCTTTCTACTGAAGGTCTTCTGTAGTCCCTGGGCCTGAGGGTGGGTATTTGAGCCAGCAAATGTGACAGGGCTTTCACAGGGACTTTGGCTGCCCCTCACACAAATAAGCAGTTGAAAGAGTAGCCTGGAATTCTTCAGGCTCAGAGGCGGGAGACTGAGGACACTGGGGGGTTAGCCCCAGGGGATCGGGCTGAAGGGCTGAGGTCCCGCCTCCCTTCCCCGCTGAGCTCACCCTGGCCCTCCCCACCCCAGCTCCAAGGCTGGGGATGCCCAACTGGATTGAAATGCAGCCTCCAGAGCTCCAGGTGACCCAGGGCCCAGCCCCTCCTCACCTTGGTTATGCAGAACAGGGCCAGAAGGAAGGTTCCAAAGGTGACACCAAATGTGAAGAGTTTCCGGTGTCTCTTCAGGACCTGGAAGTCGTCTGCCAGGCCTGTGATGACGGCCTCCATGCCTCCCATCTGCACGGAGCCAGGCAGGGCGAGGAGCACGGATGAGAGACTGCCCACACCTGGGTCCCAGGCCCCAGCTCCCTGGGACCTCCCGAAGCCCAGGGGACACGGGCACCCTGGTGGCGGCCTTGCCTTCCTCCTCATCCTCACCCCACTCTGCCCTGTCCTCAACCAAACTCAGAACTCCCAAACTATGTGGGGGAGGCTGGAAAGTTAACTCCTGTGTCCCTCTGATCACAGGTACCTGTCTCCGGTCCCACACAGTTGGCCTGAGCCGGTACTGATTAGCCCAGGAAGAGGGCAGGGGGTAAAATGCCAAACTGCTCATGCATGGAATCTACCTGCATATAAGCAGAGGGCTTTCTGGAAACAACCACCAAAAGAGCGTTTCCAGTGGCTGGAACTTGAGGCAGCGGTTCTGACAAGGATTTTTCACGCCAGACTCTCAGAGTCGGAAAGGGTCTCATAGGAGTAATAATCGTGTGCTCACTCCAGTGATCCCCCAAGCCTGGGATGGCAGATAAGAGGTGCACACGCTGTCACTCTCTACCTATACGTGTCCCCTGTCCCCTCGGCAGACGGTGTTAATCAAAATCACTATTCCTTCCTACGAGCCTGGAAGCAGCCTCAGAGTCCTTCTCAACACATTTCCCTACGCAGAGACTTCTTGCAAATTTCCAGGCGTCACGTACGGAAGGTGGACACAGACATAAAGAGGTCCGTAGATCTAATCTTGCATATGGGTTAACAAAAAAGAAACTAATGAGACTCAAAGTGTTGTGTCGGCCATTGGTGATGAAATACAACGGGAAGGGTGCTTGGTTAGAGAAGAAAAGTTCCATCCAGGCCCCCTCCGAATTCAGCTCCCCTAGGTGTGAGAGGAGGGTGCCCGGCTGGCTCCGAGGAGGTCTCTTCCGATGTGAATTCTGTGATGCCACCACGTTTCTACTGGGTCTTAACTTTGGCCTAAGTCTTGCCCTTTTTTTGAGTGAGGGCTTGTCTGCATTTAATTAGGGCTTTCTGGAAACAACCGGTAACCAAGCGGGGACGTCAGGCTGAGTAGTTGGGGGATGGGGAGGGTCAGGCCCGGCGTGTGTGTGGTGGGGTACCCCGAGCAGGGTCACTCACCGAGCTGTCAATTCCCAGAGCCAGAAGCATGATGAAGAACACGACAGCCCAGAATGTGGATCCCGACAGGGTGGAAATGGCTTCTGGGTACAGGATGAAAACCAGGCCGGCTCCTGTGAGAAACACCGAGGACCTCGTCAGCGGCTGGGCCCGCTGGTCGGAGATGCCGATGGGACAAGGGTAGCTGAGGCCGTCAGCCCAGCCAGCCCCGTGGAACTTGGCCAGTCACCTGAGGCAGAGCAGCCAAGGGTCTGCGGGTGACAGGAGAAGCTGGATCCAGCTCGTAGTTTGTCACAGTCCTGGGGAGGTTGACCTCAAACAGCCAGGCCAGAGAGCAGCGCCTCACCCGGGCAGCTCCAGGCTCCAGGCCGTGAGGCCCATCCCCGCACACCCTCAGGGAGCCTCCTACCCTGAAAAGTTTGTGGTCCTCGGGGTCCATTAGAGTTCCCTCCCGGGCCTCAACCTCTTTGTGGCCATAAGACTACGAGAAACAGTAGGGAAGGCCAGTCTCCAGAGTCGGACAGCTCAGGGTTTGAACACTAGCACCACTGCTCACTAGCTGGGTGACCTTGGGCAGCTCACAGCCTGATTCTCAGTTTTCTCACCTGTAAAGTGGGCCGATTAACACTTTACCACCCACGGCGGTGTGAGAACTAATGAAGGGATGTCAAGCGCTCAGCTCCAAAATCGATCCTGCCTAGCCCGACTCAGGGAAGGTTCCGTTACATAAGCAGGGGCCAGGACTGCCGGGAACTCCCAACTGACAGCCTCAGAGGCAGCTGGAAGATTTGGAAGCCTCCACGCCCAGCCCTCTCATTCCCACAGCCCCCGTCCTTCGTGGGCTGCATCCGCCCACCCACCTTCGGTGGCAACGTCCTCAATGTTGACCTTGTGTTCATGGGCCATGTAACCAAGGATGGAGAAGATGGCGAACCCAGAGATGAAGCTGGTGACACAGTTGATGGTGCTGGTGAGCAGGGCGTCCCTGGGGGAGAGAAGCACCGTTCATTCAGGTCACCCGATGCCCCACCTGCTCCCTGAGCCCCGCACTGGCTACGCAATGGCTGCTTCAAATGCCACCCCCCCCAGTTTCCCTGCCACCACAGGGACCCCGGCGCCCCAGCGGGTCAGGACGTGCAGGTTCAGGAGACGGACTGACAGCTTTTGGATGAAACACGTTGGGACCAGGGGCTGGTAGCAAGCTCTTGTTGGGGAATCACATGCCCCGCCTTCCACTTCCACCAACTGTCTGTAGCTCCCCTGTGCTTCTCGACTTCAAGGCCTTCAAGAGCTTCATTAAGATGACCCAACTTTGGGGCACCCTAGGTGGCTCAGTTGGTCAAGCATCAGACTCTTGACTTCGGCTCAAGTCATGATCTCGTGGTTTGTGGGTTCAAGCCCCACATCAGGCTCTGCACTGACGCTATGGAGCCGGCTTAGGATTCTCTCTATCCCCGCCCCCGCCCCTCCCCCTGCTTGTGCTCTCTCTCTCTCTCCCAAAATAAATAAATAAGCTTCAAAAAAAAGTGACCCAACCTTCCAGCCTGCCTTCCTTTCCATGATGCAGTCTTAGGACAAAACATACCAGTCGCCTTGCTGGCCCATGAACACAGCATCTCCCTGGCTTCGCTCAGGCGTCTCCCCACCACGCGTGCCCTCCACTCTGTGTCCCTCCGTCACAATCCCCAGCCATCTTGCAAGGCCCACCTCACACTCCCCTCCATGTTCTTGCCGACCACCCCACTTCCCTGGCCTGCCTACAGCCTACCCGCTGGCATGCATCCATCCCACTTTGTCGTGCACCAGAGGATGGTGTGCTTCTGTCTTTTAGAAAAATGTTTACTTATTTATTTTTGAGAGAGAAAGATCTCGAGCAGGGGAGGAGCAGAGAGAGAGGGGGAGAGAGGGAACCCCAAGCAGCAGCCGAAATTGAGAGTCGGACGCTTAACTGACTGAGCCACACAGGCGTCTCTTTTATTTTTTTAATGTTTATTCGAGGGGGAGAGTGAGTGTGCAGGGGAGGGGCAGAGAGAGAGGGAGAGAGAGAATCCCAAGCAGGCTCCACAGTGTCGGTGATGTCTAACCGACTGAGCCACCCAGGTGCCCCAGTGTGATTCTGTCTTAAGCCTTCGCCGGGTGACGGGACCCAGCCCAATTTGTGCCCAAGTCCGAGACTGTCACGGCACTGGGCCCAGGGGAGGCAATGTTAACTGCTGACCTAGAACCGAGCCAGAACGTGGAACGTGGCCTTTTGACTCTGGGGTCCTACACAGACTTCTCTGTCTACCCTGCAGTCTTACCTCTGACCCTGCCAGACCCGCACCTCCCATGTGACCAGTCCTTGCCTGTCTGGGCATCCGGACGGTGTTGTCTGCTCTTGAAAGGCACACGGTGCTCCTCTGCCCCAACTACCCGTCCCCATGACCTCCCAGGTCTTGTGGCCTCACTTTTCCCAGCACCCACCTTGCCTGTTGAAGAGGTGTCCTGAATTAAAATGCATTCGTTAGGACCCCCTTAGGCCATGTCAGAGGCCACCCACTCTGCAGTTCGTGGAAGGTCCACTCTGCCTCATTTGACAGAGGAAGAAGAGTAGACTGGCCTCAGACCGGAACCCTCTTTCCCACCCCTGCAGGAGTCAGTCCCCAGGTCTAGAGTTTTCCAGAGCCCCACCAAGGATCTTACCTGTAGCAGTTGTTGTCAAATTTGTTGTAACTGGCAAATGCAATCAGGACTCCAAATCCAGCCCCCAAGGAAAAAAATATCTGAGTCGCTGCATCGATCCACACCTGAAACAGGCAGACAAAAGCCATCACCCTCTGCTGCCTACAGAACAGCACCACCTCACTGCTCCGGAATGGCTGGCGGGCCCCAGGGATGCTCTTGAGACCTGAGGAATCGAGGTCGGAACCAGCGACGGGCAGCCACGTCACTCCCCCGAAACTTGCACAAAGCGACCTTGGAGAGAGGCCTGCGGTCCCTCTAGCAGCTCCGGCCTTCGGTGGCCACGAATGAGCTCACCCTGGAGGAACTCACTGGTTCAGTTTGATGTCCTGACCTCCAAAGAAAGTCTATAAACTCACAGTTCTAGGCTAGAATGTGGATGGAGTGAGGGCAAAGGGTATGAACATCTCAGGAGTTACAGAGACGGCATCTTCAGAAAAGAGACAGGGACTCCTACTGTCTCAAAACCAGCCCGCAGGCCGCGGTGACTTCCTCGGGGGGCCAGTGGAGTTACTTTTCCCATCTTTTGGGTGATGGAAGCACATGGCTGGAACCCCGGAGATCTGAGCCCCCCTCCAATTTCTAGCCCTGGTCATTTTCACCTCTTTATATACCAGTTTCCTCACCCGCACGGGGTCGGCGGGGGGGAGAATTACACCCAGCTCACTCGGGCAGAGATCTGCACACAGGTTGGACCTCCCTCACGTCTCCTAGGCTTCCCCTACTCTGCAAGCCGACGTTGTAACAAGAGACGCAATCTGACGGAGGAGATTGGGTCTGCTCCCTGAGACAGCCTACGGGCTCAGCGTCTACGCATCTCAAAGACAAGATATTTAAACGGGTGCAGAACAAACCGAACTCCGGCTTGCTTCACAATTTACAAGACTGGTTCGGGTCTTAAGCTCTGTTATCTTTCTGACAGTTACTAAGGAAATAGGTTTCCCTCTTGGTTATTGGACTGTAACACTGTGGTGTGTTGGAGCGTTATCACTATGGGAGGTGAGTACTAAGCTGCGTCCCTCCTAAGCCTATGTGGCTCCCACCTGCCAGGATCGCTGTGGGTTCAGACAGAGTGTGAAGAAGCCTTTGGGAAGAGTGAGGGGCAATGCTGAGCTGCTGTCCCTGAGGCCGGCCTCAGGGAGGAGGGGGAAATGATCTCAGCCGCGGCTGGAAGCTGCTCAAGGCACCGGATACCTCCAACACTCTGATCCCAGCCTCGTTCCACTGCTGCGGACTCCACTCCGCGTTCACCCCATCTTCACTTAGTCTGTGTCTCTGGGTAGGACAGTGAACTGGAGGAGGCTGTGGCAAGGTGGGGGAGAGTCAGCAGGGTCCAGAGCGCCCTGTGGCTGCAGCTGCTGCTTCTGCTGACATCATGGGATGGCAGCAGAGGCAGGGCTGGGGGCTGGAGGCGGGAATTAAGGCTGGGGTGGCTGGGGTGGGCTAGGAGGCCAGAGCAGGTGTCAGGACCCGGGACAGAGCATTGCCTCCCTTTGGAAAGTTCTGCACAGAACACCACATGGAGCCACAGAATCCCGGGCCATCACAGCTGGGAGACCGGCAGGGGCGAATCAAATGGGCGTCGGTCAGACGGAGAAGCAGCAGCAGGGAGAGGGAAGGGTCTACCCTCCATCCCAGGCTATGCCACAAGTTTATGGCAGACCTAGGACCAGGTTGCCTACGGCTGCCCACGCTGAGACCCCTCCCCAACCCTGACCCACGGGTGCGTGGTCCCTCGTCACTGACCGTGGCCTCTCTCAGGCGGTAGAAGTCGATGTGCAGGTAGGCGTTGATGCCGTTGGAGGCACCAGGCAGCGTGATGCCATGGACCAGGAGCACAAACAGCACGAGGTAGGGCAGCGTGGCCGTGATCCACACCACCTAGCGGCGGACAAGCTTGCTGTGAGAGCCGGGCTCCGCCGCCACGCGGGCGCTGGGGGTGGGGTGGGGGTCAGGCTCTCACCCAGGGGGCCGGCCATGCCCTCCCCACTCTTTCCTTCACGTGTGCCACAAGCCCCCTCTTTGGATGAGGCCACTCCCGCGGCTCAGGACCAAGTGGGAGAGTCCACACACCGGGGTAGCACGGCCGTGGAGCGGGGGCAGCCTGGACGAAGACTAGGTTCTCACGGTACCCGGTGCCTCCTCTTTGATGAGCGGCCTCTACTGACCCTTTCAAGTTGCCCCAGGCAGATCTAAGCACACCCACGTCTAATGCTCTCCACCCTTGCTCCCTCCTCCCTCCTTCCCTCCTCCCTTCCTCCCTCCCGCCTCTCTCGGGCTCCTCTTTCTTCATTCAAACATCTCCTCCCAACTCACTGCCCGAGAAGGGAGATGTGGCTGAGCAGAAAGAAGGCTCTCTGGCCGTTCTTTATCTCGGGACAGATTTAGGACGACGACAAACCTCACTGTCCCTTCTCACCCCTGACTACGCATCAGAATACTCTGGGGGAAGGTATGGTTAAAAATGTCAAAGTTCAGATCCTATCCTTGGGGTTTCTGATTTAATTGGCTTGGAGTCTGGCCTGCACTTTAGTATGTTTTATAAGTTCCCCCTCTCCCCCTGCGTGATGTCAATGTGCAGTCAAGGTTTAAAAATCACTGCTATAGGCAGGTGCAGCCATGGAGAGCCTTAGAGAAAGAAGACTGTGAAATGTGCTCAGGGCTGGGTTAGGCAGGACCCAAGAAGACCCAGCTGAAACAAAAGAGGACACATGACGTAAGAACCAGAGAGTCCCTTCTCCCCAAGCCCTGGCACTATGCAGTCCCCAGAATCTTCACACACTCCTGGGGAGAATATGGAAGCCCTGAAACACGACCACAGGTTAAGTTCTTTGCTGGCCTAGAAACATAATAGGCTCAACCCCAAAACTGAGATATGCAAAACAAAATTCTGTTTTCCATACCGACATTGAAGGACTGGGATTTATCCTCTCTGTCTGTCTTTCCTGGTAGACCAGGAGCTCCTTGGAAGCAAAATCCCTATATTTTTCAAGTTTGTACCCTCAGCACATGGCATACATGAATGCTTAAAAAAACATTTGTTGGATAGATGGATGGATGACTGGACAGTGGTACAGATGAATGATTGGATGGGTGGATGGATGGATGGATGATTGGGCAGTTGTATAGATGAATGATTGGATGGTTGGATGGTTGGATATATACTTGGGTAGACAGTTAAGTGGTAGATTTGTGGTTAGGTAAGTGAATTATTCAGCATATGGGTGAGTAGATGGATAAGTGAGTCAGTGATAATTCTGAGGGTCAGTGGATGACCGAGTTAGTCAAAGAACAAATGAAAGAAGGAGCAAGTGAATGAACGAGCCACTGAGCAGGGAATAACTAAACGCATCAGTGATTGGTCATGTCTTCTGAGGGAACCAGAAGAGGAATCAGCATCTTGTTTCATGTTATCCAGCCGTTCCTCCATTGTTCCCTGATTCTATGGGGGGGGGGTGGTCTTTGTGGATATAAGATTTAGGTCTCCATTATTTTTAAAAAGTGCAGGAATGGGAGGACAAATTGCCAAAAACAAATAAGGAGGGAGACATGCCTTGGAAAGTGAAACCATTGCATCTGGGTGGCTCCACATTAATCCTGGATTTATTCCCCTAAACTGGAACAAATGGGTCTAACTCCTTGGTGACAGGCACAGGAGGAGCCCTCACACATCCTTGCGTTGGTCCTAACTGCTGTGTTCCCCTACGCTTCACGTCCCCAGCTGTAGGCCAGGTGAGACCATAATCCACGCATCAAAAAACATCCTTGGTGTGACTCCAAGGCACCTCCCAGGGGATGTGCAGGCAGCACTCATTAGTCATGTCTGAGGCTCCAACATGGATTTAATTTGGAACCTATCAGGACACAAGGACCATGGGGACATGACTGAGCTGTAACCCTGACTGCAGTCAAGCATCAAGAAAGGGGAACTTCTCTTGTCCATGCATATGTATTCAAAGCGAAACCATCTGAATCTTATTGAAAGTTCTCAGAATGGAAGGTGGTAGTGAGTTCAGCTGCCTAAAATCTTGTGTGAAAAGATCCTTGGCCAACTGCGAGCTCATACTAACATGTGCCCAGTCTGTACCCTGAGCTCTGTCATCTCTGCTCTCCAAATTTTAACTGGCAGTGCATCTCTGGCCACAAGAAGCCAGACTTGGTCCATCTGGGACCAGGAGATGAAAAGACAGACAAGCAGCCCATTGTTTGGGCAAAGTGTCCTCAGTCCCCAAGGGAGGCCGCTGCTTTCCACCGCCTCAAATCCAGCTTCTCACCCACCTTGTGCTTCTACGCATAGGGGCTAGAATTTGTCTGGCTCCAGGCTGCCAAACTCAAACCAATGGTTGATAATCACAGTGAAGATCTTCGCCCTATAAAAGGAAGAACTTTCTAATGACTGGATCTCTCTAAAGAGAGAATGAGCTTCCCCGGGAGACGGCACGGTCCCTGTTATTGAAGGTGTGCAAATCTTGCTAGAGATCCAGGCATGGGGCAAAGGATTGCCTACATCAAGATGAGGCCCATGAACCACAGACATCAGCATTGCCTGGGAACTTGTCATAAATGCAAACTCCCACCCCACCCTCACGGAGTCAGACTCTCAAGGAGACACCCAGAAATCTGGGTTTTGACAAGCCCTCCCTGTGATTCTTATGGGCACTAAAGGTTGAGAAGCACTGCTCGGGGTCACCACTGAAGTCTACTGTAACACAGAGATGAGAAATGTCCGTGCTTTGTCACCACAACACTGCACTGATTTAGCCTCTACTGATTCCAAATGTGTGACCCTCCGAACTGGGCTTTAGGGACAGTTGCACTAATAGTGAAGACCTACAAGGTTCATGTGGTGAGGTGTATATACTGATGTTACATGAGAAAACACCAGGGTATAAAAATTGTAGCACATTCATTGCTCCTACGCAAATGATATTCTCCATTATACTGGGTCCAGTCGAGTCACTAAAGCAAGCAAGTCACTAAAGCAAGCAAGGAACCATTAGTGGGAAGACTTGGGTAGAATAATGACCAGAGGGGCAGGTGCCTGGGTAGCTCAGTTGGTTAAGCGTCCAGCTCTTGGTTTTGGCTCAGGTCGTGATCTCACGGTTTGGGGGGTTTGAGCCCCGCATTGGTCTCCTCACTGGCAGCACGGAGCCTGCTTGGGATTCTCTCTCTGCCCCTCCCTAGCTGTTGCTTTCTCTCTCTCCCTCTCTCTCAAAATACATAAGTGAACTTAAAAAAATTATGACTTAAAACTTCCAAGTAACAAAATGACCTTTCTACTTAAAAATTCTAAAACTCAGGGTGCCTGGGTGGCTCAGTTGGTTAAGCATCCAACTTCAGCTCAGGTTATGATCTCGTGATTTGTGAGTTCGAGCCCGGAGTCAGGCTCTGTGCTGACAGCTCAGAGCTTACCGCCTGCTTTGGATTCTGTGTCTCCCTCTCTCCCTACCCCTCTCCACTCCCCCCTCCCCTCTCTTTCTCTCAAAAAGAAATATTAAAAATTTAAAAATTCTTAAAAATAAAAATTCTAAAACTCGGGTGGCTTTTTATTAACCGGTCCAGTTTTCTCCCCAACCCCACCACACTTTGCCAGAATTTGAGGGGTGTTCTGTCTCTTCCCGTCTGCCCAAACAGCCCATAGCCTGGCAGTCCAGTGGGCAGAGCATGATGGCCACGCCCAGCCAGTTCTGTTGTCTTGATTTATCTCCAGGCCTAGGGGAGCCCAAGATGTCTGAACACTTAGTACAATATGTAAACAGAGCAGGTGGGAGCCTGAGCCCGCGCCTCCCTCCAATGCACACAGAGTCTACGGAGCCTTTAGTCCTCTGAGGAGGGGGAAGAGCACTGGAAGGGGTGCTGGGGAAGGAGACAAAGGCAGGATGAAGATCATTTATTAATCAATTTCCATCTGCCAGTGTGGTACCAAGGACCTCTCTTCCATCCTCCCAGTGGCCCTGGAGGTTGGCACAAGTATATCAGTAGAGAGCGGCATTAATTCCAGGGTCACCCAGCAGGAAACGATGGCGCCCAGACTCCAACCCAGGTGGTCTGGCCACAAAGCCATGTTGTCGATCACTCACTCCAGTGTATACATGGGACCCAGGATCAAGTCTTAGCCACGCGAGAGACTGCGGTGAAATCCTGTCCCCCTCCAGGCCTCAGCTTCCCCGTGTGTCCAAGCAGGTTGGAGTAGATGGCCTGAAGGTGCCTTCTGGTCTGACGTTTAGGGGGCTCGGTGACTGGGCTTATGGTTTAAGAGCCAGTTCAACTAAGGACTCATGAGATGGGGGACGGGGGGGGGGGCAGGCAGGACTCCAGGATTGCCAACAACAGTGCCCATGCTTCCAGAGTGACTCCCTGGGGGCCAACTCCCCACTCAAACCTCTGCCCTCTACCCCGAGGTGGTCAATGGGCCAAGGTCAGTGTGTGTGTGATCTGGGGCAGCCCCTCTCCCTGATTCAGACCGTGCCCTGCCCCCCACCATCATAGCTGTCCCATGGAGTCACAACTCCTCCCAGACACAGAGCCTTCACTTGCCAAGACAGGAAGTGTGAACATTTGCAACTCATTTTGGGCCGTCTCTGTGGCTGTGGAAGCCTGCTAAGAACAGCTCCGTCCCGTTCCAGATGTAGTCTGGGCAGATACATGTAACGCTCTTGATTTTCTCATGAGCTAGTTTATAAAAGCAATTCAAGACGGGGCACAGGAACGTCCTGAGTGAAGCTTCCCATTCTGGAAAGCTCCCTCCCCACGGACTGCCAGGGGCCTTTTCCCTTTCAGCCACCAGAGGCCAGAACACTGGGGAGATTTACGCAAAATGTGGGGTGGAGGGTTTCCCTAGGGCAATATCCCCCCCTCCCCGCCCAACTCATTATACTCTGAAGGGGAGGGCTTACCTCCTTAAAGGAGGTGCGGAGGAACTGAGCGGGCTCAGCTGTGCTCTTTCTTATCATCCGGCTCCCTGCAGACAACTCACACTCTGCTCCCAGCAAGTGTTACCCTAGGTGGGGCCGGCTGTACCAACTTCGGCGATGGCTGTCGGGCACTTAACCTTGGGATGCAATGTTAGAGGCTGTGGTGGCCTCAGGCTCAGGCCAGAAGCAGCGGGAAAGATCATGCATCTTGCAATTCTGCCACCCGCAGAGGCCGGGAGAGCCCTTCTCCTGATACCCAGGAAAGGTGCAGAGAGGCTGGACAAGGCTGGCCCGGGCTTCCGCGCCTCTGTGGCTTTACTCAGGCAGTTCCTTCCACTGAAAACCCCTTCCCTCTGTCCCATCCCTACCTGCTCCTGTCCTTAGAGACCTGGGCCAAATGTCCCTTTCTCGTGGTCTTTACGGCCCCTGTCTGGTTCCAAGAGCTCATTCTGATGCAGCATCTCTCACTTTTTTGACCACTCACGGTAAGAAAAAATCTTGAACACCGAGACGAAATCCACACCAACGTGTGGCTCGCTAGGGCTGAAATCCAAATTCTGCAAGCCAGCCAGCTCTTCCTTTACTACGTGCAATGCATTCTGTTATGATCTAGGCCATTTTCTTGTTAAAAAACCGTGGTGACCCGCTAAATCGATATAAGGACAGCTGAAAAATCCAGTTTGTATTTCAACTAAAATGCATCTTGACTCCCGGATGTGAAGGTATCTCCACGGTACAGTAAAAAAGACAAAAAGCAAAAGCAAGCAAACAAACAAAAAACCAGGACATAGAATAGTGGGCACAGTTTGTGACCGTCACTGTTTATTTAGAGGGGACACACATATGTCTCGGGATGAAGACTCAAGAAACTAGTGGCACTGGTTGACCTATGTCTGTCCGTAACACACATAAGACCATAAGCACCTGGAGAAGGAATCTGTCTGGTCTATTCTTGCATCACTAGCATCGAGCCTGGCACATAGTAGGTGTTCATAAATGCTTAGTAAGTTGTACTGAATTCGAAAGAACACTTAATGAGCCTCCCCAACTTATTTATCCACCCATCTTTCTTTCTTTCTGCCTACTTAACCTCCTTTGCTCATGAATCCTTCAATTAGTATTTATTGAAGACCTACTATGTGCCGGGTGTCGGGATGGTAGTGGTCCTAGCCTGGTTTTGCCCTACCTCGGAATTGCTCCCAGCTCCGGTCCGCATTTTATTTGGGTTCCTCCTTGGGGCAGACACTGGGTCTCCAACATGCTGATAGAAAGCTCCACGTCAAGCCTTTCCTGACAGATTTCATCCCCACTGGCTGCTGGACCCCTGCCATTATCTCTGCTCTCATTGGCATTACCAAGGACTCTAGGAATACCAGGGATACCAAGGACTCTAGGATACCAAGGACTCAGGAATACCCTGATGCACACCACTTTCCATATCACTCGCCTAACAAAGCGTCTCACAAATCCCCACCTGCCTGATTATGGTAGATTGCTGCCTCGTGACCCCCAGTGAACCCACACCGGTGTCAGTCCCCTCTGTTACCGACGCTGGGCTTTCCCACAACACTTATCTTGGCTACCGGGCCAACGGCAAGCATGATGCAAGCAGAGGCTGGAAGAGCTGCTTGCACATTGGGGCTTGTCTGCTTGGAACTTGCTCTTGGAACTCGGTGCCATGCTGTGAGGAGCCCAGACCGCTTGGAGAGGCTACGTGGAAACAGCCCAAGATGCTCTGGTTGACGGCTCCAGCTGGGCTCCCAGCCAGTACCAACTGCCGTCCATGAGCACGCACCATCTTGGACGCTCCAGCTCAGCCGAACCCCCAGGTATGCAGCCAGGCAATATCACGGGGGGCAGCAGACCCACCAAACTGATCTCAGTCAACCCACGGGGTCATGAGACGTAACAAAATGGTTACTGTACATCACGGCATCTTGGGGTGCGTTGTTACACAGCAATTGCCAATCAAAACGTGGGAAAGAGGGTTTTTCAACTACAGCCTCTTTGGTACAGTGAAGTTCCACGTGGACCCCACGGGGCCCAAACGGGGTTGTTGTTCTCATGATGCTCCCCAGGCTCAGAATCAACATGGGTCATGAAGCGGATACACTCCACCCCGAGGAACCGAATACAGGGGACAGGAGGAAGGGTCACCCAGGACGAAACGCCAACTCCCGTGGCCCTCCTACGTCATTTTACCCTGTGCCCCTCTCCCCAGGAAACCTAGACCCCTGTGGGCACTCAGCACTGTGCCAGACTATACACACCGACTTTTACAGTGAAGGAAATGGTTATGTTCCAGAGAAGGATGCAAGTTTGCATCAAGTTTGGGGCCAGAATTCATGATTTATCAATCACACATCAATAGGTTGCTTTAGGCCTTTTCTGAGCCCCTTGTGGTGTCCCATTCCCTGGTCTCTGCTATCGGGGAGCTTTGGCTTGAATGTGGGAGCCCTGACGCAACCCCCCCCCCACCCTACTGCTGGGGAGCCTTGGGCTTGGGGAAGGGGAGGGACTTGTCTGGGGTCTCCCGGTTAGCCAGCGGCAGAGCTGAGGTGGGGGCAGACCCAGGCTCTGTCCTTCTACGTCCGCCTTTTCTTTTCCCCAACCAGCTAATTATAGCTAGAAAATAATTGTTGTTTTCCGGCCAACCTCCAAACTGAAAGAGAAAGAAAGGTATTACCTTTCCTGATGTCTTCACTCCTTTCCAGAGGCTAAAAAACAGGATGACAACGACGACCATCAGACACAGCAAGAGCTGCCACTGGGGCAGGCCGATGTCGTGGATCCCGCCGCTCTCGTGAAGGTGCAGGACGCCACGCCTGCCCGGAGGAGGAGAGGGGACCAGGGAAGACGGTGTCGTCACACAGGGTGACCGAGGCCTTGACCACAGGCCGGCCCCCTGAAAGCACACGTTGACGGAAGCCGGCCTTGGGCCGCCCCACCCCCGGCCGCTGCCCTGCATCGTTTGGGCCTGCTCGACGCCATCCTGCCCTGGGCCAGGAAACCATCGGGGAGGTCTTCCCACTCCAGGCTGTCTTTTTTAAGCAATAACAAAAATTTTCAGTGTGACAAAAATCTCTTGAGTGCCACCTGCATGCCTGGTCCTGGAGAGAAGATGGAAATAACAGGAAAAGTCCGGAGGCTGTGTTACTGGCATCTGGAGGATAGTGGCCAGGGACATCCTACAACGCACGGGACAGCCTTCACGTCCTTTCATGGGCAGGACGGCCTCCGACAACAAAGAATTGTCCAGTCCAAAACTTTCATGTTGCTGAGCTTATGAATCCCTTGGTCCAGAAACTGAGATGACAATAAACGTTTCTCATCTAAAAGCTAAAGGCGTGCATATCCCGCGCCCCAGCAAGTCCACGCCTGGGTATTTACTCAGTAGGCATGTGTACGTATGTTCACCAAAACACATGTTCTAGAATGTTCCCAGCAGCATTAATCACAATAATCTCAAATTGGAGAATACTCATATATCCATCAATAGTAGCATGGATCGATCATGATATGTTCATAAAATGGAATATTACAAAACCACCGGCTGTCTGTGGATGGACCCCTCACGTACAATCCTATGAGAAGGAAGTGAACACCGAACCTGAGGAAGTCAGGACTTTCTGTCTGATTCCGTTCGCACAAACTATAACGGGCCAAAGTAACCTAAGGTGTTAGAAGTCAGGAAGGGTGCAGCCAGGGTGGGGATGCGGGTACTGAACGGGAGGGGACACAGTAGGAGTTTCTGGGACACCGGTCAGTTATGTTTCTGGGTGCTTGGGAACACGGCTGTGTTCAGTTTGTGACATTCTGGAACCGTCCCTTACTGACATGCACTCCCCTACAGTATGGCATATCCTATTTTAGAGTAAGGAAAACAAATAAAATACAAACGAGGTTTGAGAATAGCGGGGTTAGAGTAAGGAAAACAAATAAAACACAGATGAGGTTTGAGAAGAGCGGGGTCTCTCACACAATCTACGGTGAAGAAACAGTAAACAGAATCGCACGCAAAATGACCGGCCGCTCATGGCTAATCAACGTCATTAGGGTCTAACCAAACGTCAAGGAAGGCCAACCGATGAAACCGCAGACCGGGGAAGACAAAGAAAGCAGAATTGTTTCTGAGGAAGAGGGAACAGCTTGGTAAGGCGGAGCCATCTGCACCCCGATCATTCATTCCTTAGTGAGTGCCTGCTGTAAACAGCCTCATCCCGGGCCTCGGCAGCACAGTGCCGACTCCTTGCACACAAGTGTGGGGGGCTTATAGTGTAGCAACCGAGGCAGCATTGAATGCACAGTCCCAATAAAGTGTGACAAGTATCGGGAGCGGAGGGAGCTTCGAGGGCACCCAGAACTGGTCCCTGCCTGCCCTCCACAGCACTCCACACTCAGAGGCTGCAAACTGTCAACACCCTTCAAGGCCCAGCTCCAATGTCACCTCTTCTGGGAGGCCTCCGTGATCACCCCCGGCACGGGCCTTTCAACCCTCCCAGTTCCTGCGGCTCCTGGCTCATTCCCCAGGCCATGCCTGCCCCTGAGGCGTTAGGGCTGACCGCATGCAAGGTTCTCCCAGGGTGAGAGGGTGGACGAGCCATCCTGGGTCCCGGGTCTGCAGTGCTAAGCCTGGGCCTGGCACTCAGGCCTGGTTAGCTCAGAGCAGGCTGTTGGATCAGGGACACGTGCTCACCACCTCACTTGCTAAATTCAATAATCCACCTTCTAAAGCAAGAGGACCCAGGAAGGACAGAGGGTCAGCCTCCCCCGCGCCCTCACTCCACCTCTCAGCAGCTCCTCCTCCGACCTGGGGGAGTCCTCACCCTTTGACACCGTCCAGGGCAACCAGCCACTTTCCACGCGGGAACCTAACTTCCCTTTGTCTCGTCCTGCAGGGCCTTTTGCTCTCTGCCAGCGGTCCTTTCAGAAAGTGGCTGATTGATACGCGCACACCAGCGATACAGGCCAGAGGCAGCTTCGCCATCCGTCCTTCCCCACAGTAGTTCACGCAAAAGAAGGTCACACTAAAGGCAAAAGTTCACACGCCCACAGTGGATAAACCGGCGGTAGTCGACCATCTCTCTGCCTGTCTGTATCTCTGTCTCTCTCCCACCCCTCCCCACCCCTCCCCACCCCTCTTCCATTCCCTCCTTTTTCTCCTCACTCACTCCCTCCAGAAGAGAAATATGAGGTACAGAGAATGTAACCTGCAGGCCCATCAACAAAACGGGGTTCTCAACCTGCTCATGACAATCACGCAGAGGGGCCCCTGGGGGGCTCAGTCGGTTAAGCGTCCAGACCCTTGATTTCGGCTCAGGTCGTGTTCTCACAGTTTGTGAGTTCCAGTCCCACTTGGAATTCTGTCTCTCCTCTCTCTGCCCCTCACCCACTCATGAACTCCCTTTCTTTCTCTTGCTCTCTCTCTCTCTCTCTGAAAATAAATAAATAAACCTTTAAAAAAATTACACAGAGAGTCTTTGTGACAATTACTGACGTCTGGGCCCCCTCTCAACCAACTGAATTAGAACCCATGGGGAATGGGCCTGGGCACCAGCATCTTTTAAATTCTCCGGGTGATTCTACTGGGCAGCCAAAGCTGAGACCCCTTGAACAACAGGCCCCCTCAACAAACCTGAGTTACAGGTTTTCCTTAGAGGAAATGTGAGTCTTCCAGAAACTGTCTTTACTTTCCTGGCAAAATAAAATTGGCTTTCTGTGCCTAAGGGGAAGAAAAGGCTCCAGAGCAGCTTAAAAAATGCGGGCTTGGAATAGTTTGGACGCCTGGGTCTCAGAGGAGCCCACAGAATCAGAGGCAGATAGATGGCTGCACTCACTGGGAGCAGAGGCACCGGAAGATGCTACCCTGGTGGGGAAACCCGTACCCTGAGTCTGGAAACTTGGTTAGCTTATCCTTGGGCAGGAGTTTAAATTTGTGGAGGCCACCACCATTTAAATTTGTGGAGGCGTGTTTCATTCACTCATTTGATCATTTACTCATCCATTTCAAGACCGATGTCTATTATTTGCAAGAACGTGAAAGCAAATAGAAGAACCTGGAACAGAACTGGGATCAGACAGACCTGGGATCCCACCCTGGCCCTGCCACCAGTGATGGGGTGGCCCGAACCCTCTCACTGATTCCGCAAACTCATTCTGCACATCTTCTGTGAGCCGGAGAGGGCTGGGGGCCCGTGACACGGCTGCAGACAAGCCACGTGGAGCTCCTGCGGGGTAGCGGGCGACAAAACCTGGTGCCAACCTTCCCCCTGTTGAGCCTTGTTCCTTTTCAGCAACACGCTCTCGTGCGGATTAAATTCCAGAATGTAGACAATGCCTAGAACTCAGGAAATGTTCAATAAATGGTAACTCTAATGATCATGATCCAGTCCCAGCCTTCCAGGAGCAGGAGTGCCCCCAAAGGAGCTGAGGAGTGCCCCCAAAATGACCGGGGAGTTAAGTTAGTCTGAGGGAGTCAGCTGGCAGGTTCACTGAGGGGTGGCCGGTGCCTTCTCTGCAGAGTGCGGGAGGACAGGTGAGCTGAGAGGAGGTGCACAGGTGTGGCAGAAGGAGAGATGGACGGAGGGGGTGTGGGCGGGCACATGCATCTATCTGCAAGTGAGCAAGTGTGAACGAATGGGCAGAGCTGTGTGGTCCACAAAGGCCCATATGTCCCCTCCCCAGATGGCCCCTATCCCTGCGGCCCCCAGGCCAGATGTCATGGCTTTAAAGGACTCACCTAGCATCAGCACGCCCCCCCCCCCCCCATGCAATCAGTTTCAGTGTCTGGCCCGTCCTAATCCCGCCTCCTGGTCTGCTACGACCCCCCACCCTTGCTGCCCTGTCCCAGGCCAGACCCACATTCTCTCCCTTGCTGCTATAGAAGTCTCCCCATCTCCCCATGCCACGGCCCCTTAAATCCATCTGTCTGATCTGCCCTTCTAATCTGTCAGTCTCCTGCCCCTAAGTCTTCCAGGGCTCCTTATCACCTGGAACAGTGGCTCCCACTGCCTCCCCAGGGCTGTTTGGCAATGTCTGGGCTCTCATATCTGGAGTGGAGGAGACACTGCCCGTATCTCATGGGTAGAGGCCAGAGATGTTACCGAACATCCCAAATGCACAGGACAGCCCTGCCCCAATGTAGAATTGCCCAGCCCATAGTGCTAAAAGTGCGGAGAGGGGCGCCTGGGTGGCGCAGTCGGTTAAGCGTCCGACTTCAGCCAGGTCACGATCTCGCGGTCCGTGAGTTCGAGCCCCGCGTCAGGCTCTGGGCTGATGGCTCAGAGCCTGGAGCCTGTTTCCGATTCTGTGTCTCCCTCTCTCTCTGCTCCTCCCCCGTTCATGCTCTGTCTCTCTCTGTCCCAAAAATAAATTTAAAAATGTTGAGAAAATAAAAAATAAAAATAAAATAAAATAAAAGTGCGGAGGTTAGGAAATCCTAGTCTAAAGGATAAAAACATAAACGTTTCAGAACCTGAGACTTTTCATAACTGTCCCCTGCCCAGCGTATCCCCTGTCTCACCATACCCTGCCTTGGGCTTCTGGCCCCAGCGAGCCACTGTCACTTCTCAAGCATATGAGGCTCTGGTTGCTCTGGGCCTTAGAACTTGCTGTTCCTTTCCACCTAGAACACATTTCCCGGCCCAATTTGTCTGCCTGGCAAACTTCTCCCCTTGCTGGTCTCAACTCAAAATCATGTCCTGACTTAGTTTCCTCTCTTATGTCCTGAGAGAGAGACAGGGAGGAGGAGAGAGGGGGAGGGGAGGGAGAGGGAGGGAAGGAGGAGGGGAGGTAGGGGTGGGGAGAGGAGAAACAGCTCAAGGGAAGGGAAAGGAAAGAAAGCAGGTGGGTGCATCCAAAAATTGACAGAGAACTAAAATCAGGTCCTGAACCCACCTGACTCTTAATTCTCCTTCCTCATTGTTTCATGGGCCAAATATTGAATGGTGTCAATAACCCTTTGGCCAATTTGACTATTAAAAGCATGAGAAGCAAAAAAAAAAAAAAAAGCATGAGAAAAAGGCACCGGACCAGCTGTACTTGTCCTGAAAGTTGCTAAAATGACGTGAGTGCGTGTCCAACTGGATGGCTGAAATGCCCCACGCGCGTGTGAAATCCACGGTCAGGCTCGCAGGCTTTGTCTAGAGAGTTTGCTAGTATAAAGGCCAGACTCCTGAGCTGATTCCCAGGAAAAGAAATGTGACCCCAGCCTCTCCCCAGCAGGCCCCGAGCCTCAGGGGTTTAGTACAAGTAACTTGGGTTTGTTGGACTCTTCCAGCAGTTTAATGAAAATGAATCATCGTGAAGTATCTGGTCCAGGCTTTCCAAAGTCCGCGGGCCAAACGGGCTCAGTTTCTTACTTGACATTTGAGCACAGAGGGTTGGTGCCGGGGAGGAGGGAGCTTCTCTGTCCCACCAGGAACAGGCAGGGGGTAGAAGTTTTCTGTCTCCGGAGCATGTTCACCAAGGGTGCCCTTTGGAAAGTTCCAGAGAGCGTCAGGGTTTCTTTTAGCTGCGGGTTGTCTGGCTTCAGGCCCAGAGCCTGGGGGGAATAGTGGTTTTGTTCCCTTGGATGGTTTTTCCAATCCATCAGCCTAAATGAGTACAAGATGGCAACCACACTGGCCAGCGGGCTCTGAGGGAAGAGAAGAAACGACCTAGCCTTCCTCAGGGCTGGCACCGGGGGTCCTACTTGCTGGCTCCCCAGACTGAGATGGGGGTGACTCTCTTAAAGCAGAAACATCTAGATACCAGGGCCATGCGTCATTAAGAAAAATCCACTTGTTGGGGCGCCTGGGTGGCTCAGTCGGTTGAGTGTCCGACTTCGGCCCAGGTCACGATCTCGCGGTCCGTGAGTTCGAGCCCCGTGTCGGGCTCTGGGCTGATGGCTCAGAGCCTGGAGCCTGCTTCCGATTCTGTGTCTCCCTCTCTCTCTGCCCCTCCCCCGTTCATGCTCTGTCTCTCTCTGTCCCCAAAATAAATAAACATTAAAAATAAATTTAAAAAACAATCCATTTGCAGTTCATGACTTACAGACTGCAAAGCACACGACAGCAAGCTCAGGGTGAGAAAGGGGTGTGCGAAATGGGCTGCCGTCTACCTGCAGAGACGCCTGCACTCGGGTCCCCAGCACACGGCCCCAAGACTCTGTCGGGCGGGAGGAGGAAGACCGGAGAAGCCTGGGTGTGGGGTGAGAGCCCTGATCCAGACGACCTGGCTTCGGATCCCAGCCCTGCCACTTGCCGAAAACCCGACACGCCACCTTCTTATCTGCGAGAGAGGAGTCATTTCCAACCCCGCCGCCTCCGAAAACTAAACGGGTCTTGGGTGGAAAGAGATCCGGGGTGCCCAGCTCATGGTGCTGTGAGGCTTGTGGGGGGTGGGGGAGGCGGCGAGCCCTGCGGAGCACAGGGCTGCTGAAATACGTCCCGGATGCCGCTCCCCGCCGCGTGCCCCAAGTCCCCAGGTCCCGCACGGAAGACCGGTGTCTGTGCACCACATTCTGCCCACATCTGAGCCCGGAGGGAGTTTAGGGCTGTAACTGAAGTGACCCGGGTCTCAAGACCCAACTGGCCTCTCTCTCTCCTGCCGGGGCAGACCTGCCGGCCGTTAGGACGTCAGAAGAGGAACCAAATGATGACTAGACTAGAGACGGCCAACGCTATTGTTTTCCATTTTAATTTACAAGGACAAGGGTTGCCCAGAGCAGAAAGAAAAGTCATGTTTTTTTCCTCTAGCACAAGATGATGAAGGGGAGAGCTTGGAAGCAATTAAACGTATCGGCAGCACCCTCTGTCCCGGCTCCTTTGCCGCCTCCTGGTCCAAAACCAAGTTTTAGTCAGGAGGCCTAAAACTTCCATCCGCAAACTCCCCAAAGGTTCTGGGGTTTTCTGAGGCCCCGCTCCTCAGAAGCAGAGTGAAGGAGGGGCGCCTGGGTGGCTCAGGCGGTTGGGCATCTGATTTTGGCCCAGGTCATGATCTCGTGGTTCACGAGTTCGAGCCCCGCGTCGGGCTCTGGGCTGACGGCTCGGAGCCTGGAGCCTGCTTGGGATTCTGTGTCTCCCTCTCTCTCTCTCTCTCTCTGCCCCTCCCCTGCTCACGCTCTGTCTCTCTCACAAAAATAAATAAAACATAAAAAAATTAAAAAAATAAATAAATACAAGTGAAGGCGGCCCTAGATTTCCCACAACAGGACACTGCTGGGATGTCAGCCTGAAGCGGGAAAAATCTTGCTCTGTCTGAGACTGAAGAGCACAGTGGTCAAGACAGTGGCTGTCATAGTAGAATCACCAGAGGAACTGTCAATAAAACCCCCCATGTTCTGGCTGCACCCAGACCGATGAAATCGGCGTCTCTGGGTGCAGGGTCCAGGCATCCATATGTTTCTGGGTGGTTCTGAATCGCTGGGCTGGGAGCCTGGCTTTTCCACCCAGACTTCCTGGGTTCAAACCCATTCCAAATGTCACTTCTAAACTACATGACCCTGGACAAGTCGTTTCCTGCTTGCGCCTGTTTCCTCATTCGTGACACGATGATAGTTCTAGACTGGCCGCGGTGGTCAGGGTGAAAAGGCACCGTGCATAGTGACTGGGACATAATCTAGGCCGGACAAAGGTTAGCTGTGACTGTGGCAATGTTTCTGAGTAGTCATGGCCATTTATAATGGCTCGAATCCAATACGACCCAGAGGTTAGGACTGCAGGCTCTGGATGTCACTGTCTGGCGAGGCAGGGGCTGGGGTGGGGAGAGGGAGGGTCCCAGGGGCAAAGCAGGGGCAGGTGTTCACTCACGGCCTATAGCACAAGCTGCCTGGGCCCATTGTCCTATAAGCACAAGCTGCCTGGGCCCAAATCTTGGCTCTGTGCAGTACTGGCCGTGGGGCCCTGGGGCAGTGCTTATATTCACAGCCTCCTCGTGCGTGCACTTGGGGAGGCAGGGGGTAGTTACAGAAACCTCGTGGGGTTGGGGTGAGGCTTAAATTGAAATAACACATGCAAAGAAGTCAGCAGAAAGCTGGACACACGTGCGTGATGGGGAGGGAGACAGGGATAACACTGTTAATGTAAACGGATGTTTGCTTTAAGCAACGGCAACGCCTCAGTCCTCGAGGGGTTTCAGATGTGCTTCAATCTGCATTTGATGACAACTTTGGACCCTCTCCCCTCCAAGTCCCACACCTATGTCATTTCGCACACGCCTGCTGGAAACCCACAGGAAACACAGATGGTGGAGGGGACATGCAGGTCAGGGACCGGCAAGTTCTCAGCACTGGCTCGTTGAGGGCAGCTCCTAGGCCCTGAGCGCCTAATTTCCCAAGCCCCAGGAGGCACAAGGCTCTCCAGAGGCCACTTTTAACCAAACTGTATCTCTTTGGCCCTACTGCCCTGAGATGGAAGGGATGGAAACTGGCCTAGGATAAGCCCAGTCTCCAGACAATCAGGACGCATCCCCAGGGCCTTGGTGTAGAGAATCCATAGCACTGAAGGAAGCTGGTCCTCGCGTTTTGTCTTTTATGAATCTGTCTTTTCTCATCCTCTGGACCAGAACTATCCAACGTGGTAGCCACGGGCCACATGTGGCTCTTTAAAGGTAAACTGATGAAGATTAAATAAAATTTAAAAATTTAACTCTTCAGTCACACTGGCCATGTTTCAATGGCTCCACTGGCCACATGTGGCCCCTTCTTGAGCTGCACAGATAGAGAACATTCCTATCACTGCAGGGCAGCACTGCTCTAGACCAGGAGTCGGCGAGCCGTGGCCCCCAAGCCAAGCCCAGCCTGTGAGCTAAGAATGGTCTTTCTCTTTGGAAAGGATAAAATGAAACAAAGCAGAATATGCGAGAGACATATATGGTCCTCAAGGCCTCAAATATTTGCTATCTGGTTTTTACAGAGCAGCTTGTCACAGCCTACTCCAGACCCTGTACGCCTCACGAGTAAGGTCCCGGTGAGATTTCCCTGTCCCACCCCACAGCTTGTAACAGGACTTCCTGCTTATCTGTGAACACTTGTGTCTCGATTGCTAAAACAGGGCTTGTCCCCGCCCGAGGGAAAAAGACAACACGAGCTGCATTCTGAAGAGCCCGACGTGCAAACATTTTCACATTAGGTGGCCCAAACCAAGTTGACCTCAAGACATAAAAAGATGGAGTTGAGGATGACAGGGGAACCACAAATAAATATTGACTGTTCTGGATGAAAACCACAGAATACGACAACTCTCCGTGAGCCCGTACAGATGTCAGTGAATGACGGAGGAGATGCAAATCAAAGCCACCATGAGATATCAGAACCTCACACCTGTTAGAATGACCACCATCAAAAAAACAAGAGGTAACAAGAGCTGGTGAGGATGTGGAGAAAAGGAACCCTCGTGCACCGTTGGCGGGAATGCAAACGGGTGCAGCCGCTGTGGGAAAGAGTATGGAGGCTCCTCAGAGAGTTACGAATAGAACTGCTAGCTGATCCAGCAATTTCACGGCTGGGTATTTATCCGAAGGAAGTGGCAACACTAACTCAAAAAGATGTCTGCACCCCTGTGTTCACAGCATTATTTATAATAGCCAAGACATGGAAACAAGATATCCATGGATGTATGAATGTATAAAAACGATGGAGTGTGTGTGTGTGTGTGTGTGTGTGTGTGTGTGTACGGAGAGACAAAGTGTGATATACACATATGTATACACACACACGTACACACACACACACACACATACAAACTATGGTGTATTGTATATATGTATTGTGTAGATACATATATATGTATTAGGCATATATATATACACACAATACAAAATATATATATAATATACAATATTTTTATACTTATATAAACTTTATGTAAGTGTATATAAAATATATAATTTATCTATATACATAAAATATTCACGTGAAAAAAATGGATATCCTTCCATTTGTGACGACATGGACAGCCCTGGAGGGCGTTATGCAAAGCGAAATAAGTCAGACAGAGAAAGACAAATACCATAGGATCCCACTTATACGTGGAAACTAAAACATTTTTTAGAAAGATAAAGAAAACGAACTGGTAGTTGCCAGAGGCAGGGGGTGGGAATGGTCAAACTGGGTGAAGGTGGTAAAAAGGTACAAACTTCCAGAAGCTATAAAATAAAGAAATCATGGGGATGTAATGTACAGCGTGGTGAGTCCAGTTAACAATACTACTGTATATTTGAAAGTTGCTAAGAGGGCAGATCTTGAAAGTTCTCATCACAAGGAAAAAAAAATTGTAACTGTGGGTAGTGATGAACGCTAACTAAACTTATTGTAGGAATCATTTTGCAATATATACATGTGTCAAATCATTGTACACGTGAAACTAGTATGAAGTTATACGTCAATTATATCTCAATAAAAAAATGCATCAGTAAATAATAGAATGAAGGAATAAAGAGGGGGAAAGGGACAACTCTTCCTTACAAAAGAATCCCAATCAATTAATCTAGAGGGAATGATGGGAACGGAGAATCACAATTAGCAAATGCTATGATAATAATCTTTGCTGGCAAGAATCATTGAAGGATGCTGAGGATTTGGGGTAAGGATGATGAGAAACAAGATATTTACGTAACCTCGAGAGGTTCCCCCAGAAGACACTTGTTAATTACAAAGGGAATAATGGTCTCTCCACACAGAAGGAAGCTGGCAGGTACCGCCTTAGCCAAGCGATCAAGGTTACCATCCCCAGTAATAAGAGGCATCGTGTTCCTCCTGATACGATGCACTGAGAAGGACACAGCATTATCTCTATGGTATTCTTATCAAAAATGCCTAACCTCAGTTTAATCGGGAGAAAATAGCAAACCAACCCACACCGAGGGCTAATTCACAGAATAACTGACCAGTACTCTTCAAAAGTGTCAAGGTCATGACACTCAAGGAAAGACCAGAGAACTCTCACAGACTGGGGACTAAGGGGAAGGGACAGCTAAATGCCACGTGGCACTCTGGGCTGGATCCTGGACCAGAAAAGGACATTAGTGGGAAAACTGATGAATTCAGAAAAAGGCCTTTAGCAGGTTAGTTAGCAGTATATGAACGCTAATTTTCAGATTTCAATCATTGCACTAGGGTTATATAAGGTGTCGACAGACGAAACTGAATGCAGGGTGTACAAGAGCTCTACATGTTACTTACCCAACTTTTCTGTATCTACAATGATTTCAACATAAAACGTGTCTTTTTAAAAAAGATATTCTGTCTTCTACCACCAGTCAGTGCCTCTCAGGCACACATGGTCCACATACTTCCCCCGAGCCACACATAGCTGGCCTGCTTCTCGCTTTCTGAATTTCACCGACAACCTTCAACCTGGAAGCCCCAGAGGGACAGCAGCGCAGGTGGGCCACATGGCAGCTTCAGGACCAGTTCCATTTGGGTTCAAGCTCCAGTTCCATCAGCTGCTGGCTGAGCCCCTAGATGTTCCCTTGGCTGGCTTCATCAGTGTTCATGTCACCTCCTCAGACAAGCCCTCCCTGGCCACCCGAGCTAATGGTCCTTTCCCCTCCATATACCTGGCTTTCGTTCTTTAAGAGCACCTACACTCCCTAAAATGTGTTTTATTTCCTGAAGGGCACGTCGACTCTCTAGAGAAACGTTCTTGCTTCCTTACATGTTTACTAGGGTATTTCCCCGCACCCCCACTCTCCCGGGCCGGAACACAGGGTCCTCCACTGCCCTGGCCAGGGCTGTATCCTCAGCTCCCAGCCCAGGGTCAGGCCTGTGGTGGCTTCTCAGTGCCCCCTACAAACGCCGACCGGGGTGGTTTTCCTTAGCGGTCGGCCCAGGTCCTGCCCCGCACAGGTCTCGGTGCGCCCGAGTGAATAGGACAAGGGGTCGATGACTTACTCGTAAAACTCTGCTGCCGGCGTGAACTTGTACTTGGAGTACTTGGTGTGGTTGCCCAGCACAGAGCTGTTGAGGAGCTTGGGGTCGGTGCAGTTGGGGCTGTTCCAGGCGTGGCCGCAGTCAGTCCAAGGCAGCTTGAGGGTGAAGGAGGAGAAGAGGTAGTAGAGAGACCAGGCGATGATGACGTTGTAGTAGAAGCCAACGTAGATGGCGATGAGGATCACAGCGTAGCCAACTCCTGGGTGGGGGCAGAGAGGGATCAGGCGTGGGCTTCCCCGGGCCCAGCCCCAGAGCCACCTCTCTCGGGGAGCCAGACCCAACCATGGCACGACCCAACCCCTATGCCCCTCCTTCTCTGCAGCAGGTTGTCAGAGCCTCACCTCCACGCCCTGGGAGCCCACAACCCCTTCGCCTGAGTGCTCTCTCTTGCCTCTCTTGCCCACTCCTCAGGCAGGCCAGAAGTGTCAGGACCCTCATGTCCCCACGGAGCAGCCAGAGCATATGTACCGGAGCGTATGGAGGCACCAGAGTGTGAGTATCCCAGACCCCTCACCCCCTGGGCCGAGTAAGCGTGAGGCATGCTAACAGTCTCTCCCAGTGGGATGGGCCCCTGCTCCATGGTGGAACAGGCTTGATTGACACACCTTTTATTGGCTGACACCCTCCCTCTGTCCCTCACAGTCTTTCCTAGAATCGACTCCCCAAATAACTCCCTCCACAAATCCTTGTCTCAGGACGCGCTTCTGGGAAACCCCAAACAAGCAGTCCCTGATTAGCACTTCAGTCCTGGGTGTTCTCTGGGCCCTCCTTTCAACCATCTGCTCCATGCGTGGGCCAATCTCATCTTCCGGAATACGCTGGAAGCTCTTCTTGGGCTAGCCAGTACTAGGGCTTTTGCCTACAGTAGACATTTTTTTTTTTTTTTTTGGCCTGTGCAATATTGATTAAGGGAGTAGCCTTAAGTGTTCTTAGCATGTGAGGTTTGGGTGAGGCTAATCCCTCACTTCCTTGATCTGGCTGTAGACACACGACTCAGGCCTGGCCAACCAGAGTTCTGCTTCCCCACAGCCATAGGGATTGGTTGATAGGTAAACATGTGACTCAAGTTAAACCAATGAGAGTCTTCTCTGGGATCTTTACTGATGATAAAAAGGTGTTTTCGATTTACTCTGTCACTGGTAAACTTGGTAGGATTTAATCTTGTTGTTAATGGCCGGTTTTGCTAGCACCTGAGAAGAATATGCCTGAGACGGATGTAAAAAACACCGACTTCAGACGGACAGAGGTGGAGAGAGATTCCAGATAATACTGTTCAAGAACCTGGATCAAGCTGTACCCGAAGCTAGCAGAAACTCTTGGACTGAACCATATCATAAGCCAAAAATTCTTTTTACATTAAAGCCACTTTGAGCGGGATTTCTGGAAGTTAAACTAAAAAATCCTAACTAATACACACGTCTTATAAGCCTCTTACCAGCCTGTGTCTACTACACGACTGAGTACATAGAAGGCAGTCGGGAGACAGGTGCCAGCTGAGAAGAGGCTCATAAGAATCATATTGGCCCTCAGTGCCACCTGGGCCCAGTTCACTAAGCAGTGCTTGGGAGACACAAATTCTGATTCCATACCCTTCTCGTAGACATATGGGGGCCAAGAAATGGCAGTTGCTATGGCTATTTTTCCCAGATGTGCTCCAAGTCCCAAATGCAAGCAGGCTTCATCACCTGTCCCAGATGTGATCGATTAGTCGTGGCTGCTGTATTAAGGACTGTGAGACAATTTCCTAGCTGAGCCCAGAAAGGTCTACGATCTATTTATCATGTCTGCCACGGGAGCAAGAGGGGAGAGTAGAGGCATATGTGTTGAGTACTTCTAGCACTTCTGTAAATATTTCCCATACAGGAAACAGACCCCCTCTGGTCAGTCAGCAGCAGAGGCTCGACTGGTACCCAGGCTCCCAGACTTTCTAGGCTAAGCTGGCCTTGACACACCGAGGGCTCTCCGTGTAGCTTGCAATGGTGGATGCTTTTGACCTTGCCAATGCCTACGAATCCCACAAGAGAGCTGGTCTTCTCCTCGGATCCCACCTTTGGAGCAGTTTCTCCAGGGGCACCGAGGAAATCTTTTGGCCACTGCTTGACTCCCCTGCACCCGTCCTTTACCTTTGAAAAACGGGCAGATCTTCCACACTGTGGCTGCCCCTTCTCGGTTGTACTGGCCCAGAGCCAACTCCATGTAGAACAGGGGCATCCCAGCAATGATAAGAAACAGGGTGTACGGGATCAGAAAGGCACCTGGAGGACACAGAGGCAGAGCGTGACTCCCTGGACCCCTGGCCAGCCTTGCGTCTGCCCCCTGCACCTGCTTGGATCCATGTCTACCAGAGCCTAAGTGTCCTCATTTATCTGCTCCCCGGCCACTTCCCAAGGTGGTGGTGATGGAACTGACGCTGGTAATGTGACAGAGGTAGTTGGTGGTGGTGATGGTGACATTGGTGAACAGTAACAGTAATTGTGGGACCAGGAAAAACCATCACTAGGATAATGAGGTTGTGCGGTCAAATCAGTAAAATCTGGGTTAATCAAAGCTGAACGAGCTTGTTCCTGGCAGGATTCTTCTGGCCTTGGATACACATAGGCACACACTATGAAGCACCATGAAGACGCTTAGAGGTATAGTCTTTACCAAATTCATTTAAATGCAGAACCTTTTCTTTCATGGCTCACCACTCTGGGGAATGCCAGTTGCCCCAAACCCTCCTTTTAAAGGTCAGAAAATTGACATCAGTGAGGGAGAGACAGTGCCCAAAGCCGCACACGATTGAGTCTCTAACTTTGCTTATATTTGTCTCATTTTCAGGTCCCATGGGGCTTTCCCAAACACAACCTCACTGGATTATTAGTTTCACAGCTGCTCAGAGACATGATCAGACAGGGTCATTATGTCCCCCACCTCTGGGGGAAACTGAGGGCAGAGAAGGGAGTTGAATCAGGCCTGTTCTTGCTACTGGTAAGGGACAGAAGCAGGATTCACATTCAGGTCTTCGAACGCATCAGGCCCCCCCTGCTACAGGCGACTGAAGGCAAATAATCCCTAGAGCGAGCGTCTGACCAGGGAAGAAACCCACCCAGAGCATCGCAGAAACCAGTGAGAACCCCTGGCCATGGGCAGCAACTCATCCCCAAGAGAATTCTTGCTGGGATGAGACGTGTGTGAGTCTCAGAGATGATGCTCAGCGTGTCCGGCAGCCTGGGGCGAGCTTACCGGGCTCTGACGCCGTTAGGTGACTCACTGGGATACGTGCCATGTCAGCCCAGGCTGCCAGCGTGACCGAAGCAAAATGCCAGCTCCTTTTCCTGACGCAGCTGGAGGTGGCCAGGCCAGATCCACACTCGTCCCCGCCTCTGGCCTTTGGCGGAGATGCAGTAACCTTGGAAACCAAACACTCTCTGGCCCGCCCACACCAGGAAAGTGCAGAAGCCGGGAAAGATTTAATGACAGTAGCAGGAGGAATATAACATCCTGTGCTGTGTTCCAGGTGCTTTCCATGCAAGGTCTCATTCGACCTTCACAGTGACCCTAAGATGCAGCGATGATTGCTATCTCCATTTTCCAGACGTGGAAACTGAGGCTCCAAGCTAGCGGAGAATTATGCCAAAGTCATGCGGCACCCCAGGTTCAAACTCACCCAGTCTCACTTACTCAGACTGAGCCCCCACTTTCTTCCCAGGGCTGCTCCTCGGGAAGCCCAGGGATCTTAAGGACAAAGCGTGAAGTGTCGGCCCCAGTGCTCTGGGATCCAGTCCCTTCCGAAGCAAGAGAAGGACCAGCACTGGGGGCACAGGAAAGACACTAGCAGGAAGTGAGTCCCTCCTACGTATCATGTAGGCACTGGGCCCTGGACATCCGTGATCCCATCGACCTTACCCAGAAAAGTCTGAGGTAGCAACTGCTATGCCCATTTCTCGGAGGGGGAAACTGAGGCTTGGAGAAATCCAGTGACTTGACCAAGGTCACCCAGCCAGTAAGTGATGGATCTGGGGTTTGGCCCTAGGTCTGCCTGCCTCCAGAGCTCCAGAGCCATTCCCAACATAATTTGTAGACGCCAGAATATTCCAGCTTCAGTGAGGGACGTGAGGCTGAACAGGGTCTCAGAGGGGAGGTTGTCCTGGAACTGGGGATCTGGGGCGAGCTTAGCCATCTCGTCAGTTGGTCATATATACTGGTCCAATACCCCATCCCCTGCTCCCTGATGGACCTCTTTGAATGCCCACGTGCCACCCTCTCTCGTCCCCTCCTCATTTCTTGCTTTCAGACTCTACCTTGTCCTTCTCCCTCTCCCACACGCAGAGAGGGCCGACTTGGTACCTGAGCTCTCGTCTGTCCACGGTGCTGGCAGTAATGGTGGTGGTGATGGAACTGACGCTGGTAATGTGACAGAGGTAGTTGGTGGTGGTGATGGTGACATTGGTGAACATCTGTTATATGACGAGCCACACACTGAGCTTTTATGTAATTCTTCATTTGAAATCATCCCTGAGACATAATTACCGCTGTTTCCACTCAACAGATGAGGAAACTGAGGCTAAGAAAGGTTAAGTGGCTTGTCCAGACTAGAATAATCTGGACATCCCTTTGAGCCCCACTCTGTCTCCCACCGCCTTGCTACTGCCCTCGGGAGACGGGAGCCAGAGAGTAGGGGAAACAGACGCATCTGACTGTTGAATAGGTCTGAAGACTGAGGTCCGTGGCCCGGGGGACGGCGGGGAAGGAAAGAGCGGAGCTCACGGCTCAGATGTTGGCACTGGCGTTCTTTTCCACAGCGAAGGGAAAGAGCAACGTCAGCCAACTAACCAGGCGTCTCACTCGGGCCAATGTCCCCCACTCCAAACCTCCGGGTGGCCGGAGGTTTACAACAGGTTTACAACAGGTAGGTAAATTGCCCAGTTGGACATTCGTCTCCTCTTGTGCTTGGCTGGGAGTGCCAGCAGAGGAGATTAGGAGGGAGGATGACAGGTCTGCACAAGCCCGAGGCTCTTCTCTGTGAGCGCCTGTGATGTGAGCCCAGCCACTGCTTCAGGAGGAAACAGCCCAAGAACACTCCAGAATGATGGAGCAGCTGAGTGTGAAGAAAAACCAGAAAGCTGCCCAGGGGCCAGTGCCTTATTCCGAAAGAAGACACTGACCAGCTGGCTGGGCCAAGCCCCCTTGCAGAAAGATCTGGAGGAAGCTGGGGCAGGGCTGGAGAGCCAGAAAGGGGTTTCAGGGATGCCTGAGGTCAGCTGAGGAGGCCTCGCTTAGAAACAGCCCCGCAGCAGCTCCTGGGAACCTGAGGCTGGACTGCAAACTTTCCAGAAGCTACTGCCCTGCATGGCCCATAACCACCACATCCCCAAGGCCCTGCTACGTCTTCACACGTGGGAGTACCAGCTGCAAACCGGCTTTGCACAGGGTCTGAGAGCTGAGAACCTCAGACGCCACAGCCCACAATCCTGTCTTGATTCTGGAATGCTCTGGTTACGCAGGTCCTGGTGTACAGACCCGGAGAAGCACCCACAGGGCATATCTCCTGAGGCTCTCAGCTCCTGGCAGTCTTCACACAAATGCATGCACACAGATGCACACCCGTGCACACTCGTGACCCTTCCGCACAGTGACACACACGAACACCCGAGGAAAGACCTGTAGGCCGTAAAAGAGACTCTAACAAATGGCCTTCGGATGAATTTAGTAAGGAAAGCGTCCGCCCCATCACCGCTAGCCCAGGGCACACTGCCTGCCACCTCACCATTAAAGAGGCACCGCACTGGTCAGAGAGGGGTTCTGGAATCTTCTGTACAAATGCCAAGCCCTCAGGAAGTGAAGCCCAGGGGCACCAAGTTCCGAGTGGGATGCGCTGGGGCAGATGAGGAGGGCAAATGAGAGGAGCTCAGGAAGGGGGAGGGAATGTCTGCAGGGCCCTCAGCAGGAGACAGAAGGGCCGAGGCCCACTGGGAATCCGGGGTGAGCTGGAGAGAGTGTGACCAGGGAGGGGCTGCAGGAAGGAGAGCTGGGTCCCTCAGGGAACCCACTTCCCAGTCTGCTGAGGGCCAGATTCCTCCAACTGCGCCTTCTGGCCACAGCCTGATATATCAAGAAGTGAAGACTCATGGGACTGTTCCCTCGGCGCCCGTGGCCCAGCTGTGGATGGGCAGCGGCTGTGGCTTTCGCCGGAGTTCCAAGAAAACCTCGGTCAATGCCGAGAGTAGCCAGATTTGTGCCCTCGCCCTGAACACCCTGAAGGCATAGTAGACATAAGGGCGCAAGAGAGGGTGACACCTGCATGAGAGCCGGTGCTGCTCGCGGCAGGCACGCGGGTGGGGCCGAGGGGCAAGGGTGGCCCTGGCATTGGACACTGCACATGGCCACGGTTTTCCACATGACCAATCAGGCTGCACCTTTTAAATCAAACATGCTCTATCTTCGTGCCTCGACAAGTGCACGTTCATAACGGTTCTATCATAAGGTTCCGTTTTGGAGCCCTCGCCTCTGAGAGTCCTGTGCCACAATGGGGCGGTGAAGGGGGGGGCCCCACCTCAGCTCTGTCCAGAGACACGCAAGGCCTTTTGCACATATGTATGGACTCTTGCACATACATGTCTAAGCTCTGTCCACACCCCTGCAGACCACAGGCCTCTGGCCTCCCCTGGGGCCTGCGGCCTGTGCACATTACAGAAGGAATGAAGCGAGAGGCCCGTTCAGACCCAGAAGGAGGTTGGGGCGTTTGCACAGGGAATGACTGGGAACCGGTATCTGGAGTGGTGGCGGGGGTGGGGGGAGGGTGGGGGCAGTGTTCTCGGTGGGCAGGCCTCGGTGAGAAGGGAAAGAGGGCGGAGCAGTGCTGTCTAAAGCACAGGGCCCGGGGAAGACCCCCTGTGACACAGTATGGAACACGGATACAGTAAAACCTTGGTTTGCAAGCAGACTTCATTCCAGAAACATGTGTCCAAATCCAAAGCACTTGTATATCAACGCGAATTTCCCCATAAGAAATAAGGGAAACTCAGATGATTCATTCCACAGCCCCAAAATATTCATATAAAAATGATTACAGTATGGTAACAGGACGCAAAATAAGAAAGAAAATTCAAAACATAAAGAAAAATAAACAGATTAACCTGCGCTTACCTTGGAAAACCTTCGTGGCTGGTGTAAGGGAGATGGGAGAGAGGAGGGTTACTGTGTAGGACGACTTTCACTATCCCTAACAGAATCACTGCTATCTATCGGCTCAATGGAATCTTTTTCTCTTCGCACGACTTTAACAAGGAGCTTATCCAATGACCCAGAAGGAAGCCAAGCATTCCTAAGCTTACTCTGGTTTAGAAAAGCAAAGGACTGTCCGTAGGTGCTTTGAAGGGACAAAAATGCACTAGTGCCTGTCATGGGCACCTTCCAACGTTCTGAAAAATCACTGATTTCTGCCAAACACCGCGGCCTGAGACGGAGCACCTGAGCCTAGGAGACAATTACCTATAATCCCGCAGTGAGAGAGAGAGAGAGAGAGAGAGAGAGAGAGAAGAACCATTGGCTCCGAATCATTGGCTCCGTTGTGATCATGTGACATTCAACGTCACGCACTACTCGTATTGCAAGACATCATTCCTTTATCAAGTTAAAATTTTTTAGAAACGTGTGCCTCGTCTTGCGGAAACACTCGAAAAACAAGTTACTCGCCATCCAAGGTTTTACTATATTTGGTCTCTGCTCTGGGTTTCTGAGACAGAGCTCTTAAAAACCCCTTGTAATTGTCTTCTTCTTCTCTTTTAATGTGTATTCATTTATTCTGAGAGACAAAGAGAAAGAGAGAGAGAGAGAGACAGAGAGAGACAGAGAGAGACAGAGAGGGAGAGAGAACACGAACACACAAACAGGGGAGGAGCAGAGAGAAAATCCCACGCAGGCTCCGCGCCTCTGTCAGCGCACAGCCCCACACTGGGCTCCATCTCACCAAGTGTGAGACCATGACCTGAGCCCAAATCACGAGTCAGATGCCCAAACGACTGAGCAACCCAGGTGCCCCAAACCCTTGTAATTTTCTGAGTGGGGGTGATAGGAATGTCTTACACAGGGCTCCTAAGTCCCTTGGAATTTTCTGGGTGATACGAGTATCTTTCATTCTAATGAGACAATTCCCGGCGAGCTCCTGGACGGGGGCTGGTCACCAGAAGAGCCAAGCCCTGATTAGAAGTTTGGAACTTTCAGCCCCAGGTTGCAACCTCCAGGAAAGAAAGAAGGGCTGGAGACAAATAAAGTTAATATCGATTACGCCCGCGTGATGAAGCTTCCATAAAAAATCTCTGAACTACGGAACCTGGAAAACCTCCAGGCTGGTGAACATCATCCTGTGCCAGGAGGGTGGCACAGCCCAACTCCATGAGGACAGAAGCTCCCGCACTCAAGACTCGTCCAGGACTTGCCCCATACACCTCCTCATTGGTATCCTTTACCACACCCTTTATAACAAACTGGAGAATGTAAGTTAGTGCTTCCCTGAGTTCTGTGAGCTGCTGTGGCACATTATTGACCTGAAGAGAGGATCACGGAAACCCCTGAGTTATAGCCAGGTGGTCAGAAGCACAGGTGACAGCTTGAGACCCATGGGTGGCCTCTGAAGTGGGGGCAGTCTTGCGGGACTGAGTCCTTAACCTGAGGGGTCTGCCAACTCCCGGTCGCCAGTGTCAGGACTGAATTGTAGGACACCCCGCTGGGGTCTGGAGAGCCGGAGAACTGGCCAGTGCATCTCTGGTTTGCTGTGATAATTCGAGACGATGGAGGAGAAGTAAGTCCCTGGCGCTTAGCGGGCGCCCTGTAAACGGGAATCACATCCCACCGTCACACCGCAGAGCGCGCACAGTGCAACTTTGTAAACTGGAAATCGCCAAGTTGACAAGTGCCCGTGCAGGGGACGGTGGCCGGGTCCTGCACGGAGCACAGCACCGAATGCCTGCTGGAGGCTCACCAGCACAGGAGGACTTGGAGGCGGTTCCCCGGACCCTTCACGTCCCTATCCGGAGTGAGGCCGGTTACTCCCCCTGTGGCCGTCCCCCTTTCAGAGGTGCCCACGGCCAGCTGAGGCTCTGCTGAACCTGGCAGCCGACCTCTCCCTCTGGCCGGCACTGCTTTTTCGCCTTCCCCAAATCCCTCCCCCGCAGCCTTCACTTTCCACCTTCTTTTTGTCCTTCGCACCATGGAGAACGGAACAGATCAGTCTTGTCCAAAGCAATGCTGTGCACGCTGGGTGTCGGGCATAGGGCCACCCGCCACCCCCACCCCCAAGTCTCTGCCAGTTAAACAGCTGGCTTCACACGGCCATTTCTTTAGAGAAACACTCCGCTTCTTACAATAAACGAAGCCCAGATCATTCATGTTTGTCAACACAGACTCTGCCCAGGGTAGGATATTGGAACCATGCGGTGGCCACTCATGTCTCCTCCCCCCCGAGACTCATCTGCCCCTGCCCACTGGCCCCAGGATCCCTTTAACCTCAGCCCAAGTGGAGCCTCACAGCTCTTGAGTCCTCCTGACTTTTACTGAGATTGGCCAGGAGTACGGGTGCACCCCTCTGCAGAAATGCCTGCTGCTCTGGGAGGAAGTTCCACACAAAACGAGCAGCACGGTCACTTTAGGGGCTTCCCGCTGACCTCCGGGCCTTCGATCTGAGACCGGGGAACATCCCCAGCAAGGAGAAACGCCCACTTCCTGACGGATTAACACCCCTGCTCCCTTAAGGAGGGCAAAGGGGGTTAAAAGCAGGGAGACTAGCATTGGGGCTCCCCTCCTCATGGGGCGAGTCTCTCTCTGCTGTCAACTTTGCAGGGTCTGACCTGATATTTATTAAGAATTCTGGGGCTTTCCATATAGCTCCTTGAAGGTTCTGGTTTCCTATCTCCATTCTGGTCTCTTTAAAATGAACAAATAAGAGGGCGTTTGGGATGCTCAGAACTGTATTTTGGAAGGCAACACAACTCACAAAGATCAGTAGAACCTCATCCCCCTCATCTGGGATATAATACTTCCAATCACAGGACCCCAAATGATGTTAGCTTTTAGGATGTTTACAATAGACTAAGAGCTCTCTCAAGATGGGGATTGCCTTTTGCTCATCTCCACGTTCCTGGCATATGATGAGCACATCGGAAATGTTTTCTGGTTAAATAAATGGTTCCCAGAAGGGAGTCACAGGGAGGATGCAGCTAATGAAATCCCCAGGGCCTTCCTCTACTTGCATGGTGACCTAATCCTTAGTTAGGCAGCTGGGTCTGGGACCACAGGACAGGGTGTAGCATTTATCCCCACGAAATCCCATCTTGTTGGAAACAGCTTCTCTAGATCTTTTATGGCCAGCTCAGAGCAGTGAGCCCCCTCCTGCTGATGACCCCGGATTAAAGTCTCAGCTCTAGCCCCCGATGAGCACCTCATTCCTGCAAACTCGTCAGCGGAGGGCCACGCCAGCTGGCCGGCTCATGTGTACCTGAGCCGAACCGTCAGTGTCAGGGTCAGGCTTGGCAAGCTCAGGGTGTAGACGGCCTCCTACAGCCAGGCCGGAGGTGAGGGCATTGAGTCTGCAATCCTCTGACCTCTGTACCAGCCACGCTTCACACCCAGCCTCCAGAAGCCCAGATATTTTGGCCGAGAGGGTTGCCCCCCAAGGGCTGTGCATACCTGAGATGCTCAGCTTACTCGGGAAAGGAGGAGAACCCTATCCGGGACCAGAACCACGTCTCACGGGACCTGGTGCGGGACTGTTAATCCCCCTTTTCCAGATGAGGAAAGTGCAGTGGGGCGAGGCTGGACTGCCAGGACCTGGAACAAAGCCTAGGTCTTGCCTCTTGCTTTCCCGTGACCCAGATGTGCCTAATTTCCAGCCTTATTCCCCTTCCTCAGTTCTTCCTTAGAATTAGTTCTGCTCCCTCCGAAACCAGGACGCCACTGGGTCTAGCCTGCAGTTAAAAATCACCCAATGATAACAATAATAGGCGCAGGTCCATTTATTGAACCCCCACTATGTTGCACACGTCATCACCCTGCTGATGGGAAAGTATACTCTTTCCCCTTCTCTGCACAAGAAAACTGAGGCCCAGAGAGGAGGAGTCCAAGACTACATTTCCAGGAAGTGTCAGGCTCAGATGCAAACGTGGGTCTGTCTGAACCTAGAGACCATGTGCCTGACAGCACAGGACTTGTCTCAAACTGAAGCGGCCGTTGCCGAGACCCCTTCCCTGGCAGGGAGGCAGACGTGGGGACCCGGTCGATCTGCCTACGCCTCCCCGGACGTCAGCGCGGCCAGGCCCAAGACCACCACCGGTGCAGGGGGAGTATCTAGCACCCTGAAAATAGCCCCACGGCCCGGCGCTCCGTTTGAGAAGGTTCCGAACCCTGGAAATTTCAAGGCATTCCCCATCGGCAGCTTCCCGTATTTGTGCGTCCCAGCAGCTGGCCTATGGGAAGATGTTCAGGCAGGCTCATCTTTCCCAGGAATTAACTCAGAAAGTATTAGCCGGGGGCCTAAACTCCTGGCACTTTTACCATTTCAAAACACCCTCCAGTATGGGCCAGCGTGAGCAGCCAGGCGCGGAGGTTACTTTGGTAAAACTGGCACCAGAGGAGAACACAGGCCATGAAATAAACAGGGCGGGTGAGTCGGGGCTTAAGTGCAGAGCCGAGCCAGGTCATTGGAGAGGGACAGATCTTGGGGGTCACCTGTGCTCACCTCCAGCTGTAGTGGGGAACTCGGGCGTAGAGACGGGCTGGGCTGTGCCCACAGAAACAGAGCTGGGATTCAAACTTAGGTCTTTTGGCTGCTTGCCAAGCTGCTTGCCCATCTCAGGGGCTGACGTTAGAATTACATTTAAGAATTGATCCTCAAGGAGCAGCCAGGGGGTCTCCGCAGAGATCAAGCTCAGAAGGGGCCAGCTGAGCTCCCCCAGAGGGGTGAGGAGAAAAGGATCTGCCTTCGAGTCTGCGACGGAAATGGGAGGCTGCCTCGCTCCCCTGTGTCATCCATGGCCACCCCAGCCAGAAATGGAAATTCACTGGGACAACTTCTCCACCCCTTAGCCCGGCATTCAAGGTCTCCGGGGCCGGGCCCCAACTTGTCTCTCCGCCCTTATCGCTGATGGCTTGCCCTCCCGCCAGCCCACACTCCTAGTCTCTGCGATGATCGAACGTGCATTCTCGAATAAAATGCCTCCTATCTTCTTCTCAAAGGCTTGTCCATGCACCTCCCTTCCCTTCCTTGGGGCGGTGCTCCAAGCACAGTCCACCTCCGAATCTTTCCCAAGCAGCCCCTCTTCGGGCCTTTAGAGCGCCTGTCACCTCTCCCACCCATGTCACACGTCATCAAAATGTTGTTAAGGAAAAGCAGCAGCTACCTTTACTAAGGCCATGCTCTCTGCCTGGCTCTCCACCGGCATTATCACATCCTTATCCTTATCCTATCCTTATCCTTCACGTCCTTGTCACATCATCACGTCCTTATCCTCTGAGCTGAAAGCCATTCTTTCCATTTGACAGATGAGGACACTGAGGCTTCAGAGGCTGCCCCAAATCACACTGCCAGAAGTTGGAACCCGGGACTCCACGGCCAAGGCCCCTAACTTCTAGATTGCTGGCCCCACCCCTCCCAGAGCATGCTGCCTCTCTGGGTTAGTTAGTGTTTCTGGATAGGCATTAGGTCTCTGAGGACTTGGACCATTTTCATTCATTTATTCACTCAACAGAAGTTTGTTGGGTACCTTCTATCGCATTCCTAGGATCTAGACTTTACTTTGGGCATTAGAAATGGAGGAAGAAGTGACAGTCTATGCCCTCAATGTGCCCCAGTCTGTGTGGGTGACAGATACACAAAGCAATAAATGACCGAACAACGCAGGTGGGTGATATACAGGGCTAGCAGACCCAAGAGAGGGAGCTTCTGGCCAAATTTACCTACAAATTGGAACCCGTGACAAATCGGCTATGTGTGTGCCCTGAGCCCCTGGTATGTCACCTTGCAGGCAGCAGGTGGTCACAATTGGTGGCAATGACCAAGTGAGCACACGGTGTCAGCGGGGCCCCAGAATATCCATCTAGCTGATGTGTGCAGCTGGCCATCCGGGATCCTTGGAGTTTCACCCAACGCTTATAACAGTGGCAGTGGCGTGGGGATGGCATATGACACTTCAGGTGACTGAAGCTCCTGGCAGGCAGGTGTGGTGATGAATCTATCTAGGTGACCCCTACAGAGCCCAGCACTGTGCCTCACACCAGGGAGGAACTTGTAAATATTGCTGATTATTGATAGAGGCTTCTGCTGTCTGGGGACACACGGTCTCAGATGGTCACTGAGGTCATGCTGGATGGCACATCTCAGGGTCTCTCAGTCTGTCTTCCATTCATCACCTCCCCACCTGCTAAAAATACACGGAAGCTGCATTTCCTCCCTTCCTGGGTCCAAAGGGCCAGAATTCTTAAACCTGACCAGAGACTCTTGAGAGGCCACAGCAGCCAAACACGGAAGAGTGTCACCTCTGGGTCACGTTTCCCATTTCTCCACCAAAGCAAGTGTCCAGAGCAAACACTGAAGCAAACAGCTGGGTCCCAGACCCTACGGGGCAGATCACAAGCTTTCCCTTTACCTGGTTCCAGGTAAGCAAACATCTGCCCTGCCTCCCTCTGAGCCCCTGGAGTCCTGAGCTACAGTTACTGCCAGGCGGGCTGGCCCAGGGAATAGAGAGAAGTTTCCAGAGCTGAGCCCCCGTGTGCCAACTTCTTCCTTCCCGTCATTTTTCCAGGCTCTCTGCAGGGCACCCCTGAACTCTAGCAAATGAGCGCAGGACTGGTGTGGTTTAGGCACCCACGAGCAAAGGCCCTCAAGAAGGAGCTAGGGTCTTAGGACCTTGTGTCCTGTCCCCCCAGGCTGCTTCTTCCAGGGCTCTGCCATTTGGTTGGGCTATAGTTGGTCTCTAGACTTGCATCCCAGGCAAGTGGGTATCGTGTCACCCTGCACGGGAAAGGGGAGAGAGCCTCGCTACTTCCACTGGAGTCTTCTCCAGGCCCCTCTCCTACTCCACCCTGCATCGGAGCCAAGGACCCCAGGCAGCGGCAGGGGGCAAAGGCTTCACCTGCCTCAAGCATCGGGCCAGTTCTTGGTCCCTAATGACCCATTCCTACCTAGACTGTGCACTCCGGCCCCTCCATCAAAACAAGCACCAACATGACAGTGGAGCTCTCTGACATTAGCTTCTCTTTGTGGGTCTCAGTTCCAGAGTCTCTGTCCCCAAGAGTGCAAGGCCTCCCAAGTGCCTTCAGGGAACCCACATCCTCTCTCCCCTTCTGGCCCAGAGGTCCCTGCCCCAAGACTCAAAGTGCTGGAGTTAGGATCACTGTGTGCCTGGCTGTCACATCCTGTGCACTTCTGGCACCCCTTCCAGAGCTCTCCAAATCTTCTTGCGAACCATCAAAAGATCACCTACATTCCTCATGCACCTATCACTGTCCAGGGGCAAGCCTCCACTTCCCTTTTCCACTGAGGACTCCAATTCTGTTTCCGTGAGCCCCGTCCAGACCCTTCTGCGCTCCAGACTCGCTCGCGTGCTTCCTCTTCTCCCGCGCATCCCAGCTCCTCCATCCCGGCCCCGGTCCTGGCCACTGCTGCGGTCAGGTAGCCTCCCAAGTCCAAACCCCAGCCCATCAGGGGGCTCACCGCCACCATTCTTGTAGCAGAGGTAGGGGAAGCGCCACACGTTGGCCAGGTCCACCGCGAAGCCGATCACTGACAGCAGGAAGTCGATCTTCTTGCCCCAGGTCTCCCGGGGCTGCTCGTCGCCATCGCGGGACGCCAGGAGACACTGGACGCCGTTGCGCTCTTTCACCACCAACAGCTCCGCGGCTTTGCGCCCTTGCCCCGGCTGCTCCGGCCCCGGGTCCGCCCCGCCGTTCTCGGGCTGCACCTGCGGCTTCATCCGCGCCAGAAGCATGGGTGCGGTTGGCGAGGGGAACGTCAGCCGTACTGGGAGCGCGCCGAGGCTCTGCTTGGATAAAAGGAAAAGATGTGGTCACTAGGCCATCCCGCCCTCCATGCGCCTCCGGAGACCTCCCGGGAGCGCGGGGATAGAGCGGCCAGCGCGCGCACCGAGCGGACGCGGGGTTCCCCCAGACCCGCGCGCGTCTGTTGGTAAAATTTGGAAACAGCGGTAGTGGCGCGGAACTGAGACGGAACTTAGAGTTGGAGACCAACCCTGCCGGCTCTGTGGGTCTGGTCCCGGACCCCACAGCGCTTCCCTCATTCGCCCGCTCCCTCTCGCCCCCAAATGGCTGGGTTGGGACACGCGGAGGCGGAGGTTTCCCAGGGCGGTGACCCTGCCCGTGCCGTTGGCTGCCCCCTGTCCCCCAGCTCGGGGTCTGTGCCACCTCCGGCAGCCCCAGGAGCCTCCCGACACTTACCCCTCCGCACTTCAAAGTCGCTACCGCTCTCGCTCTGCGCACGCAGCCGGGGTCTCCGGCACACCTCGGCCGGGCGGCGCGCAGGGCGCACTCACGTGTCCGGCAGCGCCGCGGTCCCGGGTGCCCCGCCTGGCCGCGACGGGCTGTGGGGCGCCGGCCGGGGCTGGGCTCCGCCGCGTGGCGCTCGGGCGCGGCCGGAGGAGCGCGGGAGGCGCGGGGCGGCCGGCGGGGCGCGCGCTGGCTGCTTCTGGCCGCGCCGGGCGGGGGCCGGGCTGGTAATGTAGCCTGCGCCCCAGGTAACGCGCCGATTGCATTAAGCCCGCGCCGGGCCCGCTCCGTCTGGAGCCTGTTAGCGCTAATGGAGACTGACAGCGTGGCCGGGGCCGGGCAGGGGCGGGGGCGCGGCGCGGGCTCGGGGGGCGACTCGGGGACCCGGGTGCCCGCTCCCTTTCCAGCACGCACCGGCGCGCCAGGCGCGGCTCCCGGGGGCCACCGGGCTCTGGCTTCCCACCGCGGGAAGAGAGCGAGACGCCCAGAACTGGGGTCAGAGTCGCGTCTGAGAGGGGGCCGGGAGAGCAAAGGACCCGAGTCAGCACCAGCTCTGTCGTCTGCCGCAGGCCATTTAAACTTACCCTGCCAGAGTTTCTCCGTCAACGAAGTGGGAATGTTCTGCTCAGCGCATTGCCGCGGTCGGCAAACAGGCAAACACGATGGCCGGCCAGTTGGCCGGCTCGGGTTGAAAGGTCAGGCCCCAACCCTTACTCCTACATCTCTGTTACGGGCAGGCTAGCCCTTCTGACCCTCGTTCTATCAGGCGTCACTCATTTCTGCACGCAGTCATTTACCCCTAACTCATTTGCTCCTATCTGTGCCTGCTATGTGCCAGGCACTGTTCTAGGCCTGCACAACTTAACTCAAAAATCCCTGTCCGGGGGGGGCGTGGATATTCTGCCAAGGAGAGACAAGAGAATCAAGAAGCAAAATAAATGCACACATTCTATGGCATGTGAGGTGAGATTTGCACAGGGAAAAACAGCAAGGTAGGGGATGCGCAGTGCTGTGTGCGGGGAGGGTGGGGAGGCAGTTGGGTCAGGGAATCTGAGAAGGCGACGTTTAAGCAAGTAAATGGACCTGGTATTCACGGATGCATTCCCTTGTTTGTCTATTGGTTAATTGATCCATTCTTCCAACAATCACCTGCTACATGCCTGATCAGTGCTGGTTAATGGAGCTAGTTCCTGCCATCAAGGAGCTAACAGTCCAGTGTGTAAAGCGTCCATCACGACCCAGATTGGTCAGGGCCGGTTGTAACCACAGGGGTATGGAAACTGGTTGGAGCCGAATCGGCAAGTAAGGGGTGAGGTGGTAATCCAGGAAGGCGTCACAAAAGTGACAAGACTTAAGTGGGATGGACAGGAATTTGGATAAACCCAGGCGTGCTGACCTCTCTGTCCTTTAAACATTCCAAGCTCAGACCCACCCCAGGACCTTTACACTTGCTGTTTCCTTGGCCTGAGTTATTCAGATCTCAGTTCAGTGGTCCCTTCCTGTCCAGTCAAACCTGAAATACACCCCCACTCTCTATCATGTTGCCCTGTTTTATTCCCTTCATTACATCAGTACACAAATTTATTTGTTCATTTCTTGTATGTCTTCTCTTGGGTAGCATATGACTCCCTGAGGGGAGGAACCTTGGCTGTCCTACACACCACTCTGTTCCTAATACCTGGAACATACTAGGGCACCAATTAGTATGGAAGCTGAATGGATTAATGGTAGTGCATGGAGGTGCTTAGAGCATTTTCTCCAGGGGAACCAGCAGGACAAATATCCTCTGTGAAGGATGTGGAGAGAAGGGGATGGGAAATGAAGGATGGTGAGCCTGCCCTGGCCTTCTGGAGGCTGATGATGGGTAGAGGCAGGAGGTCAGGGAAAGGACCGAGCAAAGGTCTCAGGAGTGCCCGGCACCACGGGTTCCCATCCACCAAGGATGTTAATCTTCTTTGGCCCATGGACAGTCTTGATAAGCCTGTGAGGAAAGCAGGGAAGAAAACACCTTTCCATTTCTCAGGTCAGGAAACTGTGGCTCTGAGGATCCAAGGGACCTGCCTGAGGTCCCACAGGTTGGAAATGACAAAGTTGAAATGAGAACCCAGGCCTCCCGGCTCCCAGCCCCTGTCCCCTCCACCAGTTTATGGAGGGAGACACTCAGAATGTCTCTAGTGATCACGTTTCCCTCCTCTCCTTTTACCCCATGCCCCACCCAGCTGGCCCTGAACACCCACCTCTGAACACCTCAGCCTTCCCCCCGCCGTAGCACCCCCATGGAGGATCCCCATCGCCTCACTGCAAAAGCCTCCCGGCTGGCCACCTCACATCCAGTATCTGTCTGATCACCTCCCTCTTCCGTCTCCTCCGAGAGACGACACACAAAATGTGATTTAATTAACCGCGGATTGAAGGTCATTTTATTTTCTTCTTTATACTTGTCTTTGTGTGCCAACTTGTCTACAATGAGCATTTGATACTCGTGCAATCAGAAGAAGATAACCCACAGTTTCTCGAAATCCTCCAATCTTTTCGAGATAATATCGAAACACCTTTAGCAGGATGGACAAGACTCTGCCCATCCGTTCAGGTACCCTGGATACCTTGTGCCTCTGGATTTTTAACTATGCCGTTCCTTTCTTCATCTACCCGGAGAACTCCTATTCATCCTTCAAAACCTCAGAAGTCATGCCCACTGTAAAGCCTTTCCTGGTAACCACCTCCTTCTTGATACTGCTTTGTGTATTTGTCTAGTACAGTTATCGGTGTGATTTCCCTACTAGGGGTAAGGAAAGTGCCCAATAGTTCCTGTTACACAGCTTGTGCTATGGAGATGTGTACAAAGCAGAACTAGAAGAGATCTCAATCATCGGTTGGGTTTGGGTTATCCGTCGTTTATGTTGGATTCCTCCAGAAGCCTAACCTGAAACAAAGATTTGAGTTCAAGTAGTTTACTTAGGAGGCAGTTCCTGGAAGCGCTGGTATAGGAGTGGGGAGGAGAGGCGAGAAAGGAAAAGGAACCAAGAGAGGGACGTTAAGGGGCAGTTACAGCTGTGGGCAGCTGGTGTTTAACCCTGCTAGGGACCTCTGGGAGGCTGCGTGGAGCAGGCCTCTGTCGTCCCACTCCTGGGCAAGAAAGTTGGAGTATTTACCCATTAAGGCTGTTCCCAGGGTGCTAACTTGCCAGCATTTCCAGCCTGCCTGGCGTGTGGGCTGAACATGTTCCAGCTGCCAGGAAGAGGCTTCTAGCAGAGTCCGGGTACCGGCGGTGAGGAGCTGGTGGTGGGGTCTGCGTTGGCAGGCACGGCGTGGGCGGGGCGCTGCGAGTGAGCCACGGGGCTGGAGGGAGGCATCCCCCCCCCTCATGCACACCATCAGAGGGCCAGTCAGCAAGCCCAGAGGGTTCCACCTGGTGGTTTCAGAGACTTCTGGGGGACAGCAGTGGAAACAGCAGGCTGGGACTGGGCCGAAGGGGAAGGCGTCTCTCTCCATTTCTGACCCAGACTCCCTGCGCATCTCTCCAAGAGCCACGGGGCCATGTGGCTTCTCTCCATACCCTGCATTCTGCCCTGCCAGGTGGCCTGAGGGCAAGTGGGTGGGCAGACGGCTGGAGCATTATCAGAGCTAACTTGATCTCGGGGGAGGCGTCACTTCCACTTACCATGGCACTTGGTGACACAGGCCATGGGCACAAGGCGATGGCTGGTGCTGTCAGTCCAGCTCTGGACATCTCCCGGCAGACGCCAAGACCCTGACATGCAAAGGATAGGCTGGAGGACATTTGGAAGCCAAGGGTCTGGGTACTGGGTGTGTCTTGAGAACACTGTCAGAACTTGGACCTTCATTGCACGGATGGGGGAACTAAGGCCAGAGAAGAGGAGAGGTTTGCCTGCAAATTTTCTGCTTGCCTGCCTTCCTTCCTTCCTTCCTTCCTTCCTTTTTCCCTCCTCCCTCCCTCCCTCCCTCTCTTCTCTTCTTCCTCCCTCTGTGCCCCCCACTTCCTTCCTTCCTTCTTTCCTTCCTTCCTTCCTTTTTCTTTGCCCGTTTGTTTTGTTTGGTTTGGTTTTGTCTTTTAACCAGGGGCATTAGACCTATGTCCTTGCCCATGACCTGCCCTGGGGCCATTGGTCACCGGCATAACTTATATTGTATTTACAAATAGCATAAAAGTCCCCTCAATAAAAGACCCAGAGAAGCTGAAATCGGTCTCCTCCAGAACACCTCCCACTAAAGCCCCTCAGTCCTTGAGGCTTCTAACTCACCCATAGGCGGCTCAGACCTTAGAGTCTCCTCTGTTGAGCACCTACCCCAACTGGCCACATCCGGGCCCTGGCATGAAAAAGCGTCCATCCGTCACTGACGTCCACGTTTGCATCCTCCGCCTGAATCCAACCACAGCCTGCACGTCTCTACGTGGGTGATAAGAAGCACCTGGAATTCACCGTGTCCGAAATAGAATTCTTGAGCTCCCCTTCCTGACTTTCCCACAAACATGAGAAGGAGAAATCCTTCTCCCTCATCTCAGGTGATGACATCTTCTTCCTTCTAGGTCCTCGAGCCAAAAAACCTTGGAGTTGGCCCTGACTCCTCTTTTTCATTCTTCCACATCCAATGCGATTGCACACTCTTTGCGTCCAAGTGGCCTCACCCCTCCCCACCTCCACGGGGACCGGGCTGCTCCAGGCCATGCCGTCTCTCACCTGGATGACTGTGCAGCCTCCGAGTGGCCTCCCTCACTCTCCCCTTCGCCCTGAAGTTTAAGCCCTACCCCGTTGCCAGACCTTTTGGAGACGAGCTCAGATCCTGTCCCTCTATCTCCGTGCTCCCATCTTACTCGGGGGAAAACCAAAGTCCTTCCAAGGGTGATATGGATGAACAAGTAAACACATCCTTTTGCGGACTCGCCAATGCAAGCCCAGCTAAGCCCTGTGGCCCCCGAGGCGTGGGAATCAGGCAAGGACACAGGCCCTGGGCAAGAAGAGAACGGGACGGGCAGTGGTATGGCCGAAAGAACCCCCGGGGCTGGGAGTCAGCACCCAGGGTCCGGAGTCCTGCTCGGCTTGATTTCAGGCTTTGGGGTAATGGCCAAGTCCAATGACAACATGGGGATGAACCACAGGAAGAAGAAAAACAGAAAAAAGGGAGGTCAGGAGAGGAGCTGGGGAGGGAGAAAAGGAAAGGAGGGGTTCGAGGCAAAGGGACTCCTTCCCTTGGGAAGAAAGGTGGTCCTCCCTCCTCTGCAAGAGCCCCTTAAGACATCCCTTGGCCTTAAGGTAGTCATGAGTTATGGCGACATGGCGCTTACACCTAGTTTGCGCCCATCTCCACGGCAGAGGGGATTTGTGCTCAGCTGAGCAGAATGAGCCATACATAGCCAGGTTGGCACAAGGACTTTGCACCCCTGGGGAATACCAGAGCAAGGGGGAATACCCCCCCCCAGGAACCTTAATGCCCAGGTACCCTCCGTTAGAAGACCAGAAATGCCTTAGGTAATCTGATGAAATGTGGATTCTCCCAGAAATATGCACATACTCACAGCATTTCTAACTTGGTGTGAAATGTATCATATGTGAGCAAAAGTATATAGAACAGGTATGAACAGTTTACAGTTTAAATAATATTAATGACATGAACATAGAAGAACCCACCTCCATGGGTTAAGAAATAGAGCATTTCCATAGTCAGTTAAGCGTCTGACTTCGGCTCAGGTCATGATCTCACGGCTTGCGAGTTCGAGCCCCGTATCGGGTTCTGTGCTAATAGCTCAGAGCCTGGAGCCTGCTTGGGATTCTGTGTCTCCCTCTCTCTCTCTCTGCCCCTGCCCCGCTGACACGCCCTGTCTCTCTCACACGCACAAAAAGAAATAAACATTAAAAAAAAAAAAAAAAAGGAAAAAGAGCGTTTCCGGTTCCCCATCAGCCCCTGTGTGCCCCTCCTCAACAGCCCCCTTCACTGCTCTCCCCCACTCCAAGGCAACCACCACCCCTTGCTTAGCAAGTAATCATTTCTTTGTCCTTCTTCACCACCTACCGATATCTCCCCAGCAATACAGTTTCCTTTTGTCCTTCTTTGAACTTTAGATACAGAGAATCACACTACAGACATTTCTGTGACTTCTTCGGCTGAATATAACATTTCTGAGATTCATCCGCGATGGAGGGAGCTGTAGTTCACTCATTCTTATTGTTGGATATATTCGTTGAATCGGAGGAAGAGTAACTAATTCATGTATTCATTCAGCTGTTGAAGGACAGTTGGATTATTTCCGTGTGTTTAATATTTGAACAACGCTGCCCATAAACTTCGGTACAGACTACTCCTGTGCATGTGTGCATGGGTTTCTAGAGTTTCTATACTTAGCAAATCGCTGGTTTGTAGTGTGTGTGTCTGTTCCGCTTTATCAAGGAATGCCAAACTATTTTCTAAGATGGTTGTACCAAATACAACTCTCTCCAGCAGAGTTATTTCTTCACTTCCAGTTTCTCACATCCTCCCCAAAGCTGGGTATTATTTACACTTTGAATTTTTGCTAGTCTTTTATTATTTTTTAAAAAATGTTTAACATGTATTCATTTTTGAGGGACAGAGAGAGACAGAGTGCGAATGGGGGAGGGGCAGAGAGAGAGGGAGACACAGAATCTGAAGCAGGCTCCAGGCATTAGCTGTCAGCACAGAGCCTGATGCAGGGCTCGAACCCATGAACCGTGAGATCATGACCTGAGCTCAAGTCAGGTGCTTAACCGACTGAGCCACCCAATCGCCCCTGAATTTTTGCCAGTCTTTTACTTTTTGTTCATTTTTTTTCATTTTTTTTAATGTTTATTTATTTCTGAGACAGAGAGAGACAGAGCATGAGTAGGGGAGGGGCAGAAAGAGAGGGAGACAAAGAATCAGAAGCAGGCTCCAGGCTCCAAGCCGTCAGCACATAGCCCGACGCGGGGCTCGAACTCACAGACCGCGAGGTCATGACCTGGGCTGAAGTCGGACGCTTAACGGACTGAGCCACCCAGGAGCCCCTTTGCCAGTCTTTTAGATGTAGCTTTAACCTGCATCTTCCTGACTTCTAATGACGTGGAGTATCTTTTCACATGCGCATTGTCCATGTGTGTTTCTTTTTGTCCTGTAAAATGATGACGTGGTTGGTGCAATTTGCTTGTTTGTTTGTTATTTTCTATTGGCTTGTTCGTCTTTTCTTCATGATTCATAGTAGTTCTTAGTATTCTGGGTACAAATATTTGTCAGTTTTATTGCAAACATCTTTTCTTGGTTGCATTATAAGTCTTTTTTCCCTACGTGGTAGGGAAAACCTTTATTTTCACATAAATAAAGGTTATTAATGTTAATGTAATGTTCATTTAATTTAGCTTTTCTTTTGGTTTAAGTATTTATGTTTCAGTTAAGAAATCCTTCCCTACCTAGGGGACACCTGGGTGGCTCAGTCGGTGAAACGTCTGACTTCGGCTCAGGTCATGATCTCACAGCCCATGATTTCGAGCCCCAAGTCAGGCTGTGTGCTGACAGCTCAGAGTCTGGAGCCTGCTTCCAATTCTGTGTCTCCTCTCCCTCTGACCGTCCCCCGCTTGCACTCTGTCTCTCTCTCAAAATAAAATAAAAACATAAAAAATTAAAAAAAAAAAATCCTTCCCTACCTGATATTTTCCTAAATTACAATTTAAAATTTTCCAGGTTTTCCCTTTATACTCCCCTTCAATAGCTTAACTAACGTTACTGCCTCGGTACAGACTTTCACTTGTAAGATGAGTGCTGGGGCCTAACGTAAAGCATGGTGACCAGAGGTAACAACAGCATGTTACGTATCTGAAATTTGCTAAGACAGTAGAGCTAATGTGTTGTGACCATACCCCAAAAAAGAGAACTCTATGTGAGGTGATGGATATGTTAATTAACTTAATTATGGCAACCGTATCACAATGTGTATGTATATCAGATGATCACATCGTACACTTTAAATACATACAATTCTGTCAATTGTACCTCAATAAAGCCAGGAAAACAAACAGACGAACAGCATTGCTTTGTAATATGGTTTTGCTACCTGATGGGGCAAGATGCTTCAGTTCTCCTTCAGGAGAGTCTTGGCCGTGCTATTCCTCATGAATTTCAGAATCAGCTTGCTGAGCTCCTTGAAAAATCCCACTGGAGGTTCCACCGCGATTATACTGATTGTAGAGATCGATATGGGGAGACCTGACATTTCTACAGGATTCGGTCTTTCTATCCAAGAGCACAGTGCATACCTCTGTGTATCTGTCATCTTTTATGTACAAAGCATTTTATTTTTTTTTAATTTTTTTTTTCAACGTTTATTTATTTTTTTTGGGACAGAGAGAGACAGAGCATGAACGGGGGAGGGGCAGAGAGAGAGGGAGACACAGAATCGGAAACAGGCTCCAGGCTCTGAGCCATCAGCCCAGAGCCTGACGCGGGGCTCGAACTCACGGACCGCGAGATCGTGACCTGGCTGAAGTCGGACGCTTAATCGACTGCGCCACACAGGCGCCCCTGTACAAAGCATTTTAAACAGAGGTTAGGGGATCTTCAGATTCCCACATGCAACCCATCTCAGAATCCCTTGACATTGCCTCCTGCTAGCCTCCAGTCTCTCTTTTCTCCGTGTCATACACGTGAACCCATTCTTACAGCTACCTCTCACCCCCTCCCGGTTCGTCCTTCTGGTGTCCATTCCGAAGAAACTGACCAGCCTCAGCTTCTTCTGCAGCTTGGAGATACAAGAAGGTGAACTGGCTGAAAGCGTGGTTTTAGGAGCCACGATGCATGAGCTCTAATCCTCATTCCACCCCGTACTGTCTGGGAAATCTTGGCCAAGTTCCCCTACTTCTTTTATGTGTCTCAGTTTCTTCATCTATAAAATGGGTGAGATGGGGATGGCAACCGTACCCATCCACAGCATTGTCGAGAGGATTAAATGAATAAATACATGTAAAGCACTTAGAGCCATACACCAGCACAGCGTAACGTGTTACTTCTGTTGTTTCAAAACCTTTATTTCTTATGTCTGTGGGAGATAGGGGTCTCCTCCAGAATTTTAAATCAGGTTTATCGGATGTCACCATTCAGGCCTGGGATGGAATCACAAATATACGTTGATATGACAATGATGAGTGTGGAATTGGAATTTTTTTTTAGAGAAAGTTGGGAGGGTTCAAAGCCTGGATTCACCACTTGCGTGCTGGGTGCCTTTGGTTTCTGAGCCTCAGGTTTCCCACTTTTTTTTTTTTTTTAATTTTTTTTTTTTTAACGTTTATTTATTTTTGGGACAGAGAGAGACAGAGCATGAACGGGGGAGGGGCAGAGAGAGAGGGAGACACAGAATCGGAAACAGGCTCCAGGCTCTGAGCCATCAGCCCAGAGCCTGACGCGGGGCTCGAACTCACGGACCGCGGGATCGTGACCTGGCTGAAGTCGGACGCTTAACCGACTGCGCCACCCAGGCGCCCCTCCCACTTTTTTTTAATTTTTAATTTTTTTTTCAAGAGAGAGTGAGCGCATGAGCGGGGGATGGGGAGTGGACAGGGAGAGACAGAGAGAGGGAGAGAGAGAGTCTCAAGCAGGCTCCACGCTCAGCATGGAGCCCAACGCGGGGCTTGATCCCACAACCCCGGGATCATGACCTGAGCCCAATTCAAGAGTCAGACGCTCAACTCACTGAGCCACCCAGGTGCCCCTCAGTTTTCCTGCTTGTAAAATGGGGGTAACATGGGGCACCTGGGTGACTCAGTCTGTTAGGCGTCTGACTTGGGCTCAGGTCACGATCTCACGGTTCATGGGTTTGAGCCCTTCGTCGGGCTCTGTGCTGACACTTAGAAGCCTGGAGCCTGCTTCAGGTTCTGTGTCTCCCTCTCTCTCTGCCCCTTCCCTGCTCACACACACTCTCAAAAACAAATAAACATTTTATTAAAAAAATTGTTTTTAATGTTTTTATTTGTTTTTGAGACAGAGAGAGACAGAACACGAGCAGGGGAGGGGCAGAGAGAGAGGGAGACACAGAATCTGAAGCAGGCTCCAGGCTCCGAGCTGTCAGCACAGAGTCTGACATGGGTCTTGAACTCACGGACTGTGAGATCATGACCTGAACTGAAGTTGGACGCTCAACCGACTGAGCCACCCAGGCGCCCCAAAAACAAATAAACATTTTTTTAAAATGTTTAAATGGGGGTAACATACCTGTTCGCTAAGATAACCAATGGGAAGGACTTTGATATCATTATTGGAAGAGACCCATTTCTCAAGATTCCACGATGCCAGCTGCCGCCGTGTCCCCAGGGGTCACTGCTTCTTCCTAGAGGCCTTTCCCTCTCTGCCACTCTCCCAGATCCCAGTGCAAAGGTGCAGATTCCTTGGTCCCATCCCAGAGATTTGGATTCAGTGGCTCTGCAGCAGGGGCCTGGAATCTGCATGTTTGCAGTGTGTCTAATTCCTGTTCAAAAAAATATAATTCCGGTGTTAGTGACACGTTTCATAAACTTAGTCCCAGGCGGAGAGTGGCTGTAGCAATTTCCACCTGCTTTGCCTGACCCGAGCTCCTTCTTTCTCTCGCACTGGTGCACTTTTCTTCCTTTTGCTGTGGCCACTGAGCAAAGAGCACACAGCCACTTCCTGGCTGAGCTGTGTTTTCCCTGGGAGGGGTGAACGGGTGCCCTCTAGGGCATGCAAGTGAGAAGAGCTGCTCCGTGCTCATTGTCTGAGCCACAGTCGCGGCCATAAAACACGCAGAGCAGATGCGTCGGATGGGTGAGGGGACAGAGGTGGGAACTGCACCCTCATCAAGGTGATCGTCGTCGAGAGGCCTCAGCACGGGGTTGTTCACAATGAAGCCAAGGGCTGGGGATGTCGCCTCCAGTCTGGGCTGGTCCTGCTCTGCCTTTGTGCCCAGGAACCCGAAGGCAGTTATTGATGGCAGTGCAGGCAGTGGTCCACACTTTGTAGACCACACACAGAGAACACCTGCCCGAGGCATGTCCTTATATGAAGCCTGCCATCTCCTCCTCCCCCAGGGCGAAAGCTGAGTGGTCTTAGGGCAAGGGCAGGGGAACTAGTGAGTTGGGCTCAGGGGGTGGTTTTCTGCCCCTCTTCGTGGTAAATACCATCACCATCCCTTTCCAGTTTTTTAGGAGACCGCAGACCCCCTGGTGGCCGTAGTGTGATAAGCCAGCACAGTGACACTGGACTTTCACACTGAGTGGGGCTTCAAATCCTGGCTCTGTCACCTGGTAGCTGTGTCACCTTGGGCTGATGTGTGCCTGTTTCCTCTTCTACACAGTGGGGTCCATCATCATAGTTATCTCGCAGCGTAGTTGGAAGGTGCGGAAGCATCATGACTCTGAAATGCCCCCGACGTGTGCGGCATATACGAAATACACGTGGGCATTTGCTACATGTCTGGCAGGCCTTCACTGATGGAGCATTTATTGGCTGTAAGGACCACATATGATTGCATAGACTACTCACCGTGGTTATCCCCATTTTACAGATGAGTTCATGCTGGCAGAGGTCAAATGGCTTGTCCCTGGCCGCGTGGGTAGGATGGGACAGGAAGTGGGATTTGAACCCGGATCTGGGCTGGCTCCAGGGCATGTGCTCTTAATCACTGCTCTTTCTGGTGGCTCAGCGTCTGCCTCCTGGGTCCCGGCTGTCTTCATCCTCCCCGCCTCCTCACGGCCCCCTCCCCATCTCAGGAGGACCCTTCTCCCTTTGTGGCTGGGAACCTGGAGGCTGTGGCTGATGCAGTTCTGAACCTCAGCGCCATCAGGAGCCACAGTCTTCTCCCGTCCTTCCCCCTCTGAACCAGAGTCCTTCCTCCCCAAGGCTCCCCTCCTCCCACCCTGATCCCTGACGCACCCACCCTGCCCACCACCTCTGGGACCTGCCTCGACACTACCATGCCCCTCTCCTGCTTTCCCTCTCCTGTCTCCTCCCCTCCATCCTACTCATCTATCCAGGTCTCCCCTCTTTACAGCTGTGTCCCGCTCGCTCCATTTCCCCCCGTGGCTCAAGGAAGAGCCCGTGCTGCGTTGGTGGCCTTTCCCCCAGTCACTCAGGTTAGTGGCAGGACGAGCGCCCAGGCCCTGGCTCCTGTCACATGGTCCAAGGCTCTTCCCACAGCCCACATCCTCTCTGTGGAGCGGTTATCAGACTGGGCACACCCTGAGGGCACAGGACATGGGACAGGGAAACAGAGGAGGCTGGGAAGGAGGGTCCAGACTGGCCGGATCTGGGTGCTCGCAGGGTCCAAGAGAGGCCATTCCTTTCTTTTGTTGTTGTTGTTGTTTTTTAAGTTTTTTAAATAAAATTTTTTAAGTTAATTTATGTTTTTGAGAGAGAGAGGGTGCGAGCAAGGGAGGGGCAGAGAGACAAAGAGAAAGAATGCCAAACAGGCTCCGAGCTGTCAGCACAGAGCCCAATGCGGGGCTCAAACCCATGAGCTATGAGATCCTGACCTGAGCTGAAGTCGGACGCTTAACTGATTAAGCCACCCAGGCTCCCCTAGGCCATTCCTTTCCTGTTCCGAGGGGCACAGAAACACAGCCATCAGCCCTACAAGGCACCGCTTTCCTGGTGAGGAGACAAGGTTGCGGGTTCTCACCGTGCATGGATAGCTGTGGGCTGTTGAGTTCCATTCAGCCCAGGTGCCGCCCCCCACCCCGTCCAACAGTCCAACAGAACCCACTTCTGGGTGCGTGTGTGCGGGGGGTGAGCAGAGGTGGTGGGGAGGGGACTCGTGAGGGGCGGACCCGCTGGCCCGAAGGGAGGGTGTGCTGTCAGAAAGGGGAGGCTGTACTCATATTCTAGGCGGCTCAAGGGCAGGGCCGGAGCCCAAAGCGTTTGCTGTGGGGCCTCAGAGCCCGGCTCCTGGAAGCACAGGAAGGAGTTTAGCGGGCAATGTCAGGGACGGAGGAGGCCGCCTTCCAAGGCCTGAGTGACCCCTGGTTTGTGGTAAGAAATCACAGTGTGGGGCCTGTTCGCCTGACAGTTTTCCAGGCCTCCGTGAAGCTGGGGAAGGGGCCACGGGAGGGGAGGGCAGATGCCGCCAATCATTGCTAATCAGTTTGGTGGCAATAGCCCCTCTGGTGGCTGGGGTGGGGGACAGGGCCATCCTCCAGCCCAAGTGGCGTCCAAGTACAGTTGAATGACAGCATTTTCTTCTCTGTGCGTTTTCTTTTACATTTACCATCTATTTATGACCTTGACACGGGTTTTCGATTTCTGATGGTGATATAGAGTCTCTCTCATACGTTGTGAGTTCTAACTTTATGATCTTAAAATCATGAAATATCGCAGACTTCCATAAAAAGATACCCATCCTGGGGCGCCTGGGTGGCACAGTCGGTTAAGTGTCCGACTTCAGCCAGGTCACGATCTCACGGTCTGTGAGTTCGAGCCCCGCGTCGGGCTCTGGGCTGATGGCTCAGAGCCTGGAGCCTGTTTCCGATTCTGTGTCTCCCTCTCTCTCTGCCCCTCCCCCGTTCATGCTCTGTCTCTCTCTGTCCCAAAAATAAATAAACGAAAAAAAAAAATTATAAAAAGATACCCATCGTATAACAAAGAGCGAGCTAGCTTAAAAAACAAAAACGTTAGCCGTATGACCGATGGTCCTGTGTTCTACTCCCCAGGTGTGCCCCTGTCCTCCCTCCTACATGGCCAACCAGGTTGATTATTCTCAGGCATGAAAGTCATGAATCTATCAATGCTTTTTCTAGGTGGATGGATGGATGGATAGATAGATAGATAGATAGATAGAGGTAGGTAGGTAGGTAGATAGAGGTACAGATATAAAGAGATTGATAAATATAGGGATATATATGGATATATACATAGGAGATATATAAATCCCTAAAATTATAAATGTGTATTTCTAAAATTATCATATACTAACAATTGGCCCTTGACTAATACAGGTTTGTCCACACACGTCCACTAATATGCAGATGTTTTACCGTACCGTTCAGTAAATATATTTTCTCTTCCTTAGGATTTTCTTAATAACCTTTTTTTCCTCTATGTTTACTTTATTGTCAGAATATGGTATATAATACACGTAACATACAAACTGTGTTAATCAACTGTTTACATTATTAGTAACACTTCTGGTCAATAGGAGGCTATTAGTAGTTAAGTTTTGGGGGAGTCACATTTACACATGGATTTTCGACGGAGCGGAAGGGTCAATGTCCCTAACCCTTGCATAGTTCCAGGGCCAACTGTCTTTTTTTTCCCCCCTTTGGGTCAACCGCCTTTATGTGCGTGTGTCTATGAGGCTTAACGTACAGAAAAGTGCACTAATCATAAAGGTACTTTTTACATGGTAAATACATCCACAAAATCACCATTCAGACCATTAAAAAGTATGACCAGCACCCCAGAGACTCTCCTTGTTCGCCCTCCTAGTGAACATCTACCTACTCCAGCCCCCACAAAGGTAACCACTCTCTTGACCTCTAACAGCGTGGATTAGTTTTGCTTGTCTAAACAGTAGAAAGTCTCGTTTTGTGCATGTTTAAAGTTGACACGAATGGCATCATTCTGCATGAATCTTTCTGCAAATGTTCTTGAGATTTTTCCATGTTGATACTTGAACTTCCTTTTAAAAACAAATGTATTTAATTAAGAAGAGTGAGTTGATTTTAAGGAAAACACCGAGGGCATACCAGGACAAGTTGAGCAGAGGGTGCCAGAACTTAGGAAACATTGGATCTAACTCCTCTATCTTCCCCTTTTACAGGTGTGAAAACTGAGGCCAGAGAAGTAAGAGCCATACCCCCCGAGCCACTCTGCAAGTTCATGTACTGCTGGGACAAGGGCCCCAGCCCCAAACGCCTGAGGCCAGAGATCTTTTCCACTACGTCACGTTGGCAAGGAACACCTCCCTCCACCCAACCCCATGGCGACAGATAGCAACTCTATTTCCTAGCCAAGGTTACTTCTTAACCTTGAACTGCAGAAACTAAGCTGTTCTCATTGAATTGTTTTAGAATGAAGCCTGGGGTGGGGCGGTGTGGTGGTGTGGGGACAAGTCAGCTGTCCAGCTTTCAAAGTTATGACAAGTCTTCCACTCGGCAGCCCACCTCGGTGACCTATATTTTAATATGTGCTATTAGATTATTGCTAATGAGACATTTTAGGGCTAAAAGAATTATGCTCGCTGCCCGGGCTGTGGTAAAAGTACAATCGAATTAAGGGCTGAAATCGTTTAGGACTCTGCTAGACAACCTGTCCCCCAGGCTGGGCCTGAATGGAGAGATTAAGCTTTAGAAATTACACAGGAAAAATAAGTATAATTGATCTAAGGTAACTTCACTCGTCTAAATTAAATAATGTGATTGTTACAGGCAGAAAGGATCAGGATGAGGAGCCAGACGGAAAAGGCTCACTATCTGCAAACAAAGTTATAAGTAAAAGCCTTAGGGAATTGACTTTTTCCTGACGAGCTGGACACCCTCCTTGCTGATGGCTCTGAGAGTCCGCTGGGGCATGAGCCGGAAGTGGACCCAGTCTGAGCTCAGAGAATCTGAGCTTTGGGACCCCCGAGCACCATCCTCACATCCCCTGCCTAGTACCTGGGCCCTTCCAGCTCTTCCCAGCCTCCCAAATGGGGGAGCTGACGCCACCCTATCCCCTTAGGCAGGTTGTCCAATGTCTTCACTCTTGGGTGCGAGAGATTTCTCTGCGGGTGGCTGGCCAGCTGCTTTCGTGTGACCGGTGCCCACCCACGTGAGTCCTGCCCCCTGGAGCACCAAAGATCAGGTCCATGCCAACCTCCCTGGAACAAACTCTCCCCCCACCTCCCATGCCACCATTTATCATGGCGCAGTGCCAGCCTGAGACCAGTTCTCGAACGGGGCTGCAGCGTTTGCACAATGGCAGAGGACCTGGTGTTCAGGGAGCTGACTGGCTGAAGGAGAGAAGTGATATCTCCTCTCTGGCTTAAGTGTTTGCATCCCACCAACACTACCCTTGGTTCTACGTCATTGGGGAAGCGGGGGCGGGGTGGGCAATGTCAGTCCTGGTGCTGTTCATTCAATGGCAGATGCTGTCGGCAGGAATCTCCCTGCTAACCTGTGAGGGCAGAGACTTCTCACCTCATCCATCTATCTCGTCTGCTCAGCCCCCTTTGCCTCCCAGAGCTCCTGTGTGTCCTACTCCTAAGCGAAGAGTGGGCGGCCCTGGAAGGGGAGATTTGGGGGCTCCCAAACTCCCCCCAAATATTGCTGCATCTAATGCTTTCAAGCCCATAGTTAACCCTATTTAAAAAAAAAAATTCCTGGGCACCTGGGTGGCTCAGTCGGTTGAGCATCCAACTCTTGGTTTCAGCTCAGGTCATGGTCTCACAGTTTGCAGGTTCGAGCCCCACGTCAGGCTCCATGCTGTCCGCACGGAGATTGGGATTCTCTCTTTCTCTCTCTCTCTCTCTCTGCCCCTCCCCTGATCCCTCTTTCTGTCTCTCTCTCAAAATAAACAAATAAACTTCAAAAAAAAAAATTCCAGGGTGCCTGGATGGCTCGGTGGGTGGAGTGACCGACTCCTGATTTCGGCTGGGGTGGGATCAAACCCCAAGTCAGGCTCCGTGCTGAGTGTGGGAATCTTGCTTAAGATTCTCTCTCCTCTGCCCTCCTCTCCCGTTCACACTCTCTAAATTAATTAATTAAAATCTTTTAAAAACTTCCAGTTAGTCAACATACAGTGTTGTACTAGCTTCAGGTGTACAATATAGTGATTCATCACTTCTGTACATTACTCAGCGCTCATCATGATACGTGTCCTCTTAATCCCCTTCCTACCAGTTTCACCTGTCCTCCCACCTACCTCCCCTCTGATAACCACCAGTTTGTTCTCTGCATTTAAGAGGCTGGGTTTGTTGGTTTGTTTGTTCGTTTGTTTTTGCCTCTTCTTTCTTTGTTCACTCGTTTTGTTTCCTTTTTTTTTTTTAACAATTTTTTTAATGTTTATTTTTGAGACAGACAGAGAGCGAGCAGGGGAGGGACAGAGAGAGGGAGACACAGAATCCGAGGCAGGCTCCAGGCTCTGAGCTGTCAGCACAGAGCCCAGCTCGGGGCTTGAACTCACAGACCACGAGATCATGACCTGAGCCGAAGTCGAACACTGAACCGACTGAGCCACCCAGGTGCCCCCATTTGTTTTGTTTCTTAAGTTCCACATATGAGTGAGATCATATGGTATTTGTCTTTTTTCTGGCTGACTTATTTCTGTTAGCATCATACTCTGTAGATCTATCCATGTTGTTGCAAATGGCAAGAACTCACTCTGTTTTTACAGCTAAGTAACATTCCATTATGTTATACACCACATCTTCTTTATCCATTCATCTATCGATGGACACTTGGGTTCCTTCATATCTGGGCTACTGTAAATAATGCTGCAATAAACATAGGGATACATACATCTTTTCAAATCAGTGTTTTTATATTTGTTGTTTAAATAGCCAGTAGTGGAATTACTGGCCCAGAGGGTAAGTCTCTTTTTAATTTACCGAGAAAGCTCCATACTGTTTTCCACAGTGGCTGCCCCAGTTTTCATTCCCACCAACAGGGCATGAGGGCTCATTTTTCTTCACATCCTCACCAGCCCCTGTTGTTTCTTGTGTTTTTAATTTTAGCCATTCTGACAGGCGCGAGGTGATATCTCATTGTGGTTTTGATTTGCATTTCCCTGATGAGGAGTGATGTTGAGCATCTTTTCATGTGTCTGCTGGCCATCTGGATGTCTGTTGGAAAAAATGCCTGTTCATGTCTTCTGACCATTTTTCATCGGATTATTTGCTTTCTTTGGTGCTGAATTGTATCAGTTCCTTATATATTCTGGATAGTAACGTCTTAATCAGATATGTCATTTGCAAATACTTTTCCCATTCCCTACGTTGCTTGTTGATATTGTTGACTGTTTCCTTTGTGTCACTCTCCAGGTTAAAAACGAACTAGAACACGGGGGTGCCTGGGTGGCTCAGTTGGTTAAGTAGTTAAGCATCTGAGTTTAGCTGAGGTCATGATCTTGTGGTTTGTGGGTTCGAGCCCCACCTCGGGCTCTCTGCTGACAGTGCAGAGCCTACAGCCTGCTCAGATTCTATGTCTCCTCTCTCTGCCCCTCCCCTGCTCGCACGCTGTCTCTCTCTCAAAAAATAAACATTAAAAAAATTAAAAAACAAACTAGAATATGTAGATGCAAAGGATTTCCTCCCTCTCACCATCCTTTCTTTTTTTCTTCTCTCCACCCCCTTTATTCCTTCCTTCCTTCCTTCCTTCCTTCCAACAGATATTTCCTGAGCAACTACTATGTGTCAAGGACAGTTCTATGACACAGGACTATAGTGGTAAACAAGATGGCTAAGGCCCCTGCTTACACTCAAGGAGGGGGAAAAATCTAAAATGAATAAACAAGCAAATAAATAAGATATCAAGACATACTGACAAGTGCTTGAAGACTACACTAGAGTGTGAGTTAATTCAGAAAGCTGGGGAGGGCCCCGGGCCAAGCAGGTACTCAGGGAAGCTTCTCCAGGGCCTCCCAAATTGAGAGATCAGAAGTTGAGACGGGCTGAGCCCTCCAGAGAGCAGGGAGGAGAGACTAAGGCAGAGAGTGCACAGGCAGGGGTTGGAGCAGACAGAACCAGCAGGAAGGGGAGGCTTCCAGAAGAGACGGTGGGAAAAGGAAGGAAGGGGTGGGCAACGGCCTGATTTTAAGGCACCTGTTGGCCAAGGTGAGAAGGATGGCGTGTGTTAAGGAAGCCATTGGGAATGGCTGAATGGGAGAGCGCATGATCGAAGTTGTATTGAAAGGGTCTGTCCGGCCGGTGCGTGCAGAGTGGGGCAGGGACCTGGTCCAATGGCTCTGGAGTCACCAGGGGAGAAGAGGGGCTGTGAACAGCTGAGACCCCTCCCGGTCAGGAGGAAGAGGACTGGCAGGAAAGGACAGTCTGGGGACAGTTTCTGATCCTGAAAAACATAAAGAGACATAAAGAGTAAACAGACAGGCTCTCTCCAGTTCTTTAGAGATACGACTGTCCTGGCCCAGAAAACTGCCCACCTTGGCCCGTCCTGCTGGGAACCATCTTGGAGCCCGTCTGTGTCTTTCAAAGTGGGACAGACGGGATCAGCGACAGGGGCCGCGGTCCTCTGAAACACCCGCTCTTTGAATGGGTCTGTGGACAGGGCAGAGCACAGATCTTGACTGCTCTTAAGTACATCTCCAAACCTCACTCTGTCAGCAAACAGGTGACTTTCAGTTTGTGGAACAGGAGAGATCTCTGTTCCTCAAAAGCCTGTGACCGAGTCCGAGAGACTCCCGTATTCATTCCTATCTTTGAAAGCAGAAGTGCAAGCTTGAACTTGGGCAGTATAAACCTCTTTCTCTCGTGAATTCAGGAGAATTCTCTCGTGAATTCAGTCCTCCCCGTTGCACTTGGCACAGGGTCTACTCTTTGGGCCTCAGCTTTCCTTTCTGTATAATGGGCGAGATGATTTCCAGTGTTCACGCCTGTCTGACATCTATGTCCTCCCTGAAAGGGAGGGATGAGGGGTAAACTTAGGGGCAGTATAACAGGGGGCAAAGTAGACAATTCTGAATAAATCGTGGGCCCTCTGCCCATCTCACTGTGTCCCGGGGTGGGGGGCTGCCATTGACCAGGCAAGAATCCGATGAGAGGGGAGGGCCAGGGGGAGGATGGGCTGGCTGCCACAAAGGACCCACATAGCAGCGTGTAATTACATTTTCCCGACTTCTGTTGTTTTGGTCACCTGAGGGCTTTGCAAAGCTTTCGTCGTTCTTTTTCCGTTGTCTGATTTTCTTTTCTCTTTTTCTTTTCGTTTTTTTCCTGTTACCTTCAGACACTGATATTAGCTCAGTGACTCAGCCCTTTGGCTCCTTATTAATTCCAGGCTCCTGTGTCCTATCTGCCCATTCTCCTTCCTGCTTCTCAGAAGCCCGGCTCGCGCTTTGGTTCTTCGCGGGCAGCGAATGCTGTCCACGATGCCCTGCTACCTTCCTCTCTGAAGTACCGTGGGTCTGTGGATTTCCTGTGCTGACAGCTCCAAGTCCCATTGCTAGTGTAGACAGAAAATTCTGAAGTCGCTGCATATTTTCTAAAACAACAAGACCCCCAAATAAAGCAGGGCAATGGAACATCACAAGGTAAGCCGCAAAATTTTTAGGACGGAAGAGACTCCAGAGTTCATCCAAAGCAGCGTGTCCTCTCCACTGTATCACCCCCTCAGCAGTGGCCATTTAACAGGTGCTTGCATGCCTCCCTTGATGGAGTGCTTACTTCTTGCAAAGGCAAACGACTGCACCTTTAGACTTCACTGACTGGTAGGGAGTCCTGTGGTCAAGCTGCCGGCCCTGGGTTCAGCCCTTGGAGCCACACAGAGGATGGTGACCCCCTCCTTCTGCACAACCACCGCAGATATTGGAGGACAGGGATAGCGAGTCTCCCTCCCCGACTCCAATGCCACTGCCATCCACCTTGGGTTCTCTCTTATCTAGGCCAAGCATCCAGCCCCAATGCCTTTAAGTCTTACAAGAGACTTGATTCCAAGTCACAACTCCTGGCCTTGCCTTTGGAATTCAGCAGCTGCCAGGGACATCACAGCTAATTGCCTAAGAGGCCACGGGGACACATTTCTTCCCCTCCCCAGTCATTGACTTTCTCGGGTTTCGTTGATCCAGTTTGTATCGATTGCATCCCGGTGAAACGCAGACACTTGCACGGTTTCACCGCCCCTGAGAGACCTGCCTGTCATCTCGAACCGGGGCCAGACCAAAACCATTCGTGATCACTCGGGAAGGTGCCCGAAGGCGACTAAAGCAGCTGTGGCATCAGCCAGCCAGTCCGGGTGAATGGCGGAAGGAGTTACCTGGGACAGGGAGCCACCAACCAGCACCTTGTGGGCCACCTGGAGGCCATGGAGTTGTGGTTGATGCACCTGCTACTTCGCAAATCAGGAACTCTCACACGAAACTCAGAGTCTCTGGTTTCTTCTAAAGCATCGGGAGCTCTGTCCGGCCACTCTGAGTTTGGGGGAAGGCACGATCTCTCCAGCTGAACCCAGACTCCTTACTTCTCTTTGGTCCACTCACTCCCCTTTCTGCCCACTTTTGTGCTGTGAAGAGTTTGCAGCCCCTGCCCGGGGCACTTCTGCCTCTCCTGCCCCAGAATTTCCACCTCTTTGGCACCAGGATGGTGAAAGAACAGGACAGATGCCCAGAGAATGGAGTCTTGGTTGGGGACAAAAGGTAAGGCAGAAAAGGGCACCTTGTTCTTCCCGATGGAGAACTTGGCCTGGAGGACAGAGGCCACAGCTGTCGGTCTGACCCTGGAGGACTCATCAGCCAGTCGGCCACTAGGCTCTTTCCGGTCAGGGTCCTGCCAGTCTTTCCAGGCACTGCTCTCCCCTCCTCTCTCTTCACACCCTTCACTCCCCGAAAGCTGGGCCTCCCCGTTCTTCCTCCACGCACAGGTCGGTCCCTCTGTCCGGAAACTCCCTCCTTTCCTCCTCTTTGCTTGGAGAATCCCACTTCCTTGGGACTTCATTCCAACTCCTCAGACCCCACAGCCAGGTCAGACCCCCTTGGTCTGTGTTCCAGCTGTCCCCATACCTCGAGTGACAGGCCTTACCCCACACGCCAGTGATAACACCGGTGCCCCCTGCCAGGGGACCAGCTTGTTGAGGACTGAGACGGGGTCTCGTTCACCGTATACCCCCTCCACCTCCGGCTGCAGGCAATGTCATCCCCATCCTGTTTTGTTGACCGTCTGACACGGCTTTTGGGCCTGACCTGATGTTGTGCTGAACAGGAGGGAGCAGGAAGGATCCTGAGGGTGACCAGTCCCATCTGCGTGTTACCTGGTTGCCCTGAAAAGGTGTGGTCACCCGCTTCTCCCGCAGAAGACAGAGGGTCTGGAGGGCTGTTGCCAAAGCTTGTTCAGCGCCATCTTTGGAAACCATCGGTTTACAAAAAAGTACCGTATTAGTTTCCTACGGCTGCCGCAGGCAACCACAGACGTTTGTTGTCTCGCTGTTCTGGAGGCTGGATGTCTCAAATTAAGGTGTGGGCAGGCTCTGGCTCCTTCTGAGGGCTCTGGGAGAGAACGCTTCCTTGCCTTTTCCAGCTTCTGGAGTTTGAAGGCAGTCCTTGACATTCCTCTGCCTGGAGCTGCGTGGCTCCAATCTCTGCCACTGTCTTCATGTGGTGTCTTCTTTCCGTGGTTGTCTGCATCCCACTGTTTTCTTTTCTCCTAAGGACACCAGTCAGATTGGATCAGAACCCATCCTCGTGTTAACTAACTGCGTGTGTCAAGACCCTATTTCCAAATAAGGTGACATTCTGCGTACCTTCTGACATTCTGAGTTAAGGCTTCAGCATGTATTTTGGGTGGGGGGGGGGGCACATTTCAATCCGTAACAAGTACCAGAATCTCCGTCACTCCTAGCCTTTGTTGTCTCCCAGCCGATGGCCGAAGGATGACCTCAGTGACAAAGTCAATGGAGGTATTGCTGCGAATGACCCAAGACTAACAGGGCTCCTCAGCCAACTCTGGTTCTCCCAGAGGTCCACGAAGGGACAAACCTGGATGCTGTCTGGGTGTTTCCTCATTCCACATAGGCCGTAAGCCACGGGTGCAGCCAGGATGTCTGAGCAAGCCTGGTGCTCGAAACCAGCTGATCTGGGCAGGACGTGGCTGCGTGCCAGCACTGAGGACCCTGAGAGCAGCCATTTACTTTTGGTTCCCTAAAGAAGAGTAAATGTTGTGAGTTGTTCCGGAAGTAGGCTGGAAGCTCTCTGGTGGCCTTTCCTGATCGAGCTCAGATTCAGAACTGCAGATCTCCGGTGGTATCCTAATCGGGAGTATTATTTTTTCCTTGGCAAGACGTAACCTCAGCCTTGGACTAAAACCCACTCAGTTCAAATGATGTATTGACATTTGGATTTTTTCCCCCCCATATACGAGTTATGAAAAAAACCGAAAACGTCGATTTCTACTGGAATGGATTTATTAGTAGGTGTTGGGGATGAGCAAGAAGTCATACGTGAGCTTTCCTTTAGGGGAAAAATATTACTGGTTTGGCTCAAGCTTTAGAAAATGAGTTTGATGCCCCCCCACCCCCACCCCATAGTTTGGAATTCTGGCGTGTCACATACTGTTTGACACGATTGAAAACATGCTTGTTCTGAGCAAAGCCATCTAGACTCTCTTAAAGTTGTCAGTAGGGGGGCACCTGGGTGGCTCAGTTGGTCAAGCGTCCAACTTCGGCTCAGGTCATGATCTCGCGGTCCATGAGTTCGAGCCCCGCGTCGGGCTCTGTGCTGACCGCTCAGAGCCTGGAGCCTGTTTCAGATTCTGTGTCTCCCTCTCTCTCTGACCCTCCCCCGTTCATGCTCTGTCTCTCTCTGTCTCAAAAATAAATAAACGTTAAAAAAAAAATTTAAAGTTGTCAGTAGGGCGTTGAGTACCCAGCACCTCGCATGTGGAATACACCCACCCCCCCTCCACCACCCATTCAATGGCACTGAGAGCCATCGCTTGACCAAATCAGGGCTCCGTCAAAGTGCCCCTTCATTCTGTTTCTCCTTGGCTGCCATTTGGAGGTGGTGAGAAGAACGAGCACCTGTCTCTCTAGGTCTCCTTGGTCTTACCTCTGCTTTTCTCGATACATCTGTAAAATGGGTGTCCCAGGGTATCAGAAGGATAGCCCTAGGCGTGAGCTCTGAGATCCTTGGGAGAAAAATATCAGATTATATCCACCTGAGTCTCCTGATTTTCCAAAGCTCAGACGGTAATGTCAGCTTTCAAGGTAATACTTTCCATCCGATGTTACACTTCGAAAGATTTTCTCTCTCATTCTCTCAGTCCCTGCCTCTATCTCTCTCTTTCACATGCGTACACACACACACACACACACACACACACACACACACGTTTGGTCTGAACTGACTCCCTAAAGCTCCGTGATGGTATGTAGATGAAGTAATATCCCCATTTTACAGAGGAGGAAACTGAGTCCTAGCAGGCTAAGGGATGTGACAGTAAGTCAGTGAATGAACACAGCAACTGGAACTTAAGTACCCTGAGCCTGGCATTCTTTTCTCTGCACTACAGGCCCACCCAGAAAATGGTGAGCAGAAGCAAACATGCACGGAGGGTGGCAGGGGAAAGGCCCGAGCCCCCAGGTGCCTCCCAGATTCCCTCCCATGCCATCACCCTCTGTAGCCTCTTCTGGCAACGAGCAGGTCTCCCCTCCCTCAGACGCGCACGGAAGCCCTGGCCCCAGCCTGGCCATCAAGCTCTCTGGGAACAAACAAGGCCTTTCCTCCAACCCCAGAACACTCGATCTCTCCTCTTGTGCCGACCCCACCCTGGGGAGCCATGCGTCATTGCTGTCAACACACTGGGGCTGGGTGACCGCCACAGGAATTCATCCATAAACACAGACAATGGCTGAGGAAGTGCGGGCCTTTCATGTGGCTTGAGGGCCACATGTGGGGGATCAGAGCCAAGGGGGCCTCCATTCCAGGTCATATTACCACTTGTACCCTTTATGTGTGGCCTCTCATGAGCCCTCTGGTCTCATTGGCTCTCTCCAAGGGTCCTATGCGGTAGACAAAGTCACAGTTATGATTTCCTCTTAGAGATGCAGAAACTGAGGCGCAGAGAGATTGCAGTGGCTTAGGGGTGCTGCATGAGACTCAGAGCTGACCTGGGGTTAGGGGACTAGGCCAGCTTTGCCCCCAGAGCACGACCTAGCAGTGACTTCACTTCCCAGGGTCTAGCTTCCTCCTTTGCAAAAGGGGGAATATTGCTTCTTTTGAGACACTTCTTGGGTCCAAAGAGGTAGCTTCTTTTTGACAACACTTTGAGAATTATTATGTTTTCTTAAATCACACAGGGACACCTGGGTGGCTCGGTTGGTTAAGGGTCCGACTCTTGATTTTGGCTCAGGCCGTGATCTCACAGTGCATGAGATTGAGCTCCACATCAGGCTCTGCATTGTCCTCTCTCCCTCTCTGCTCCTCCCCACCCACCCCCCAAAATAAATAAATAAGCTTAAAAAAATCATACAGGGGCACCCGGGTGGGTGGCTTAGTTGGTTAAGCTCAGATCACGATCTCATGGTTCGTGGGTTTGAGCCCCGCGTCGGGAACTGTGAGATCGTGACCTGAGCTGAAGTCGGACGCTTAACCAACTGAGCCACCCAGGCGCTCCGAAATAAGTAGTTTTTAAAAACTAAAAAAAAAATCATACATAACTTTCTGGCCCCATTATTCAAATGACCTACGGAATCAGTGAATGAATGGGGGCAAAACTAAGGTATATTTGTGGCTGTTCTGAGTGAATGAGCTCCAGCTAACAACAAAATCATTCTCCTAAAATATCCTCTGAGGATCAGAGAGCCATAGAACATTCCACAAGACCAATTATCTGGTTCCTTCTCTTGTGAACCATTTGTGGATTATATTTAAACGTTCCCACAACCCTTCTCCATTTGCCAAAGTTGTTAGTAATGTTCATGACGCAGGCCTTGCAGGGTGATGGTGGGGAAAGAGGCCGTCTGCTCAGGTTTCAAGGCAGGTTGGGTTCCTGTTTACATACAATTTAAACTAAGAGCCAGGCTGTCGCTGGGGAAGGTGACAGCACTTCTGTCTTGGGATTTCTATGTTTTGGTTTTTCACTACGAAACTCTTGGGCTGAGGATATTTGGTTACTAATTTGTATCTAATATCATGGCCGAATGGAGGAAGGAGCATTAGGCCTAAGTGTGTGGTAATAGTTGGACGAAAAGAAAACGTGGCATGGTGAGACAAAGCCCAGACGGAAGGAGAGGGCTCAGGGTTTAGTGAACAAGGGCTGCATCCTGTGGCGGGTCGGCCCGATTTTCTGGGTTCAAATAAATTAGCTGTATCAGAAGGCTTTTTTGGCTTTCCAAGCTTTTCCCTGTCCGTTTTACTGGAGCTTCGACAAGTCATGTGTCAGCCTACCTGTCTGAAAGTAACCCTGAAGGGAGTGCAAAGGGACTTCGGCGGCCCCGTCAACGCCCCTCTCGGTCGGGCCTGTGTTTACCATTCAAAGGAAATGGCTTTTTCCTGAGGACTGTGTGGAGTACAGAGATTTTGCTTCCATTATTTCAGTTTAATTTGGAGCTCCTTCTAACTTAAAACCCTGACAAGCAGAGGACTGAACCCAAGAAATCTGGGAAACTGTGCAAGTTTATATTGTGAATGTCACCGAAGAAAACTCTGTGTGTGTGTGTGTGTGCGCGCGCGCGCGCGCGTGTGTGTGTGTGTGTGTGTGTGTGTAATAAATTTAGGGGAGGGGCTCCTGGCTGGCTCCGTGGGTGCAGTGTGTGACTCTTGATCTCCAGGTCATGAGTTCAAGCACTAACATAATCCATCATTAGAAAAGGAAATATTTAAGGGGCACCTATGTGGTTCAGTTGGTTGAGCGTCCGACTCTTGATTGTGGCTCAGGTCATGATCCCGGGGTCGTGGGATCAAGCCCTTGCGTCGGGCTCCACGCTCAGCGTGGAGGTGGGTGTGGTGCCTACTTAAAAAAATTAATAAAAATAAATAAAGAAAATAAATGGGGAAACTTCAGGCCACTCAAGTGTCTGTCAGCAGAAGCAAGGATACGAAAATTGAGGCAAGCCTTACACTAGAACCCTACTGTGTAATAGTGTTCACCAATATAGATGAATCACAGTTACTATCTGCAAAAGAAATGGGACACCTGGAAGAGTACACGCTTCATGTACTTAAAGCATGTACCTTACAATTTCATTTATACGGATTTTTAGGACGGGCAGGCTAATCTGTAGCGATAGAAATCAAACTAGTAGTCATCTCTGTGGTGACGGCGATTATTGAATGTCAAGAGATTCATAGGAATTTTTTGAGACAAGGGTATGGTTTATACGAGTGTATCCAGTTAATCTGTGCATTTCATCGTGTCTGTATTTTATTTAAAATAACTATAAAAATAATAATAAACTACATGAACAAGACTCCTTAAAGATTCAGATATCATATAATATACTTTTTTCTCTTTGCATTTCTATGTTACATGATAATGAATGCTCAAAAGCCCATTATTAATCATCTACCACAATTCTCTTAATCTTTATGTGTGTTTTAGATCTTCTACTTTGAATGTAGTGAATTGAATGCATTATAAATTCTTACTACTATCAAATACAAAGGAAATTAACATCGAGCTCATCGGAAATGCATGTTAATAAGATGGGTAGGTTTTCTCTCTACCTCATGGTTCCTCATCAGTATTATTCCCATTTTTATTTTTATGGATGTAAGCCCTGAAGAGTTTATTTACCTGTGTAAAAGGTAGTAATGGAAGAATTTGTTATAGAAAATTATTTAGGGGCGCCTTGGTGGCTCAGTTAAGTGTCCGACTTCGGCTCAGGTCATGATTTTGCCGTCTGTGCGTTCGAGCCCCACATCAGCCTCTGTGCCGACAGCTCGGAGTCTGGAGCCTGCTTCGGATTCTGTGTCTCCTTCTCTCTCCGCCCCTCCCCCACTCATATTCTGTCTCTCTCTGTCTCTCAAAAATGAATACATGTTAAAAAAACATTCTTTAAAGAAAATTATTTAGATTATTTTCAAGTCATTTGCCAAAAATCACATAGTATCTACTATTAAAGATTATTTGTAATGATCCACCAGCTAACAAACCGGTTGGTCCTCCTTCAATTTTATTGCAAGCAGTTAATTAAAACCCTTACCATTAAATACATACGTAAATTAGTCAAATAACACGGTTAAGTCTTTCTTATCCAATTATCTCCCCACTCTCCTTCTTAATACTCTGTCAGTATTTGAAATCGCTCCTTTGTCCCATGCCCAGAGTATTCTTATACCCCGAGAGTAAGGTGTGATTTTAAGACTTAGAATAGGTGCAGGGCACACCTTTTTGTCCTGTAAAGTACAGGAAATGTAAATGTGGCAGATGTCTCTTTGAAAGACTTGCAGTGAATTTTAAAGAGGCCAGTCACCCTGGTATCTTTCTACCGCAACCAGACTAGATTTCTGTTAATTCCATGAATAAGCCTTCCTTTCTCCTGCACGTTTTGTTGTTTCCGGAAGAAACACTCCCTCCTTCACTCTTTAGCTTCTAGTCATCTTTCCTGGCACGGAGGGCTTCCTCCATCAATGTTAGTTATCGCTGCCATTTGTCACTTTCCCAAAGTACCTGTTGTCGCCTGTTTTGTAACTTCATCACACGTAGCGTTACTACCGTTTTAGTGATTTGTCTTCACAAGGCTGTGTATCCCATGAGGATGAGGACTGTTTGTTTTGTTCACCATTGTATCCTGGGATCTATACCAGGACCTGGCACTAGTTATATGCTTAATACGTATTTATGAAATGAATCTAAATGAATGAAGAAGGTAAGAAAAGTACGGTGGAGATCTTTCACCCGGCTGGCTGTTACTCCGCGGTCCACCTTATACTCGCACAATCTCTCTTGGTATCACTACAGCTTTACAATACCGTTTTATACCTGAGGTGGCAATTCTTCCGTCTCAAACACATGCAATTTGGGGGTTTTTATCTTCAGAACTTCTTGCTATGTGTAACTCTTTGTACTTCTAAATACATTTTACAGTAAGCTTTTTAGAATCAGCTTGTCTGGGGGGCGCCTGGGGGGCGCAGTCGGTTAAGCGTCCGACTTCAGCCAGGTCACGATCTCGCGGTCCGGGAGTTCGAGCCCCGCGTCAGGCTCTGGGCTGATGGCTCAGAGCCTGGAGCCTGTTTCCGATTCTGTGTCTCCCTCTCTCTCTGCCCCTCCCCCGTTCATGCTCTATCTCTCTGTCCCAAAAATAAATAAACGTTGAAAAAAAAAAATTTTAGAATCAGCTTGTCTGGTATACACACACACACCCCATGTCATGGAGGGATCTTGACTGCAATTGCTCAAATTTATAGAACTATTGGTGGAAATTTCACATGTTTATCATATCAAGTCAGCCTATAAATGTAATTATTCTTTCCACTTAGCCCTTATTTAACATAGTTTTAATCAAATTTCATAATTTTATCCAAGTTCTTGCAAATGTATTTTAGATTTGTTTTCAGATATCTATTATTTCCTTTTATTTTTAAATTTATATATATATATATATATATATATATATATACATTTTTTTTTGAGAGAATTGTATGATGTGAGAACAGCTCTGTCTTTGGTAGCTTTGAAGATGGAGATGGGCCACAAGCCAAAGAATGTCGGTGGCCTCAGATGGAAAAAAAAAAATTCTCCCCTCACGTCTCCAGAAGGAAGGAATACAGCCTTACTGACACCTGGCTTTTAGCCCAATGAGTCCCGGTGACCTCCAGAATAAGATAAAAAATTTATATCATTTATGCCACTGAACTTGTGGTAATTTTATAGATGCAATAAGAAACTGATATAGTATGAATGTAATTTACTTAAAAATATTTTCCAATATTAAACCATCCTTGCATTCCTAGAATAAATCCAACTCGATCATGAATTATTTGATACATTGTTGGATTGGACTTAATAAGAGAATCTATATTCATACATAAAGCAGAAAAGGTACTGATCATTCCCTTATTGCCCTCATATCAAGGTTATTTTTCTCTGTTAAAGGATGTATAATATTGGGATTATCTGTTTCTTAAAGATTTAAAACTTGTCTGGAGCACCATCTAAGGGTTCCTTGGGCGGGGTTGATTTTAAGCTACTTATTAAATTTCTATAACGATTATAGAGCTAGTCAGGATTTCTCTTTAGTCAATGTCTTGATTTGGCTTTCATCCTTAGTGGAATGAAATTTCATAAAGCAAAGACTGATCAGCTGGATATGATCAAAGTCAAACTCTTTTCTCTGTGAAAGACCCTGGTAAGAAGATCAAAAGACAAGCTACACGTTGGGGAAAAAATACTTGCATATCACATATCTAACAAAGAAGTATCTAGAATATATAAAGACCTCCCCAAATGCAAGAGTAAAAACAAAATAAAATAATCCAATTAAAATATGGGCACAAGAGGGGCACCTGGGTGGCTCAGTCGGTTAAGCATCTAACTTCGACTCAGGTCATGATCTTGCAGTTCGTGGGTTCTAGTCCCTCTGTGCTGATGCTCAGAGCCTGGGGCCTGCTTCAGTTTCTGTGTCTCTCTCTCTCTCTGCCCCTCCCCCACTTGTGTTCTGTCTCTCTCTGTCTCTCAAAAATGAATAAATAAAAAAAATTAAAAAAAAAAGAAAGAGAAGAGTGACCACACCAAATATTACAAGGATGTGGAGAAACTAGACCACTCATCGCTGGTGTGAATGTAAAATGGTACAGCTATGGTAAATAGTTTGGCAGTTTCCAAAAAAAAAAAAAAAAAAAAAAAAAAAAAACACCAAAAAACCAAAAACAACAACAACAAAAAACAACACTCTGTGCAACACTCTGTTCCTCAGCAATTGCACTTTCAGGCATTTATCCCAGAGAAATGAAAGCTTATGTTCACACAAAGCCTGCCCATAAAAGTTTATAGCCGTTTTACTCAGAAAATGATAATAAACAGGAAACAACCCAGATGTCCACCAGTGGGTGAAAGGTGAAATAAGCCGTGGTACATCCATGTCACGGAATAGAAAGGAACACGTTCCTGATAGAATCAGCAGCCCAGAGTTACATACTGTGTGATTCCATTGATGTAACCTTCTTGAAACCACAAAGATACAGACATGGGGAAAATATGCGTGGTTGCCCGAGGCTAAGGGGAGATGGGAATGGGGGGTGGGGGGAAAGGGCCAGGTGGCTGTAAAGAGCCAAATGAGGAATTCTTATAGTGGGTGGAATATTCTGTGTCTTGACTGTATTAATGTCATTACCCTGGCTGTGATATTCTACAGTAGTTTTACAAGATGTTACCGTTGAGGGAAATCATACTAAAGTTTCTCAACACTAGTAATAAAGAAAAAATGTAAAAAAAAAAAAAAAAAAAAGTAGCCCAGTGATAAAAATACATTATATACAAGAGAACCACGAAAAGAATTCCTTTTGACTTCTCATCAGACACAATGAAAGGAAGAGGTCAATGGAATCTTTACAGAACTGGAAGGAAAAAGGAAGTCAACACAGAATTCCGTATCTGGCAAAAATAAGTCTTTAATGAAGGCAAAATCAAGACATATTTAGACAAAAGAAAGCAGAGAGAATTTATTGTCAGGCATCTTGCCCTCCAAGAATTGCCCAAGGACATTCTTCAGGCTGGGGAAAAATGATGGAAAGGTAGAATCATACCAAGAAATTGAAATAGAGAGTGCCGGAAATAGTAAATATGTAGACAGACCTTTTTTCCTCAAGTTTTTACTTGACCGTTTTGAACAGAAATGGTAAATGTGTCTTGTGGTGTTGAAAACACATAGAAGATACATGACAAGGGTCCTAATGGCAGGACAGAATGAAATGAAAGCACACTGAGCTTCCTACATGATAAGGGAAATAACATACTTGTATTTGAAAGTAGACAATATTAAGCGAAAAGTATATATTACAAGCTCTGGAACAACCACTATTTACTTACTAAAAGTAAGTAAGTATAGCTAATGAGCCAAAAGAAAATATAAAATGACAAGATACTAAAAAAAAAAAAAAAAAAAAATTAGTCCAAAATAAGTCAGAAAGAAAAAGATCAAAGAAAAAATGGAATAGAAAACAAAAAGCAAGATGATATAGACTCAAATCCAATCACATCAATAATTCTATTAAATAGAAGGAGACTAAATGTTCCAATGAAAGGACAGAAATTGCCAGACTAGATAAAAAGTAAGATCCAAATGGACCACAAAATACTCATTTTTTTAAAGCTTATTTAGTTTGAGAGAAAGAGAGTGAGCGAGTGGGGGAGGGGCAGAGAGCAAGGGAGAGAGAGCGACCTCAGCCAGCTCCTGACTGTTCAGTGCAGAGCCTGTAACGCGGGGCTCGAACTCACGAACCTTGAGATCATGACCCGAGCTGAAGTTGGACACTTAACTGACTGAGCCACGCAGGCACCCACACAAACTATTTAAGAGATGCATATTCAGTATAAAGACACAGATGGGTTAAAAGGAAAAGGAAGGAAAAAGATAAACCAGGCAAACACTAGTCCTAAGAAAGCTGGCATGGTTAAGCAGTTACTTACTGACAGCATAAGTAGTATTATGGAATTACAGAGAAATATTCATAACGATAAAAGGGTCAGTTCATCAAGATGACATAACAATCAAAAATGGTCATGAACTTAATGGCAGAGCTTCAGACAAACTGACAGTTGATAAAAGAGTTTTCAACATCCTTCTTTCAGTAACTACTAGAATCGACAAACAATCAGCAAGGTGGAGAGGACATCTCGAGTTATCAAGTCACTGGACCTAACTTACATGTAGAGAACATTACCCCCAACACTTGTCGAATCCTCATTCTTTAAGGTACACATGGGACAGTCACCAAGATGTACCGTAGGCTGAACCATAAAATGAGTCTTAAAACATTGAAAGGGACAGACATAAAAAAATAAGAAGAAGAAAGACCAGAGGAAAGTTTTCACCCCTAGCCTAGAACCCAGGCCAAGACAGAAAAACTCCCTCATTAGTCTTCCTTTGCCAGAAGTTGCATTTTTCTGGTTTATTCTTCTCCTGAGAGTATAGCCCTTCAGGCATCTGTGTGTCTCCCCTGAGACCTTGGTCCCAGATCCTCACCTCATTTAAAAACCTTGTCTTTTGCCTCGTAGGGCAGCAAAATACTAAGCCCCTTGTTACTGAGACTGACAAATGTCCGCCTGTGACCTGGAACTTTTATGCCTTCACATAGTTCTGGTTTCCAACTCTCTTTCCGTTCTTGGCCGGCAAGGGTTTCCCTTTCTATTCTGCATGCTCAGCTAGCATTTTGAACATGTTTGTGACATTTTGCTCAGCATTCTATGGGTTTTGTGGCCAGAGGGTTCTCAGATTATCTAGTTTCCATGTTTCTGGAAACTGAAACCGGCCACATAATTCTCTAGTTATTTTATGCACTCAAGTTACCTTGGCCCCATCAAAAGTCCCCTCTTTTAAAGCCAGACAGGCTTGGGTTTGAATTCCAGCCCGGGTACTTGCCGGTTATGTAACTCTTGACCAAGTGATAGAACCTCTCTGCATGAGTCTAGGGATCTCATAATGCCAGGTTTTCAGGTTTATTGTGAAGATGATCTCTGTTCTCATATAATGCGAGGCACATGAAATGAAACCTAATGTTATTGTTGTTCATTCACAAAATAGTGTTTGCTCTGTGTAAGGCACACCTGTTAAGTGGTAGGAGTAAGAGACAGTAAATATGCAAACAAATAATGTCACAGAAGTTTAAATTCAAGTGCAGCAGGATTCAGAATGCCTGTAGAGGTAGAGTGGGCTTTTTTGATGGGCAGTGGGGGATTCCTATTTGATGACCTGATGTTCGATTTACAATCTAAATAAACTCAGGGTGCCTGGATGGCTCAGTCAGTTAAGCATCTGACTTTGGCTCAGGTCATGATCTCACTGTTCTTGGGTTTGAGCCCTGCGTCAGGCTTTGTGCAATAGCTCGGAGCCCCACGTCAGGCTTTGTGCAATAGCTCGGAGCCTGGAGCCTGCTTCCGATTCTGTGTCTCCCTCTCTCTCTGCCCCTCCCCCACTCATGCTCTGTCTCTCTTTCTCTCTCTCTCAAAGATAAACATTAAAAAAATAAATAAAATGTAAATAAACTCAAACATTCTAAAAATTAGATGTGATAGTTGTACAACTCTGAACATTCTTAAAAAAGCACTGAGTTGTACACTTTAAATGGGTAAATTGTATGATGTATGTAAATCATGATCTCAATGAAGCCTTTGTTTCTTTTTTAATCTGAATGAAGAAAAGCGAACCAGGTGAAGAGACAGAAGACGGTTAACGGTTGACGTCTACACCTCCAGGGGGGCCAGACCATGTGGGGCCTTGTGGGCCATGTGGAATATTTGGGATTATATCCAAACTGCAATGGGGAGCATTAGAAAGAATTTAACTGGAGAAGTGATAACTGGTTTGCGCTTTGTAACAGTCACTGTTCTCTCTGCCCGGCAAGGGAATTTATAGGAGGCCGAAGGTGTAGGCGAGAACAGCAAAGGGGGTGCTCCACAACAGTGTGAATGAAGGTCCTAGATACTACAGTTGTGAGTTAGTGCTCAGTTCCCTACACTCGACCTTGATGATCATATGACATTATTCTGCGAGCAGAGATGTACTGTGTCCCACAGCAGAGGGACCCAGAAGAAGCAGGGGATTTATGCTCCTTCACTACCCACAAAGGAAAAAGATTACTGTAGCGTCCTGAAGTTGACCCTGCCATTGATTGACAGTCCCTTCGATTATTCATATGGGAAGGTTTCTGGATTTTCAGCCCACCTAACCTGGGTCTCAGTTCACCCATCTTTTCCCATCCCAACCACCTCTGTCTTTCTTCCATTTATGAACTCAGTCAAAATTTGGTATCTAGACCCCACATATGGCAGACATTACTCTATCAATTCTAGAAATCAGGCAATGGTGATGCTATATGTAAATAATTAAGAAGCCTGGCCTTTGGAGTCAGACAGAACCCAAAACGAAAACCCAACTTACATGTTCAGTATGGAAGAATGATCACACGTGTCATCTTAGTGCTATCTGAAGAAACATTAGGTACACCGAAAAATTCACATTTGCAGGAAAATCAAATGACCTTGGAAAACGTCATATTCCAAGTGAAACAGTAGAGTGTAGAATACCATGCACGCTCTTATCTTGAGAATGTAAGAATATTTGGGAAAAAAAAGTGAAATAAAACGTCAAAACATTCGTAATTGCAGATTTGGGGTGGTGGAAGCAACCGTGATTTTTCTGTTTATTCTCTTCTCTCTCTTTTTGTTTTTATTTTTTCTAATGTACAGAGACTCTTTCAGAGGAATGATAAGAAAACGATAAGGTCCACGTTAGAAAAACTAGCGAGCTGATATCCCAGTGTCGGGGAGACAGCTGGTTAGAGCCCCATACACACACACTCGACAAGGTGACAGGTGACCTAGACACAAGTGCTACGTTGAAAGGGCTAAAAGGGACATGAGCTCTTCGGGCCATTACCCTGTTTACTCAGGTTTGTGACGTGTGTATTGGCAACATAGCAAGAACTTCGCGAGGGCCTTCACCTCTGTCAAACCACAAGCAGTGCTGATTTAATACTCTGGTATAACAACAACCACAAAAATTGAAGTCTCTTCAGGAGAACAGGAAGAAGAGGGGAAAGATGGTAAGTAGGTCTGCTTCCCTGCGGAGTGGTTTCTCACTGGTGGCTTCTTATCCACTTTGGTGATTGGTATATACAAACAAACACACAAAGGGTTTTGGGGTAGGGAGCCCACCTGTCCACCTCGCCTGGTGGGCCGATTCCCCATCTTGCATTTGCGGTAGCGTGAAGGGGAGGGTCCCCGAGTCTGGGAATCAGATTTCTGTCCTGTTTGTGCCTCACGCGGACCGCAGACCGTACGTCTTCTAAAAGGGAGGCGGTCTCTTTGAAATATCCGTGATGGGTACCACTACTAACAGGCACGGCCAGCCCTCTGAAACTCGAGAAGCAGCGGCAGAGGGGTATGAAATACGCATAATGCCAGCAATTTGGTCTACAAGCATTCAGCACATCATTGTTCTTCAACAGAACTGTTCTGATCGAAACCTTTCGAGTTTTTTGGATTTTTAATTTTTTTTCAGTTGCATTTGTTTATTTATTTTTGGGAGAGGGAGCGAGAGAGTGATCTGGAGGGCAGAGAGAAAAGGAGAGAGAGAGAGAGAGAGAGAGAGAGAGAGAGAGAATCCCAAGCAGGCTCCACACTGCCAGTGAGGAACCCAATGTGCGACTCAAACTCATGAAACCACGAGACCGTGACCTGAGCTGAAATCAAGAGTTGGATGCTTAACCAACCGACCGAGCCACCCAGGCGCCCCTGTAGTTTTTAGGTCTTAGGATCTAGTATTTCTCCTTTCAAAAAATAACTTTTTTTTTCAAGCTATTATAGGAAACCACAGTGCATTTAACTGATTTAATGAAACTTAATTCCTTACTTCAAGTTCTAAGAGGAGAAAAGGCTCTTTGAAGGCAATCTTTGCTATGATGGCTTCAAGAAGAACCTAGACTGTAGGGATACTGATGATCATGACTGTGTTTAGACACATGCCACTGGCCAAAGTCAACTTCTTTAAGAATAGGAACTATGGCACCTTTAGCTAAAATTTGAGTTTTTCATTAGAGTAAGATCATGCCTGACATTTCATAAAGCTTAAAGGCAAACAAGAATGATTAATCACGTTCATAAATATGCAAACACATTCAAACCATGATATTAAAAAGGTGTATTACCTTTGAGACAAAATGGAAAACCAGAACTTTTTAATTGCCAAGAATTTTACGTAGCAAGTTTATTTATTCAGTAACATAATAAAATAGGGATATTACATTGGCAGAAGTGGACTTAAGGAGCACAAAATGTTAGCTTAAAATGGGAAAACAGTGGGATCTTTTTCAGGAGGCTCATAGGAAACTTTCCATTTATAATGCTACTTTTTCGTAACTAATAGGAGTAACATGCAGCCTTTCTATGATAAGCAGCGATCGTGGTACCTGAGTAGTACATGCATTCTCTCGCACACTCAGACACTATTCGGGACAGATACTTTTCTAATTACTTAAGCAATGCTTTCCAGCTCATTCAATACTTTGTCTAAACAGCTTTAAGGCATATGAAAAAGCAAACGATCATACGTGCTTAAGTATAAAACATTTCGGGAAGCGATGCTCCGAATGTACTCATTCACTTAGAGCACCAACTGCTTCATGTGTAAAACCGGCTTGAAATGATCACCCACCTCTCGTGAGGCTTTCCAACTTCAATAATGGCATTAAAAAATGAGTTCGGGGGTAAATCGCCAATATATTCAGAAACACAGCCCAAACAAAGGGACTGGATTCAAAGACAGAATTCAGAAGTGAGCCAACTATTTTTGTACATTATAGTAACTGGGTCTTCGTTCAAAATTTCAAACACAGGTGATATTAACCATGTGTACGATGCATGACATCCAATCAAAATGGCACTTGAAGGAAGTTGCTGCCTAACCTAAAGGAAAGATGTCACTGCCAGATTCCCGCATGGGGGTTAAATTCTTTACACTAGTAAAGTAGGTTTTCAGATTCCCTAACTTTCGATATTTTGGAACCCTTTGTGTTTTCCCTGTAGACCTCTCAGACAAGCTGTAAAATTTGTGAGGACGCTTACCATCCCACTTGGATTGTAAAGTATGTCAATTCTAATACTATATAAGGAAGGCAGATCTGACTCATTTAGTGGGCAAGCCCTACATTCTGAACTATGCAACTCAAACTAGATCCTGTGGCAAATGATTCGTTTTCTCAGCAGGTAATTAAGGTTACCTGCAATAAGGCAATTCCCACTTGGCCTTTGGCCGCAGCCTGGGTCTTTAAAACAAGGTTCTAAACTGTAGGTCATGCAAAATGGTATAATTTCCTTAGCAGGCGGTTAAGGAAATCTTCCATAAAGGTGCAAGAGAGAGAATATGAGTTTTAAGAAGGCTCACTGAATTAATGAAGCTCTCCCTCCCTTCCAATCCAGCAAATTCAGTGATCCAAGAAACTGAATTGGAAATAGAAATAATGCATCTGTGAAGTTAAAGGCATGAAATTCCACAATGTTCCTTAGACTTGTCACTCATTTCCAGAACGGGAAGGGATTCGAGATAACAATATTACTTCATTTCTTTAGAGGGAAGTAGGTTTAAAAAGTGTTTACCCTCTTTAAGACTTTTTACAGTGTTGATTAGCACTCATCAGTAAATAAGTGAGACCGTTGCATTCATTTGCATATGCAAATTAAGCTGGGAAATCCATAAAAACGTATTTATCACCAGTAAACCAACCAGCACAGCACAACATAAAAGAAAGGGAATATACGTATTCCCTTCATACGTATATTACTTCATATACGCATAAGAATAAAAGCCTTTTAATTAAAAAATCTATCATTTTTATTTCAAAAAAGCTTTCCATTTTAAACATCATCATTACTCAAAAGTCACACTGAAAATGCTATCAATAAGTGCCTTTACAACTTCAAGTAAATGACTTTCCTTGTGAATATTTGCTTTTAATCATCCTTTTTGTCTGAGGTGCTCTCGTCGTGATTTTCGGGACTGACTTTATTGCTGGCGATCAAGGGAGCTGCCTGGGCTTCTTTTGGTAATGAAAACACATGGCAAGTCTGGAGGTCTAAGTAGGTTGTAAATATCTTCGCGTATTCTGGATGCTTTAGGGCAAAACTTTTAAATTCCTCTAGAAGAGAGAGAAAAAAAAAGCCCCATAAATAGAGACGCATCTTCTTTTGGCACGATGCCGATTAATATAGGACCTTAACGATACAATCATTGCAAACTCCCATGACTCGACTCTTAGGAATCATACAGCCACTTTGGAAGACAGTTTTTCCATCATTTAGTAGAGTCGAGGATGTACATACGCCGTGACCTGTCGATTCTCTTCTGAAGTCTATAACCTAGAGAAATTTGTGCATGGTGTGTTCTGGGAGACATGAATAAGACTGTTCACAGCGACCTTAGTTATGACGGGTGACAGTGCCAACGACTCAAGTCTGTCGGCAGCAGACATGGGGATGCGTAGCATTTTCATGGAACAGAGCAGTCTACGGCAGAGAAGATGAACAAACAGTTGTGTTGTAGCCATGTGGTCGGATCTTAAAGCCATAACGTTGAATGAAAACAGCCAGATACAAAAGAATGCATATTCGTATGAGTCCGTTATATGAAGTTCAAAAACTCGGCCAAAGCTAACACATGATATTTAACGATGGTACTTTGTGGTGAGATGCTAACAAGTAAAGCGAGGTAGAGAGTCCTTTGAACGTCAGGCTAGCTAGGCACACGTGGGTGGCTCAGTCCGTTGAGCGTCTCACTCGTGATTTTGGCTCAGGTCATGATCTCATGGTTCGTGAGAACAAACCCCATGTTGGACTTTTAAAGTCAGGTCCGTCATGCCCGCTTTAGGAGAGAGAAAGGGGTTGTCCCTGGGAAGGGATGCACAACGGTTTCCTGAAAAGCTCTATTTCTTTTTTTTTTTTTTTAAGTTTATTTACTTATTTTGAGAGAGAGAGAGAGAAGGGAGGAGGGGCAGAGAGACAGGGAGAGAGAGATTCCCCAGCTGACAGCGCAGAGCCCCATGCGGCGCTTGAACACCTGAACCGTGTGAGATCATCACCCGAGCCAAAAATAAGAGTCAGACTCTCAGCTGACTGAGTCACCCAGGCTCCCCGAAAAGCTCTATTTCTTGACCTGAACATTGGTAACATAAGTGTTCACTTTACAAAAGCTTGTGATGCTCTATGTTTATGATTCATTCAATTTTCTCTATTGCTGTTATTTTTTATAATAAAAAAATGCTTAAAAATGCTATTGCTCATGACTTTTTCTTACTGGCTTTTCAAACGATTTTAACCTTTAATTCTGGTATACAAATTCACAGTCTTGAGAAGCTGAGCCCCGACTTATGATCAATAAAGACAAGTAGAAGGTACAATATATAATCATCCTATCATGAGATCCCTGAGTCGTGGGCCTCTTTCTATCTTTGGGGTCTTGGATTTACGAACTGAGGTAGAGGTTTAGAAGGCTAACTAAGTTAACCATCAGAGTTTGCATGTCAAGCTTCCGATAACCTGATGTTTCTGAAGTATAATGCCACCCTCAATTCTGAAGCCCCTCTATCCTCTTCTGTTTGGATGGAGAGAACTTTATTGAGTTTATACAGCAAAAGGAGCCTAGACTTTGAATCAGCTAGCTATCCAAATAAAAGGATTTTTAACCCCATGTTCTAGTTCTATTTCTTTTTTAAAAATCCTCTGATAACCCAGAGTCTATTTCACAGCACGTTAGACTAACAAACAACTCCTGGAGAAAGAAATAGGTCTCAGTGATGGGAAAGCTACCAGACTGAGCCCAAATCATGCTTTGCAACAGCAACATTATTTTGCATTAATAGACCACTTTATGTTTCTGAATCAGGCAAGCTATTAACATGTTCTTTGAATGTTCTTTTTTAACATCCAAAATAAAGGTTCATCTGCAGGAGTCTGTCTCAGTGATGAAGGCACAGGGGACTTAAGTGACTTTTACGGAAAGTAAACAGGAGAGTTTGATCTACTGAAACCAAGGTCTTTCAAGACTTGTGCTCTATTCAAAAAGTCAAGGTCTCTGTCCTCTTTGGGGATGTCAGTGGCATTAAAAAGCAACTCATTTCTAGAAGGAGTGCTGTGAACTGGCTAATCCGTGGAATTTGGGCATTAATTTGGCTAATGGAAAACCGAGAAGGAAAATAATTTAAATGGTCACATTCTGGTACATTTCAATAGCTATTCTTTTATAAAATCATACTTAAATGCTTCCAAACATTTTTGCAAAAAAAAGGAAACAGGTATGATATCGGGGAAAGGGAGATACGGTGTGTATTCTAAAAAAGAAAAAGATTAAACACCGAAAAACAAAGCAGATAAAATTATTAAAATTGGCAGGTAAAGTTATGACTACCTAACAAATCATTTTTGGTATAACTGCCACTGAAATAGTTACTCCAAATAGTTGTTCTGAATTTGGCAACCAAATAGTTGTTCTGAGTTGTTCTGAACTCAGTAAGCAGTCTTACTTGTGAAAGGAAAATGGTCAGAGAATGAGTACCCAGGGGGTTTATGACTCATACATTTTATCTCAGTATGTACTTCCCATTTTTCCTCCTTTCCTCCCTCCCTCCCTTCCTTCCTTCTTTGCTTCCTTCCTTCCTTCCTTCCTTCCTTCCTTCCTTCCACTCAATAGAGCAAGTGCCCTAGGCATTTAATTACCTAACATAGAATGAAGGGCAGGCAGAATGATAGTAATTAAAAACAGAGAGGAAAAGAAGTTTGCGATCTAATTCCCCCATCCCATGAAAGTTAACAAGCTGAAACTCTCTGCACCATAAGGAAAGAGGCCCTCAAGAGGAATCCCCCTGCAGCCTGCAGGAGAGGCTGGGGGAGGTACGCCAGCCTGACGTGAATGGCACAGCTGAGCCAAGCCAGGGAAGGAGTCACCTGGGCCTCTCCACTCAGCTGTTTCTCAACAACTGTACCGGGAAATAACGCGGAAACCGACGGACCATCCTTCAGCCCTAGGGGACTTGTTTTGATGTGTAGACTCAAGCCGTCTGGAGAAAGCTTGGTCACTGATGGATGGACCTGCCGTGTGGCCACAGGGTCTTCTTCTGCCGCGAAAGTCCCGGCTTCACAGCGGTGCCATCAACATGATGGAAGAAAACAAGCCTGCGTGAAAGCTTAGCTAAGTTGCTGACGGTGAACATCAATAGATGGTTTAGCTGCTATTATCCTTGTTGGCACCTCAGTCCCCACCGCTCTACTGAGGTTACACCCGCTTCAGTTGACTTGCTCAGTTTTGCTCAGCCATGGAGACGGTGGAAGGGAAAAGACTCTTCTGGGAGGGGCAGCGGATGACAGGTAAGGTGGGGAGGGCAGAGGGCAGGCTCTAAAACCAGACTGTCGTGGCTTTTGAATCCTGGCTCTGACATTCTCTAGCTGATGCCCTTAGGTAACTTAGTTAAATGTTATGCATCTCAATCAAATAATAATTAAGAGTGCTGATTAGGGGCGCCTGGGTGGCTCAGTCGGTTGAACGTCTGACTTCGGCTCGGGTCATGATCTCGCGGTCTGTGAGTTCAAGCCCCACGTCGGGCTCCGTGCTGATGGCTCACAGCCTGGAGCCTGCTTCGGATTCTGTGTCTCCCTCTCTCTCTGCCCCTCCCCTGCTCATGCTCTGTCTCTCTCAATAATAAATACACATTAAAAAAAATAAAAAAGTAAAAAATAAGAGTACTGATTAAATAGGCCTGCTAATAAATAAAGATTTATTAAAAAATGTTTAGAAGAGTGCTTTAGCATCTAAGCCCTCAGTAATTAGATACTCTTAGACCACTACCACTGTTACTATTACTGTCAACATCATTATTACTGTTATTTCTGTTAATAGAATTAGTGGAGGGACCTCCCTCCCGAGGGTCCATCTGTAGTCAGGGATGGCTCCTGGTAAACTAAAGCAGAAACCAAGCTGCCCACTCACCATACGAAACAGAATCCCCCTGGGCTATTTCCTTGAAGAGACCGGAAACATCCAGGTCGGGCACCCCAAGGGAGGCCTGCAAAATGGTGGAAAACTCTTCCTCTGTGATGAAGCCGTCCTCATCAACATCAAAGAGCTGAAGGAAGAGGAAAATAAAATGTAGGAATGAGTGCTGGCAGAACAGAAATGGGATGGAGTAATCCCAGAAAATCTTTAATAATTCAAACCGTTATTGTGCCGGGGGCAAGGGAGATGCACGTGAAGTTAGAATGGTCTCTCCTGCCCATGTAGCTTGGGCATGGAAAGAGACAGAATTAAAACAGGGGTGACAACAACAGTAAGTACAGAGGACGTGGGAGGCCTGTGGAGAACAAGATGAATCCTACGGGAGAGGTCGGGGGGAGCTTGACCCAGCTGACACGTGAGGTGGGTCTCAGAGCACAAAGGGATACTCCTGGAACATACAAGGACTGGCAGGTGAGTGTCGGGGACTGGAACCAGGAGACTGACGGACAAGCAGGACTCACGCCATGACGGGTGTGTGACACCTCACCTAACCCTGTGGGATTATGACAGTGGGGGACGCGCTGGGATCATATGTGAATTCAGAGCAAGGAGGATGGATTGGGGTCAGAAGGTTGGAAAGACTAGAGGTGGGAGAGCCAATTAAGGGTGGCGTGGAGGGGGGCCTGGGCGGCTCGGTCGGTCAGTTGAGCCTCGGACCCTCGATTTCGGCTCAGGTCGTGATCTCCCAGTTCGTGAGATGGAGCCTTGCCTCAGGCTCTGCACGGACAGCACAGAGCCTGCTTGGGATTCTCTTTCTCTCCCTCTTTCTCTGCCCCTCCCCTACTTATGCTCGCATGCTCTCTCTCTCTCAAAATAAATAAATAAACTTAAAAAAAAAAAAAAAAGAGTGTGAGGGGGAGGAGTGGGAAGGACAGGAAGGGGCAGGATTTACAAGAAAGGAGGGGCAGGACTGGCATGGCAATCGGGGCCCTCGGGGATGGATGGGAAGGAGTGTGAGTGGGCAGGGGTGTTGTAGCCTGGGCACCTGGGATGAAGTGGGTGCCCTACCAAGAACGGGAGAACAGGGGTCCCCCGAGACCTAGGAGCTGGACCTGGGGGCGTAAAACCTGAGTGGGAGGAGATGAAGCGCCTCAGCTCAGGACAGTGGTGAGGCCTGAGCCGGGGATTCAGCAAAGAGCTGAGACGAGGTGTGTGTCGGAGCTTATCTGCAGGGAACGCACACAGTAAGGCAAAGCCCTGGGACAGCACGAGGGGAAGTACTTTGGAAGAAGCTGCCAGAGAGCTGGAGAACCGGAAATGAAGAGCATGCGACTCAGCCCCAACAGGAGGGAGAACAGCACCAAAGGGAAAAGCGAATGAGCATTTGTTTTTGCAAAGGGTGGCCCGGGGCTCAGCAGTAACTGCCAAGGATCTCGTCACACCCGGCTCCTCACAAGTGCGAGCGCAGCTTCCTTCCCGGACCTTCCATCCCTAAACAATCCTCGGCAACTCATCTGTCACATTTGGTGCTTTGGTGGCTCTCACTTCTGTGGCAGTTCCCTTCACGTGTCCATACTGGGGGCCTTTACTTCTTCTCCATCTGGCCTCTGTCATCACTACTCCAGATTGCGCCCCTCACTGAAATGTTCAATTTCCCTCAACTACTCATCGCTCCCAGTAGTCTCCCTGCTGCAGAGTAAATCCCACACTCTGGACTCCAGTAGAGCGCTCAGCACCCCGATTTCCTTAGGAGGAGTGGAATCTCCCCACTGCATGGACTACGGTGGGACTCTGAGCCAAAACACCCCGTCTTTCCAGCAAGCACACGCTCTTTACAGCAGGACCAGTTGGACCCTCCCTGGAACGCGACTGAGGACAGAGGACAGAATTGGAGGTGCTCATTCTAACTGGCCTCTGGGGTCGCTGCCTCTGAGTCCATCCTTGAGCCCCCTCCCCGGCCATATGGTGATTTTTGCAGCCACAGTCCACGCCTGTCTGCTCAGGGCTAGAGAACGCTAGCTAACACTCTACCCCTGAAGGTCACTGTGGTCACGGAATGGGATCAAGGACGGGGAGTTACCTGGGAAGTGCTTCCCAAGTAAAGGATTGGATCCCGTGCGTATAAACGGATACTACTAAATGAAACATAAAAGTGTGCCAAACTATTTCTTTAAACACCAAACACACCTGGAAAAGGAGGTTGAAAAATAGCCACAGGAAAGCATGACCCTTGTCTTACCGGAAAAAGAGTTAATTATAGTGTCAGGTCCTCCTTGCCTGCCTCTGCACCAAACCGAGGTCTAGGCCAGAGAAAAATCTCACGGCGTCTTTAAAAACAATAATTACTGTGATTGAGGGCCAAATTTTCTACCGGGTCTTTCATCGGTGAACCAAAAGTGACCATTTACTCAGCTAAACTTACAATTATGTATGCAGTCCCAAAACAGAAACAGAAATATCTGAATTGGAATCAGTTAGCTATGTGTATAATTTTAGGTTTTATGATGAATAAGTCTGTCAAAGCCAAACGTTTTAAACTTGGAAAAAGTTCTGGCCCTTGCCTTCTGACCATCTGCTAAGCATCAACCACTTGGGTTCTTTATAGGCCTAACAGTTAACTCCGTTTTAACCAATCTGAGATAAAAAGCCAGCTTGGGGACTTCGCCGTCGATGACAGAGCACGTGAACATTCCTGAGGCTTGCCCTGGTGGCCCCTAAAACGTAAGAAAGGACTCTCGGAGGAAGAGAGTCTTTTCTAGACAATAGAAGGGAAAGAAAACCTTGTGGGATGCTCTTCTCAGAAAATCCGGAAGAGAGGGAAGTAGGAGCAGGAACAGGGAAGGTCCTCGGTGGTCATGGTGGGTGGAAACAGGGAGACCTCCACGCGGCTGAAGGATGAGTCAATACCCACAGCTAGGTACCAAGACAAGCAGGGAGATCAAGTTTTTGTTTTACTTGAGAGCAGACGACACAGCCTTAGAACGGGAAGGGAACATCCTGCATAAATACTCAGTAGATGCAGCACCTTTTATCTCAGAAAAACGAAAAACACTTTGGGAACGTATTCTTCCAGCTCCTCTTGGGGGCATGCAGGTGATACACGGGAGTCGGGGTCGTCACAGCTCAAACCTCCACCAGGTTGTGCTGAGCACGGGACCATGCGTGCTATTCCTCTGCCCCGCCCCCCTTCCCTGATATTGCCGTGAAAGTACACGTGATACCCCAGGAAAACACACAGGGTGGGAACTTGGGACATTTAGCATGACGCTCACCTGACATCCCACAATAAAATAAATTCCATCAGGAAAAGAGCACTTAAAATAGCTCTGACACACAGAAGGAGAAAATATGAAGATAGAGGAGAACTTTCCGGATGGTGAATTAGGATGACTAGTGGCAGGTGGTGTTTATTTATACACCACACTTCGGGGCTCCAAAACAGACAGGCTGGAAAGAAAGAATTTTTAAAGCGAATTTGTTAAATTCACCGGCTCTTCAATTTTGATGCTATTAGTTAAGCTTCTCCCAAAGACTTCCTTTTTGCTTAACCGGATGCTTGTGGTTTCTTTCGTCTCGGTGGCAATTGTCTTAATCACATTACCCCTGTGTACACGTCCCAGCAGATCTATAAATTCAGGTAATGGATTCACTGGTTTTCACATAATGCACTTAGAGTCAACACTTGTTCACGAGGCAGACGAAGATGTTTTCAGCGGGGCTGACAGTACCTTAAATGCCATTTGGATGATGTCCTCCGTGTTGGCAGGGTTACACAGGACAGCCAGGCCAATCACATACTCTCGGAAGTCAATGCTGCCATCATGGTTCTGTGAAAGGAGGAGAGAAATCAATTAGGAGAGCCACCAGTTGAATTACCATTAATCACAGGGCAAAGGTGGACTCCAGGTATGTCACAGAGCTTGGCATCATCACGTGCTGAGCTTACTTGGAAAAAAAGTTCCTACTGAGAGGGAACAGCAGGCCAGTGGCCTGCCCATTCCCAGTTCAGAAGGAAGGAAAATATATTTCTGCTTAGTAAGAAATAGAAACATTTAATCACTGAGGCCATGTAGAGCGGCTCTGGGGCACCTGGCGTGGGTTCTTGAGCCAAGGCCTGATGGAAGCCCCTCTTCGAGGCAGGCTCTAGAATCTTGGTGGTGGCCCTGCCATGATGGCCAACACCAACAGGTCACTAGAGAGTGACCAAGGTCACTAAGCAACTCTCTATGTGTAGACAATGGAAAGGAAAGGAAGGGAATGGAAAGGAGAGGAGAGGAGAGGAGAGGAGAGGAAGGGAAGGGAAGGGAAGGGAAGGGAAAGGAAAGGAAAGGGAAGGGAAGGGAAGGGAAGGGAAAGGAAGGGAAGGGAAGGGAAGGGAAAGGAAAGAAAGGAAAGGAAAGGAAAGGAAAGAAAGGAAAGGAAAGAAAGGAAAGGAAAGGAAAGGAAGGAAAGGAAAGGAAAGGAAAGGAAAGGAAAGGAAAGGAAAGGAAAGGGCAGACTCAGGCAACAATTGCAGACAGATTCTTTCTTCCTTGCAGGCTTTGTCTGCAATAAGCCAGAAGCAAGTGTGCAAATCTGAGCCACTTCAATGGTCCCATGATGATGTGAGGCCGCAGAAGATCCAGAACTCTGAAGCATCTAGCTACTATATTAGTATCTCTGTACCTCAGGAGGTGTGGCATGACAATATAAAAGAAGGCATGGATAATTCTAAGCCAGGTTGACTGAGTGCGCTGTTTCTTACACATGAACTACTCGTCTAGACAGGAACGCTGAGGCCGAAGTGGGGAGAAGGAGATTCCGAGAACTGCAAAGAGGCCCCTGCGATTATAACCCCAGGGTCTTAGAAGCACTTGGGCGGCACAAAGTCTTCAAGTGATGAATTCCCAGATAAAGTGTGAACTGGTAACAATAGAGCTAGCGTGGTACTTCGCACTTGAACAAATGGTGTTCGGCATCACCAAGAGCGTAAGCTTTACCTGTGACCGAGTATCTACATTTCGACCATCAGGAACTCCTCTAGGGCAAGGATTGCTTTCTCTGTGCGGCACTGTATTTCCAGTGCTTAGCGCACATAGGTAGGCACTAAAAACAATACTGCTTTTTCTCCTTGACTCTTACCTACTTTGAGTTCACTTGAAAAACTAAAGCGCCTGGTGGCTCAGATGGCGAAGCGTCTGACTCTGGATTTCAGCTCAGGTCACGATCCCACGGTTCATGAGATCAAGCCCCACGTCGGGCTATGTGCTGACAGTGTGGAACCTGCTTGGGATTCTCTCTCTCCCTCTCCCCCTTGCACGCTCTCTCTCTCTCTAAAAAATAAATAAGTAAAAACTTTAAAAATAAATAAATAGAACTGAAGTAAGTGCTCTTCACTGGGGTTCCACGGATGAGCTTGGGGAAAGGGGAGGCCGTGAAGCCCCTGAAACGGTGTGCAGTTTGTGTGTGTGCATTTTTCTAGGAAAGAAAATTGCAGCTTTTGCCTGCTTCTGGAAGCAACCAGGACTCAAAGGATCAAGAGTCACTTTTAGCATGCTGCTTTATCTTACTGCAGGGTGGGAACTAAAAGGAGAAGCAATTTAACTTCCCTTTCCCATCAGAGAAAATAGAAACAAAGATATTTCAAGACTTCCCTTAAGTAACACGGTTTATTCCGGAGACAAAAACTCAGGTCCTCTGACTTCCATTTTTGTCTGGTTATCTACAAAGGCGATTTCTTCCTTTTCTTGAATCAGTTTGTTTGAAAAAAAAGTTGACTTAAGAAAATGTATCATTTACATTTGATGAAAAGCACCCATTTTATTTTTTTTAATATGAAATTTATTGTCACATGGGTCTCCATACAACACCCAGTGCTCATCCCAACAGGTGCCTCTTCAATGCCCATCACCCACCCAACCCTCCCTCCCAACCCCCCCCCCCCCATCAACCCTCAGTTTGTTCTCACTTTTTAAGAGTCTCTTATGGTTTGGCTCCCTCCCTCTCTAACCTCTTTTCTTTTTCTCCTTCCCCTCCCCATGGTCTTCTGTTAAGTTTCTCAGGGTTCACATATGAATGAAAACATATGGTATCTGTCCTTCTCTGTCTGACTTATTTCACTTAGCATCACACTCTCCAGTTCCATCCATGTGGCTACAAAGGGCCAGATTTCATTCTTTCTCATTGCCACATAATACTCCATTGTGTATATAAACCACAATTGCTTTATCCATTCGTCAGTTGATGGACATTGAGGCTCTGTCATTTGGCTATCGTTGAAAGTGCTGAAAAGCACCCATTTTAAATGTGCAGTTAAGGTGTTTTGACAAATGCATACACCAGGGTAACCACCACTGCCACAATCAGTATCTATGACATTTTCATCACCCCAGAAATTTTAGAGACGGTAGAGTTTTAAGTGACATCATTTTCTTCTTGGGCCAGCACCAGTTTACTTCCTTATGCACCATGGAGAGCTGCTGTTCATCAGCCTTAGAGGCCGAGCAGAGCAGCTTTCCAAACCGTAGATGTATTATTCAATATAGGCACATTTGTTCCGCAGGTGGCTTTCTTGATGAAGCAACACAGGGCCTTGGATAGAAGTTTGGAAGAACGGACAGAAGAATGGTCTGTGGACACTGAAGACGTCATAGATTGTGTGCCTGGGCCTGTGCTTTTAAATTTATGTTGTGTCTCTATTGTGAGGCATCCAATTTTTATCTTTACCACCGAATCCTACGTAAAACACAGGTCAAGTATCAGAACTCATTTTTCAGAGGGACAAAGAGAAATATAAAGGACTCTTCACATTACCACTATTCACAAAACGAGGTAATGTTCCGGACCTCTTCTCCAGGAGTGGTCTTGGCTGACAAAAAGAAGCAGACCCTTGATAAAGGATGTTAAAGCAGACCTTGCTAATCAGACACATGAGAAATTATATGTTACATTTTCATCGTAGTAGTGTAAGGAGGGGAAAGCAGTGTGGAAATCATTCTTAGGTGTTTTATTATTGGATGAATAAAACGATACATTGTTAAGGTTCCAAGTTAAAAATAATAAGACTTGGAACTGGAAGGAACCTTAGAAATCATCCATTTGACTAATTCAGTTTTACTAATAAAAAAACGAATTCATTTTTACTAATAAAAAAAATGGGAGATTTTGACGTTTAAAAACGTAGATGGCATAATTTCACATGATTTTTAAAAATCACTGAGTATTCTTTTCTCTTTTTAAAAATTATTTATTTATTTATTTATTTATTTATTTATTTTTTATTTTGAGAGAGAAAGAGAGAGAGAGCGAGAGCAGGGGAGGGGCAGAGAGAGAATCCCAAGCAGGCTCTGCACCGACGTGGGGCTCTGTCCCGCTTCACTTGACATCACAAAACTTGCTATTATCATCAACTACAATTAAAATTTAGGTAACTGGATTCCGAATCATTCAAATTAAGGCAAGTAGTTTAATAAAATAGATTCAAAAAACAAATAATAAAAAAGTATACGATGAGGGACACTCCTTTCATTTTTTAATTTCAAATCAGTTCCAGGATAAAGATTAACCCTCAGATCTGTGGGGTTAATTCTTTAAAAACCTATTGAACTTCTCTGGAAAAATTAGACACTTAAAAAAAAATCTAGGCTTGAGAATATTTCAGGGCCACATTTAGAAGGAGGAGACCAGCTTTCTGGAAGGAGACCCTAATCCCTCCATAATCTGTCCTAATCTGGAGGCCAGGACAGCCCCGAGTAGGAACCACGGATTTGCGCTGGATCACTGCAAACAGAAGGGGTGACCAAGCCTGGACGAAGCTCCAGACGGTGGGCCCCGTCCCTTCCCTGGTGGTCAGCAGGATCAGAAGAGCATGGAAGTGAGGGCTGACGGTCACCGTGACCTCACGGCACCCCAGCGCCCTGCGAGTCCCACCGTCACTCGACACTAGCTTCTAGGACCAGCGGGAAGTTCCAAACCACATGTTCAAACACGGCCCATTTAAAATTGCAGAAGGGACAAATGGTGATTTTCCTGCATCTGATTCTCAGGTATCGTTCCCTAAAGCTTTTCATAGTTGGATTCGTTCAACATTTTTATTTCTACAGAAGCAGGTATGTTTAACAACATTTGAAGTCCAGCAACATTTAAGGATATGGGTGTGAATACATTTTGAAATGGCAAACCCCCAAGGACAGGACTATATTCTCTTTGGTATGTTATCATTGGTACCACCCCTGAAGGTGAGAGATCGTCAATACCATCAAAATAATTTAGAAATGCTTCCATAAAAACAGAACTTACTATGCAGCAGTCAACAGAAAAATGCCTTGAGTCCTTGAAGATACTCTACAAATCCAAAGGAGTTCTATTATTAAAATACAGTAAATTCTCAGTTTCCCAGAGGATTCTGGGGAGAGGCATTTTGTTGGCTCAAATATTCTTATTAAGAGCGTATTTCTACCCACATATGTAATTGTATTACCAATTTTCCAGGAATTAAATTGCTTTAATCCACTTAGCATTAAACGCAGACACTTTTAAGAAGTGATTCTAAAAGCACCTCAAGATCAATAAACATGTTAAATATCAGGACCCTGTAGGCGTATCTGTGAATATTTTTTAAGGCCCCACCATGGGTTAGTTGTGCAATATTACTGATGGAATTTCTGACTTAAAAAAACAGTTTTTAAAAACACAAGCACTACTACTCAAAAGATATTTTAAGTGGCCTTTAAGATGATGTATACATTTTGAACATTCTCAGAGGTTTGCTTTCCTTAGGTACAGAGCGTGTAGTTCTTTTTCCTGCTGTTACAGGTTACAGAATCCAATGATTATATCAAGATAAAGATGTTTTTCCAAATCAAGTGGCAGATTTTGAAATTAAAAAGTGTAGATGGTACAATTTCACTTGCTTTTTTAAAATCGCCGAGTATTCTTTTCTCTTTTTAAAAAACATTTATTGATTTATTTAGTTTGAGAGAGAGAAAGAGAGAGAGCGTGAGCAGGGGAGGGGCAGAAAGAGGGAGAGAGATCTGCACTGTCAATGCAAAGCCTGACTCGGGGCTCTGTCCCACAAACCATGAGATCATGAGCTGAGCTGGAATCAAGAATCAGACGCTTAGCCGAGCCACGCAGGCGCCCCACTGAGTATTATTTTCAACTTAAAACATCGATCGTATAGCTTAATGTTAGAAATTGAAAAATAATGGGATGAAATGATATGAATCAAAGACCTCTGTCTTAGGCTATAAGTAGTCTTCCATGTAGAAATGGTAAATTTAAAAAAGCGTATCACATAAATACTCCCTCTTACATTGAAAATGTGCCTTTAGGGGCTCCTGCGTGGCTCAGTAGGTTGAGCACCCGACCTCGGCTCAGGTCATGACCTCACAGTCCGTGAATTCAAGCCCTGTATCGGGCTCTGTGCTGATGGCTCAAAGCCTGGACCCTGCTTCGGATTCTGTGACTCCCTCTCTCTGCCCCTCCCCCCATTCATGCTCTCTCTCTCTCTCTCTAAAAATAAATAAACATTAAGAAAAAAGAACACTTGGGGCACCTGGGTGGCTCAGTCGGTTGAGCGTCCGACTTCAGCTCAGGTCACCATCTCACAGTTCACGAGTTCGAGCCCCGCATCAGGCTCTGTGCTGACAGCTCGGAGCCTGGAGCCTGTTTCAGATTCTGTGTCTCCCTCTCTCTCTGCCCCTTCCCTGCTCATGCTCTTTGTCTCTCTCTCTCTCAAAAATAAACAAACATAAAAAAATTAAAACATCAACTGTTGGATAAAAACTAAGAAATTCAATTACTTTGTGGCTATTGCTTCTGCACAATGCCAAAGTTTGGGGTACTTAAAAAAAATCCAGAGCTTGGATTGGATTGTCCAATGTCCACTCTAGTGACTGGGGTTATCTATACAAATGTTCTACAAATTCAGAAGAGAAGAGAAGAGAAATGTAAGTAACTGTGGGATGTTCTGCCCTGTGCAGTCAGGAAGAGAATCGTAAGGGCAGATAATCCCTTGACCCGTGAGGAGCAAGAAAAATACTTAATACCGCCTCCCACTTGAGGTAACTGTCTTAACTTCCAGAAAATATTTAGAATTAAGTGAGGAAAAAAAAAGTGCAGTGCAGTCATGCTGCCCTTTCTACAACCATCACGCAGAAAGGTTAAATAATAAGCTTAACATTCTGAGACCTTAAAAGGCATCTTGGCGGCTTTCCCCTTTCTTGGCTATATTCCTATGCTCATGCCTAACATCTGAATGGGCGGACTATAAACTAGGGATCCTGACATTAACGTGTGGTTGCTGGCGGCAGCCTCATTCTGATATGACCACACCTGGTCTAAGCAGCACACCAGAGCAGGCTTAAATTACAAAGCCCCTGGCGGAAGGTGGACGTGGCGGTCTCTGTGCTTGGTTCAGGGCAGGATTATACGCACGCGGTGGTGCGTAAATAGGATATGATGGTGATGATGGTGAGCAAAGAGGCCAAAGGCCGACCTCTCCTAATTTCACTGGGGATTGCTCCCAGGCAGCCGCGGGCTGTTAACAGGGGAGTTACGTCGGGCCTATAATTAAACTCTCCTCTAAATGAGTCAACAGAGGAAGGAAGAATTAATCTTCAACCTCGGGAGGACCCTCCAAGGTAGCCTTGGAGAGAGGGGGAACGCATGAAAAGCCAGAGAAGCAGGAGGGGTAGAAGCCAATGAAACAGCAGGCGAGGGGACTGGACGGTTGCCCACGCAGCCCCCGTAGCTGAGTCTACTGGATCCGGCCTGCCCCACCATAATCACCTGAATCAAAATGAAAGAGCCAAACCGAGGGCCACACGCAAGAAAGCACGACTGCCCTGCCTGGCAACCGTGGGTGCTTGCTGGAATCATCTGGGGGAGCTTTAAAAGTACTCATCTCTCCAGGGCGCCTGGGTGGCTCAGTCGGTTAAGGGTCCGACTTTAGCTCGGGTCACGGTTTATGGGTTCGAGCCTTGCTACGGGCTCTGTGCTGACAGCTCAGAGCCTGGAGCCTGCTTCGGATTCTGTCTCTCTCTCTCTCTCTTTCTCTGCCCCTTCCCCACTCGTGTTCTGTCTCTCTTTCTCCCTCAAAAATACATAAACATTTAAAAATAATAATAATAATAATAATAAACCTCATCTCTGGGCCCTACCTCTAGAGATAGATTTTTCTCTAACTCATTTGGAAAGGGAGTCAGATATCAGTATCCGTGAAGAGTTCTCTCTGATTCTGAATTGCAGTCAGGGCTGCGAACCACTATAATAATAATAGTCAACAATATTTATAAATCTTTATGTATCTCTATATTGCTTCATATTCCAAATAACTGACGGCAATTTAGGTAAGCTCTACTTTTGTTTTGTTTTTCTTTGCTTACTTCTTTTCCATCTGCAGTTTTCTAAGAGGAGCAAAACAAATATTCCTAGCTCTGAGGCAGGGCAAGACGTGACAAGAGCCAGCCAACATGAACTTGGCATGCCTGATTTTGTATACGTGCGTGTAAGAATGATTAAGAGTGACATTTCGGATTACAGGTCCGCCCTTCATTCTCCAATGCCCTGACCCTCTTTACAAATACATCAGAACAAGGTTGCCGCATGCTTACTTTACTAGAGAAACAGGAATAAAAGAATTCTGGAATGTTAGAGAGCTACATGTATCTACCCCCCTCCTGTGAAACTGCTTCTTTCCTCATTTCTGAACCTGCTCCTATACAGTTAAATAGGTTTCCAGGAACACAGCTTTTTTTTTTTTTTTTTCTTACATAATGTAAAGAGCAGATGTGAAATGAGAGGAAAACAGATTTTGAACTTTCCTCCTCCTCACCTTTTTAAAGGGAAAACAGATCTCTGGAGGGCTTTTTTGATTTATTCCAGGAGTTTTTCAAAATTTCACTCTCAATAACAACAAATTTCCTGCTCCTTGGAACTCACTCGCCAAATAAGCGACGGCCTGTTAAAATCTGCTCCGCTGGGGCTCTGCCCCGCCCCGCCCCACAGCACACACGCATCTGTCCATATATGTCCGGTACCTCAAAAAGCTGACATACAAACCACTCAGAACATCCTTCATTAAAAAAAAAAAAAAATCTGTTTTAATGAAGCTGTTTAAAGGGCCGCCCCAGTTCAGAAGCATTCAGGCCGGTGCAAGAGTGCAAGAGCTCGCAGGAAATGACAGCTGTTGGGCAGGGTATCAGCCACCGTGCAGACGGCGCGGCTAGGCTCTTGGCGGTCCCGTCCTCCGGGAGGGCGCTGGCTTCTCGCTGCCCGCTTCAGGAATACATGGTCAGCTGCAGCCATTCTTGGATGGACACCTGAACCAGGCCGCCTGCATCTCTATCCAGAGACTTGAAGGCACGGAACATGGCATCCAGGCGGACCAGGCAGCTGATGAAATTGTTGAAATCCATGCTTCCATCCTCGTCGGCGTACCGGCGGATGATCATCTGGTAAAGTTGCTCGTTCAGCTGGAAACCTGCTGCCTGGAGAGCCCCTCGCAGCTGAGAACTTCCCAGAGACCCAGAATGGTCCCTGTCATACTGCTTATAAACGCACTGCCATTTCTTGATGTTGTTCCAGAGGTACTTAAATTCTTCGAAGCCCAGCTTGCCGGTCGTGTCACTGTCCATCACAGACACGATGCTCCGGCAGGTGTCAAGACTAAAGCCGTCGGTCTTCAGGTCCTTGTGCTTAGAAAGGACTTTGTTGAGAATATTCATTAGGTCGGTGGCACCCACCTCCATGTCCGGCCCAGCCAGCTGTGCAAACTGTTGCCGAAACCGACGAACTTCCTCACTTTCGTTGGCCTCCACGTTGGTGAAATGCTGCTGAGTGGGAGGGGGTTCTGGGGTGTACTGAGCTGCCGCAGCCTCGCTGATGAAATTCACAATTCCTCCAACTATGCCGCCAATATTGCTTCCTCCTCCACCTCCTCCTCCTCTTCTCTGACCGCCTCCTCCAAGAAGGCCTCCAAGAGCTTCCCCAAGACCCCGATCAGCCCCTTCCAATAAAGCCTTTGCCAGAAACATGCTTTTGGTTTAACGAGCAAGTGTAAAAGCTGCTGATACCTTGCAGATGGCGTGGAGAGAGCTGAAATGGAGTCTCATTAGCTTATAGGTGGAAGAACTGGCTTTCCTGTACCTGCTAACAGGGCACCACGCCCCATGGTGCTATGTCTCCCCTCCTACTGAATACTTGATTTCCATTAGGTCCTAGCACCTGCCAGTTTTTACAGCACCTCAGTAAAATATTCGTAAGCTATTGTGTGCATGACGAATTACCAAAAGTACTATTTTAAAATGTAATATATTAAAATACATGCTTCTATACATCATTGACTTCTCCACATCTGAAAGATGACAATGCATTTCCCCAACAGAAGCTAAATGACTCAAAGATGTCAAGAATGTCTTTCCTAAGGAAGATTTGTTGTTAGAGCAGAACAGAATTCTTGATCATTGGGAGGATAGTTCTCTAATCCCTCTCCTTTAGCAAAGATTCCCCAAGTCCAGTGTTCTTAAGAAAAACTTGGAAGAGGGTAGGGGGATTAAGATGCAGGGTCCCTAGGTCCCATCCTCAGAGATTCTGATTCTGTAGCCTGCTGTCGGGCTCATGATGTACATTTTTGGAGTCTTTTCTGAAGTGTAACAGGCATATGTAGAGCTCAGAGAATTTCACACACTGTGCACGCCCATATCTTCACAGCCAGATAAAGAGATAGAATATTACCACCCCCAGAGCCTCATCCCTCCCAAGGGTAACCACTATTCTGATGACGAACACCATCGATCAATTGCTTTGCTGTACCTTAAATATATGGAGTCAAACAGTACACACCTCTTGGTGCCCTATTTTTAAAATTTGAATTACATTTCTAAAAACTGTGGTGGAATACATATAACATAGAATTCACCATCCTGTTTTTAAGAGCTCAGTTCCATGGCATGAGGCACCTTCATATTATCGTGCGACCATCACCACCATCCATCTCCAGAAAACTTTTCATCTTCCCAAACTGAAGTTCTGTCCCCATTAAACACTAACTCCCTGTTCCTACCTCCTGCCAGGCCCCGACAACCACTATTCTTACTTTTTGTCTCCATGAACTTGACTGTTCTAGGGTACCTCGTGTAAGAGGAATCACATAGGATTTTGTCCCTTTGTGACTAGCTTATTTCACCCAGCATGATGTGTTCAAGGTCCATCCGTGTGGTAGCATGTGTCAGAATGTATTTCCTTTTCAAAGCTAAACAATATTCCACTGTATGTACGGAACACATTTTGTCTATCCACTCGTCTGTTGGGAAGCAACCAAAAGGTTGCTTCCACTTTTTGGCTTTTGTGAATAATGCTACGAATGTGGGTGGACACGTATTTCTTCAGTTCCTGCCTTCAGTTCTTTTGGAATATATACCCAGAAGCAGAAGTGTCGGGTCATGTGGTAACTCGGTGTCTAATTTTTTGAAGAACCTCCATACTGTTTTCCACAACACTCCTTCCTGCCCTCCCTTCCTTCCAGCCATCCTGACGGGCGGCAGTCGTAATGAGTATGAGGTGCTAACATCTCATTACGGTTTTGATGTACGTTTCCCTAATGATAATAGACTGTCCTCTCATTTCTGATCTTGGGTCTGGCTTTTGTTGCATTTGGGAGATTTGATTTGATTTTTTTCAGTAAGTATCCAAAGTCAGTCTATGATGAGCAGTCCCGCACATTACTTTGAGAGACTCTACCTTTGATGCTAGCTAGAGAGGGAGGGTACCAGCCCGTCAGAGGTCTCTGGAAGGTCTACCAGTGAACTCAAGGAAAGGTGGCCAGGACATAATAACTAAACCATCACATTGCTTAGCATTTTGGAAATCAATTTCAAATCTGCAAAATGATGGTTAATACCATCTCTCTACCTATTTCCTAATGACTCAGGGTCGTTTGTTAGGTATCAGGACGTGGGCTCAGTGTTTAGGATCCAGAGGTGAATCCATCAGGACTGCTGTGCTCAAGGATCGAGGACGCCCCCCGAAAACTAGTTGTAATTATAACCTGACATCTACGTTCACATTTCTACTATTAATACTAAACTATTACATCTGCATATAGTATTCTTTGGTATTTAGGTATCACAGAATTCCTCTGAAAGACAAAATAGTCGCGATGAATAAAGAAAAATTCAGGGAAGGTAGGCTACTGAGGAAAGGTATGGTGCTGTATTATGAAGCATGGGGGGTGCCCGAAAGGGGTGCGATGAATTCTGCCAAGGAGAGCATTTACCTACACACGAGGTAACGTGCAGGCCTGACTACAGGGCAAGCCAGAGTTCTTCAAACAGACGACGGATGTGAAGGGACAGCGTAGTAAAAATACAGAGGAGCTAACAGGATGCATGGTCTTTAAGTGACGGACCAACGTGATGACAGTCCCTTGCCCGACACGACAGGCCATAACGGCAGATCCGCAGAACAGACTCAGGCTGGAAAAGGCTTTGAACCGCCAGGTGACAGTCTACCTCTCAGCAAGAGCTGCCGAAGCTCATTTATAAAGTCGAAAGGAGATGAGATGTGAAATTACTTTGTAAGTTGTGCAATTCTAGAATTGAATTATGATTGTTCTAGCCAGTGTCAGGGAGAGAACAGTAGCTGGGGGACACTGCTCTGTTCAGGACATGGGAGCGATGTCTCCTTCTGCCACACCCAGTGATTTGTGTAAAACACTCCCAACAACGGTTTTGTGACACAGCGACTCCAATAACTGGTCTCATGGGCACAACGAAATGGCCTCTGCGAACACCAAAGGCCGAATATCTTCCCTAACCACACAGAAGAAAGCACCACAAAAGGACCATCTTCCTTTTAGGGGATCACAGGGCCATCTGGCCTCGGACAGAATTGAATCCATTCACATGAGCTCCTCTCAGAGGAAATCACATGGGCTTTGTTTTTATAATATTGCAAATTAACCTGATAGCAACCACGCCACATAAAACACACCTCCTCAGGCCCAGCTGAAGTGGTTTTCGCCGAGGTTTAAATCCAGTTCCCCTCCTTTACTTTCCATGAAGATGGAGGGCATTTGGCTACGAGTTTCTCATAAGCCATCCTGGAATAAAACACCGCTATTAGATTAACAGGCCTTTTCTTCTCTGGACTATTTAACCCCCTGAGGCTATTTATTAGAACATTACTAGTAACTTTGGTTGCTGTCTGTGGGAACTCTACTGTCCATATCTGGAGGAAGAAAGAGTAAGGGAAGAAGACACATCTGCTGGAAAATTTAGCCTCCATTTGAGGGGGAAAAGCTACCGAACTTAAATCGTAAACAGTAATACGTGAATGCTATTAGCCACATTATTCGTAAGGGCCCCAAAGTAGAAACAACCTGAACGTGTACCAACCATTGGTGAATAACCCAAACGCAGTATATCCATACACTGGAGGGTTGTTTGGCAACAAAAGGGGACAAACACTGATCCATGCCGTGGCAAGGACGAACTGCAAAAAACATTACGCTAAGTGACAGAAGCCAGACACGTGACACCATATACTGTATGATTCCAAAATATGGAGACGTCCAGAAAGGGCAAATCTGTAGAGACAGAAAGTCTTTCTCCTAGACTAGGTCTAGAATCATACTTTAGGACTCACAACTCAGTAGTGGTTGCCTATGGCTGGGAGACAGCTGGTGACAGGAGCTAACACTTAATGCCACGAGGAGACACAGTGGAAATGTTCCCAAACTGATTTACGGTGATGGGTGCACAACTTGGCAAATTTACTCTAAAAATCACTGAATTGTAGGCTTGAAATGGGTGAATGGTATGATACGCAAAATAATGCCTCAAGAAAGATATACACACACACATATATACATATACATATACATATACATATACATATACACATACATAGACATATATATATATACATATACATATATATATATACATATGTAGGGCCCAACTGTGTCTCAGTAAAACTAGCAAAACAGGCATCGGGCTAGATTTGGTCCATCAGCTGTAGTCTGCTGACCACTGCTCTATTTCCTAAGCTGATGAAAACAAAGCATGTTGGTAAGGTTTAAGGACTGGTTGAGAGACTGTAGTCAGTGCTTAGAGTGCCTACTATTAGTTTGTAGGATATCCCACATTTGACTTAAAAAATACACACACACACACACACACACACACACACGACATACATAAAAAAGTCAACAGCGATGGTTTAAAGTAAAAAGAATACCGATGAGCAGCTCTAGTCTCAGTCCTGCAACTGACTAGCCCTGTAGCCCTGAGCACCATACTTCTTCTCTCTGGCTGGCGGCCTTCTGCGAAATGAAGAAGGTGGGCAGTTTGACAGGAAGGCCCTGCCAGCGCTAGAATTCTAGGAGTCTAGAGTTTCGTGTGTCCTGCAGTGGTGACGGTGGTGTCGTTCCTACCTTGCATTTCCTTTCCTTCTCGTGCCCAAGTGTTTTCATGCTACATGTTGACTTCATCTTCCTTTGTCTTGGGTCTGGCTGCACCACTTTTAAGGACATACTTACCCTCACCTCCACTTTGACACACTGTCTGCTTTTCAGAAGTATTCCTGGTGGTGACCCACCCAGCATGGTGCTCCTCCTCCAAAGAGAATGCCGAGATGGGGCTGCTGAACCCAGAAGGACATACAAGCTCCCACTTGCAGGGAATCCTTTCCATTGGAGGCGGGGCGGGGTGGGGGGTGCTTTCACCTAACTGCACCATGATCTGGACCAGACCTTCCTCATTTATTGATGAAGATGTCATGTTGGATGAAATCAAAGCCTTTCTAGAGCCCATATAGATAATATCTATTCCTTCTTCTTTATCATCTTGGACCGTCACTCTGTCAGAGGAGGAAATTAAATTGGTCGGACCAATTTGCTCTTTACAAAGCTCTGTTCTTTACTTCCTGATGCTCACAGAGGAGGCCAGCAATTGCTCGCTTGTGCTAATAAAAAAAGTTAAGCTTTAACTCATGCAGCCTCCCTTCTGTTTCTTCTGAGCACCTCCTAGGTATACTTGCATTGAGGAGCCAAAAATAAAGTGTATAATTCTCACGCTTAAGTGGATATTCCTAACGGGACAACACTCAGTGAGAGAAAATACTATAATGGATTGAATGGAGCAGCTCAGTCAACCTGAGACGTGAAGAAGGAAATGGTCAGACATACAGGACCACCAAACATTTAGGACGACTTGTATGACTGCACAGGAAGAAGGTTATGGCCTTTTTCTGTTAATTGTGTCATATACGCTACAGGTACATTTCGTATAACAAATCCTGATTAACTGAGATTTAGAATCAACAGGAGTTCTTTAGAATCAACAGGAACTCTGAGAAACTACATTACAAATCAAACCAGAACTGGAAATCGAAAGGATAGAAGACTTCACGGTTGGTGAGTGTTCACCTCTACCACTGTAGAGAGAAAGCAGCCATAGGCAATCCATAGACGGATGGGCACGGCTGTGTCTCAATAAAACTTTATTAAACAAAACAGGCATCAGGCTGGATTTGGTCCATCGGCTGTAGTCTGCTGACCACTGCTCTATTTCCTAAGCTGATGAAAACAAAGCATGTTGGTAAGGTCTAAGGACTGATTGAGAGACTGGAGTCCGTCCTTAGAGTGCCCAATATTAATTTGTAGGATGCCCCACATTTGATTTAAAAGCGATCACTCTGAATCTTTATTCTCATCTCCTCTGTCTGCCTCTTGCTGATACCCTCCCTTGGTGCTGCTCGTGTTATTTGTCTTTATAGATGAGAGAGACTGATTTCGAATTCCTCAGCTATAGATAGTCCAACATGAGCTCATTATCTGTTTTACCAACAACATTGCCTAACAGACCACCACCTGATAAAATTTAGGTAGGTGGTGATTCTTTCAATTCTGTAAGGAAGTTTTGAAAACTGTCGTGATTTTTCCCCTTTCTGTCCGCCTTCTAACTGGTACTTAGTTCTTCTGGCATTCACTATGTCCTTTGTTGAAATATTAGACAGGAAAGCGTGTGTGCACTTCAGCTCTTTGACACTCCGGCATTTTTGGCTATTGTAAGCTTCTGTAGATCTTTTATTGCCGTTTCACATTATGTGGAATGAATGCGTTTCTTTATCCCGAGTTCTTTCCTGTCTGCCCGGTTCTCGGTCTTAGTGCCAGCGTTAAATCACGAGTGCCAACAATAACAAGCATCTCGGCTTGCCCCTTCCTGTCCGACAAGGTGGGGTGCCGCAGCATGCGGGTTTTCTGCTCACGCTGAGAGTCAGGACCGGGCGCTTGCGCAGCTGATGTGACTGGCCGTAAATAGAGAAACCTTTCTGAGTAGGATGAGATGAACTTTTCTGTTCCGTTGTACAAGTTGCCCTGAAACTTTGGGGCCATAAGCCCCGCAAAGCAAAAAGTATTTACCATCTGGCTCTTTACAGGAAAAGTCTGCTGACCCCTGACATACAGCTTCTGCCACCAGTGAGCTTGCATAGTATTGGAGTGATGGATGCCGACGACATACTAAGCTGAGCGTGTCACGAGATGCGGCGAGGAGACACTGGCCTTGCTACCAGTGAGAGGTAAAGGGCAGATGACATGGCACACTGTCAAGCTAGCAATGAAGATGAGCTGTGCTGTGGGGGACGTGAGGACTCCGTCTCACAGGTACATCAGAGACTGCTGGTGAGGCGGCGGCACACAGGTCTGCTGGGGACGCAGCGCTGGAGGAGGACGAAATCGACAACTCCGAGACCCCGTTGTAACTGTAAACACGACGGCGTTCCAATGATTTCTGGTTGAGCCAGTGTGGTTCCGAATCCCATTAAGTACACTTCAATCCCTTCAAGAGTGCTGGCAAAAAAACCCCTAGTATTGAAAACGGGATTATGAATATAAAAAATGTCGAGACACCACGATCGTCTTAGCCTTCGACTCTGACTCATCTGGACACCCGACTCATCGGAGGCAGAGTTCAGTGTGCGTTCATAAAAATAAAGAAGCTAAATTCGACGCCAAGATGAAAAAGTTCTTTTCTATCTTTCAAAGTGATCAGACCTCTCCAAAGGAAATGACCCTAAACTAGGTAACTCTGGTGCGCTTTGGATCACGAATACCATGCTTCTGTGGGACCTTACCTGCTGCCACATACATACCTGGGAGTCTGAAGGGACCTGTCAGAGTGTCAACAGGGGGCCAGACCAACAGTGTATTTTTTAGGGATGAAACTGAGACAAAACCATTATGTATATAGTAGCATTACCAACGATAGCCAAAGTATAGAAAGAGCCCGAATGTCCATTGACTGACAAATGGATAAGGAAGATGTGGTGTATCTATATGCAATGGAATACTACTTGGTGAAATCTTGCCATTGGCAACAACATGCATGGAACCAGAGTACATTATGCTAAGTGAAATAAGTCAGGCAGAGAAAAACAGATATCGCATGATTTCACTCACATGTGGAATTTAAGAAACACAACAGAATTTAAGAAACACGCAGTAGGGGAAGGGAAGGAAAAACAAAATAAGATAAAAGCAGAGAGGGAGGCACACCATAAGAGATTCTTAAATACAGAGAACAAACTGGGGGTTGCTGGAGGGGAGGCGGGTGGGGGGATGGGCTAAGTGGGTAATGGGCATTAAGGAGGACACTTGTTGGGATGACCACTGGGTATTGCATGTAGGTGATGAATCACTGGGTTCTACTTCTGAAAGGAATACTACCCTGTATGTTAACGGACTTGAATTTCAATTAAAAAAAAAAATTACAAAGTTTTTATAGACTAGCCATAGAATGCACATAGAAAGAGTAAGGGAATGTGGGGAGATAGGTCTCTTCCCCCATCCCCCAAATACCAACACAACCACATTAGACTCTGGGAGAGACTGAGAGAGGCTTCGGGCAGCTGTCTGCACTGCAAACATTTCCAGCTGCTGGAAGAGCCACAGGAACACCCCGCCCTTTCTCGTTCCCACCCTTCCTCCCCCTCCCCTCCTCCTCCCCCCCCCACCCCGCCCCCCATGAAACATTGAGTTTAGCAAGATAAGCTACTCTGAGGGAAACACACTATGGCGTTACTGAACTTCTTGTCTTTCCCCTGGAACATTCCCCAGCTAAATCACTTAGAGAGACTGAGAAAACAAGCCCAGGGTGGGAGTAGCTCACCCGCACAGGGCGTGGCAACAATTGCATAATTCGCATTCTCAAAACAAAGCAAATCTTCACAGGCACAGACATGCGGATGTGTTAAAGACAAAAAAAAAAAAAAAAAAAAAAAAAAAGGAAAGAAAGACAAAGACAGAAAGGGGAGAAGAGAGGGAAAGAGGAAAGGAAGGTCACGGGCGCTAGTCACTAATTCCCCAGACTATTTTGTCTACCTTTGGAGATCAAAAGGAAAGTGCTGGAGAGACCATCTCACTGTCTGCAGCGAAAGCCAAATCACACTATACAAAGAAGCGACAAACCCAGTTGTAAGTGATGTGTGAACCCGTGGAAGCAGTCCACGCGGGAATGTGATTGCCCAAACTGGCTGCCAACACTCACCAGTCTAAGTGCCTGGAGCCCACTGTACCCTCTAGTTCAGAGGGAACCGGCTCACCGGGGGGTCATTGTGATACTTGTGCTGCTCCCTTCCCCACTTCCGATCTGCCCGTACTTAACACTGCCAGAGAAACGACGGGGCGGCCGGCAGGGACTGTCAGTGATCGACAGCCAGATCCTCATGATCTGTGGTCCTCACAACCCCGGAACTGCTGGCGGTGACAGTTTGACACCTGAAGGGAGGGCCGCCTCGACAGACATTGTTTCTAATTTTGATCAAATATCCCGATGAGCACAAGGTCTAAGATGTGCTCGAAACTTCCTCCTTGGTTCCTGCTTCACGGCACTTCCCATTTCCCCATCTCCTGTCCTCATTTGTACATCCCTGCCATATTCTTTCCTGTCACCACGTTCATATTTATAGAAGCTTCATTTAAAATTACTTGCCTGGTATCTAGAGTCAAAGAGGAGGATGCGACACAAATCCCACAGAAAGACTTGTAACAGTCCAAGCGAGAAGTTCTTCTGTTTTCCCAACTTGCATGGGTGGAGCTGATGACTTACTTCTCCTTTCTCCTAAATCTTCATCATGCTTTCTAGTAGTGCCACTGCAGTGTCAGGGACAGGGAAAGATTACTTGTGTGCCGCAAGCAAGCCAAGGAAAGGGCACTGGGCACTACCCAGAGAAGGTGGCTGAAGTGAGTCATGTTAAAGAATGATGAGTCTTAGAGATCACAGACGAGCTCATTAGGAACGTGAGTGTGCTCTGGGTAAAGGGAAAAAGAAGCCGTGTCCTCGTTGCTGTCATCAGGCTGTCATTTCCTCGTGAAGTATCTTTTCCCAGCGGTCAATAGAGAACGGGGACTTCCGGTGCCAGCCAGGAGGGACTAAGTCCAGTTGGGCCTCCCTCTCCTTCCAATTATAATTAGAAACTCTCATCAAAACACAGAAAGCAACTACCTCTGGACAAGACACCACGGCAGGAGGGTTGGTGAGGAAAGCCACAGCCAAAGAACAAGGTGTGTAAGGCAGCAAAGTTGTGGGAGACCGAAGGCAGTATGACGTCATCATTAAATTGTTGAAAGGGAAGAGCTAGCAACTCAGCTCTATTCACCACGCAAATAGCCTTCAGGAATCCGTGTAACATAAAGTCACTCTCAGATAAGGAATAACAAGACTGCAGTCCTAGGTATGTACCCAGGTGAAACGAAAGCCTACATTCACACAAAAACCTATACAGGAATATTCACAGTTTGTATTCTTAATGGCCCCAAATTGGAAACAAACCAAACCCTCCTCAGTTGGGGAACGGATAGGCCAAGAATGTTGCGTCCATACAATGGAATACCACTCCGCAAGAAAGGGGAACAAATTACTGATACACACAACAGCACGGCTGAATTTCAGATGCATTATGCCAAAGAAGCCAGACTCAAAAGGATATGTACCCTTCGATTCCATCTATATGGCGTCTAGAAAGGGCAAAAGCTGTAGGGTTGGAGTGACTGTTGGGGGTTAAGGGTAGGGCAAGGATTTGACTATAAAAGAATAGCCCCAGGGGATACTTTTTTGCACCTGTGATATATCTTGAATGGAGTGGTAGTTATATGCCTCGATGCATTTATGAACCCTCGTAAAACTGTAACCAAGACAGTAAACTTCACTGTCAATTTTATATGTTAAAAAACACATTAAAAATAGAGAACTTGAAACCTTGATACATTTTTCCTAAGGAGACTCCGTGACAATTCAGTTATCTAACTGCATGTACTGACATATTCATAAGCAGAAAATTTGTACCCCCAATACAATGGCTAACAGCCAAGCTTTAATTGAAGCCTTTGTCCTAAAATGTTATTTGAAAAGAAAATCTACTTGGTGGTCACACATTTTGGGGGAAGTCCAAAACCTTCAGAACAGAACAGTACCACCCCTGTCATCAATGTATGAATTTTGACATAAATATTTAAGTTCCTGCCAGTTAAAGAGGCCTTGGCAATTTCCGTATTACAAACATGGTTTGTATGGTCACAATCTTTACTTCTGACTTAGTGTTTAAAATAAATAGATACTATCATAACTGTTGCAACACACACGTGCACGCACACAAGCACATCATGATATTACTACTGCTCTCGTTTATTAAGGGGAACAAACAAAATCATGAAATTAAACCACACATTCGGCCTCGCTTCCTCTAACAGCGACCTGCCAAGTTCTTCTAATGCCGTACTGATTTATGCCCCGTGGAGACGGGCAGAGTATGAATGTCAGCAAGTTGAAGATCGCGTTTTAACATACCCTGTCAAAGAGTGCGAAGAGTTGTCTCAAGACATCTGAAACAGGCAACTTTAAATACTCTGCAAATTCGTCAATTCCGATTCTTCCTCCTTTGGAACAACAGGCAATGGTTGCGTACTCGTCCAACTGCTTACGAATGCTATCCCAATCTAACCTAAGCAAACAAACAATCAGAGATGCGTGTTGTCAGCCCCTTACAATCCACAAGGACATTTTACGAACATTCGTTTGTCTGAGGGAAAAAATATTGTACATCGTTACATTTGAAAATGAAGATAAAATGGGTATTTTGGGATACCTACGGAACATGTATACAGGTTTCTGAGGGTTTTTTTTTTTTCCTGTTTATTTATTTTTGAGAGAGGGAAAACAAGAGGGGGAAGGGCAGAGAGAGAGAGGGAGACAGAGAATCTGAAGCAGGCTCCGGGCTCCAAGCTGTCAGCACAGAGCCTGACACGGGGCTCGAGCCCACAAACCATGGGATCATGATCTGAGCCAAAGTCGGACGCTTAACCGACTAAGCCACCCAGGCGCCCCCCAGGCTTCTGAGTCTTTTAAAGGATATCGGTAAGACTAATTTCCCCCAAATATCTGTGCAAAAGAAAAGTAACTGAGAAGAGCAATGTGACAGAACAAGAAATGACTCATGAAAAGAAAATAAGAAATCGTATTGTAATCCAAATATTACTAATTAAGTCAAAAGTACTTATTGAGTTGTTAAAAAAAAAAAATACCACTCTTAATTTCTAAGGAGCTTCCAGGCTGATAATGAACGCACATTTCACAAAATGTTGTGTCAGGGAGATTCATTAGATAGGACACACTTCCTCCGATGTTAGTTATAAAAACACTAAAACACCAGAAAACGTACCGTAGCTTACAGCACAAATGCCTTTGTCTTGTACTAGTAAACAGGTGACTTAACACATAACTGCTTTCTTCTGTATCCAATTTCAGTAACTATCTAAACTTTTCAAATTTATACGAATTTTGTAAATATAACATCAAAACATGTTTGCTATCTAGAAGATATAAATAATACTTGCTCTATTATCTTTAAATATTGACCTCTGGGGTGTCTGGGTGGCTCAGTTGGTTAAGTATCCGACTTTGGCTCAGGTCACGATCTTGTGGCTTGTGGGTTTCTGTGCTGACAGCTCAGAGCTTGGAGCCTGCTTCAGATTCTGGGTCTCCCTCTCTGTCTCTTACACTCTGTCCCTCTCTCTCAAAAATAAATAAGTATCAAAAAAATATTTAAAAAAATAAGTAAATATTGACCTTTAACACAATAACTGCTTCTGCAGCTCCCTCCTAAGGAGGATGCCAAGGCCAAGGGAATCAATACATTCTGCAAATCCCTAATAGGGCTGAAAACAGAATGAATGGTAGTAAGTGGGAAACCAGGGGTGACACCTTTCATAGCAGATGGTTCAAATGGGTTGTTCATAAAAGCACAAAGGGGGGTTTTGGCCTTAAAAAAAAAAAAGTATGTACCCAGAAGAAAAAGGAGATTGAGGGTAAGTACTTAAAATTCAGCGATGGTCAGAATTGCTTCTCTACAAGTCAATTCATTTTTCACACGAGAAGTTCTGACCACCGCATGCCAATCCCATCTAATTACGCCATCCTTGCAAAGGGCAGCGGGGTAGGCTGACTGCTCTGAGACCCTTCTGGGCGGAGGCAGATCTGTGCTGGTCCATATCCACTCTCTCTCAGTCTCCTCCTGTGACCAACACATATGTCTCTGAGTTAACTGTCCTTGAAAAAACACAACTGGATGAACTAAGTAGGAGATAAATTCACAACTCTGCCTTCCTTAATAAACACCATGGAGGTTTGAGAGCCGAGCATTAATGAAACCAGGGAAAATAAGTGTAGAGGAGTTCAGATCTCTTTGGGACACCTTTACAAAACTGTAGCAATTTAAAGGTATACTTACTTTAATTTCCGGCTAATTTTGGTAAATTCCACCAGCCCAGCTTCCATGGGCAATGTTAGCTGTCCTGCTGAGATCATTAATCTGCAGTCTTCATAGGTGTGGTCTGTTACTGGAATTCCCAAAGCTCTAAACAGCATTTCAAAGCAAACAAATTCAATTTTTTTTTTTTTTTTTTAAGAAAGGTAATGATTTTTTCATTAGGCCTGAGCTGGTGAACGAACAACAGTAAACAGGAAAGTATTTACTACTTTTTAAACCAGTAGCTTTGGCTTATTATTGCAAAAGAGACGTATTTCTCTCCTTCTGCACAGACTTCCTGGTTGTTTTGTGTTTTAACTGTGACAATAGTTGACTTCAGTCTCAGGGAAAGGAATAAGGCTTATGTTCCAGTCCGGTGGAGTCTTTCACCAGCCGTGGACCTTTTGGCTCTTAACCTAAGCCTCGCTCTTGTCATCTGTATATAGGAATAATTACCCTACTTACTCTGCAGGGTTATCTATTGTAAAGATGGGCCGAAAATGCCTGTGGGAGTACCATTTGAACAGATACATTTGTCTGTACACAGTGTAAGTGACTAAACTACTCAAATCGCTAGCCATCTGCGTTTTTCCATCTCTCGAAACTGGAGATGACTTCTTGCTACATAATCTTCTGAAAATACTGAAGAGAACTGATAAGAGGCTCAAGATTTCTTCCAAACCTAAACATCCTCCACCCTCAAAGGAGCACATAACCCCTACTAGCTCCCTCCTGCTCAGAGATCTGATAATGAATTAGATTGGAAATATATATATATATATATATATATATATATATAAAATGACTTGAAAAAAAACTGAGTACTGAGAAGAAAGCCTGGCCAGAACATGAAATAATTTCCTGAAGATTCCTCTTCACAAAACTTTCATTCACAAATATTCAGTGAGACTCATGAAGTTAGATCTTCAACGGTATTTGGTTTTGTTGAATCACCGTGAAGAACGTGACATTTTCAATGAATGGGATACGAATAAAGTATTTTTTTCTATCTACAACTAGGCTCTTTTTGATGAGTAAACATTCTGGTATAAGAATACTTAAACGGGAAAATAAACATCTTAACTATTTCAAGAATGTATAATTTATCATGCTCCATGGGTACAGCATGCTCGTTAAGAGCTTTTGGGTTTGGGTAGCAGGTGGGGATCTGAGTCCCAGCCCAGGCCCTCACTGTCTGCTATGATCTTGGGCAAACGACTTCCCTCTCTGAATCTCAGGTCCCTCGCTTGCCTCCTAGAAGTGCTGTGAGGGTCACGTTAGCTACCCAGAGTAACAGCCTGGCACAGTACTCGGTAAGTATTTATCAAGAGTAGTAGCACCACCACTTTACCACTTTCAAATGCTTCTGTCATACACTCTCCTAGGTGACTCTCAGGATAAGCAAAACCATCAGAGAGGAGAGATGAGTATTCTAACTCCAACTTTACACAGGAGGAAAAGGACCCCTCGAGGGACTTGTCTGTCCATGGTTGTGCAGCTAATGGAGGCCTTTCCTACTCTTTATCCAAGACCCTTAAATCTCCACGGCTCCAAATTCAGAAAAAAACCAAAAGGGCTGCCTAATCAAATCCCTGCTCTGTTTTTAGGCAAATTATTGGGAGGTCAAAATACCTGGTATAAATTCCCTCCATTCCCCAAATGTATCTTAGTTCCTAACTTTTGGACATGAGCTTATATGAAAACATAAGGAGAAAGGGAAGAAAACAGTATAAAAGCAAATTTTGTAGCTAATGTAGAAACTGGGAAAATCAAGTACCTATAGGTACACATAGTAAAATTTTTTTGAACATTTGAAAATTTATTGTTTTGAAAATAAAGTTCTTCTCCTGTGAAATATTAATATGTATATAATATATACGTAATAAAAAATATAATCTTGCTTATAATACCAAATTCAGTCATGAAGCTCAATTCGGAGTTCTCATTTGAATGTTTACTGGGGATAAATATCGCCGGCCTATGAGCGTCAACCCTCCTACTGGAAGGGCGGAAAGAGGTGGCACCTGGCATGAGGGTGAGCACCTCATAGGGCTGCCTGGGAGGTCGGACAGTATGGCATGCATGCTTTCATTACAGGACGGGAGGAGACTGATCTAATCAGAGCAATGGGCAGTTAAAACTCCCTTAAGCGCAGGATAATACTTGCCTCCCGTTTTGCGATTTACAAATCCTAAACTTATAGCCATTCCGAATGGGGGTGACTCCCCCCCGTTTCTGTGCCTCCATTACGTTCCCTTGCAAACTTCCTCCTTTTTGTTGCTGTATTCATTAATGCCTTTGAAACACCCAGCGTTGGCAGCTCTGTGGAGGCTGGGCCATAGGAAGTGGACCATGAAGGGCTCAGACCGTCACAAGGCTTTGTCAGACAGCCACAGGCCAGCTTAGGAGAATCCACCCCGTGGAAGTCACTGGCTGGTCTCTTCTGGTTATGGAATCCTCCCTGCTCCCTTTCTGGCAAAGACACATATCCATTAGTTTGGGGCTGCATCTGGGGAAAATATTCGTAGATTGTTTTACCACATTCCCCGGGCACATTTAGAATTTCTAACCAGAATGACTTAAGAAATGAGACCCTCGGAATTAAAAAAACAACAAACAAACAAACAAACAAAAAAACAAATCCTAAAACTATATAAAAACTATATATTTACCATCATTTAAAAACTGTTGATTATGATGATATATAGAAACTTACTCTGCCATTAGACTCCGGACTCTACAGGCAAAAAGGATGGGATCGCTTTTTTCTTCATCATTTGGTACTTGAACAGGCATAAACTGAAAGACAAACGTAACTTTCCATTACAACTGTTAAGCCTAAGCACTAAATGTTACATACGTTAATTTACAAGCTGTCTGTCATTATATTAAACCCCCCACCTTCCTGGCGCATGGGTTACATGCTAGACAGGGAACAACACTGTGTGTGGACTCAGCGGATCCATAGTTCAGCCCTGCGTCTTTCTGTGTGTTAACTGGTAGGTCTCTGGAGTTTTCTTCACTGTTGCCTGGACCCTAACAAGAGGGCTGTGATCGCCCACTCACTTCAGTGCGACGAGGATGAAAGAAGCCAGTGCCCGGAATATTCTGGAAGTTGTAAAGCTGTAGGTTCTGAGATCTTATTCTCCAAGCGGTACTTCCTACCACTTCCAGCCCTTTGTGTGAAAATGTTAGTACCAGAAGTAACCCGTTTCTTGTGATTTATCTTCTCTACCCACGCCTGTGTCAGCCATATTTTTATCATTTGTTCAAATGTCACGCTTTGCATTTCTTCTGCTCTCTTTTAACCCTTAGCATGGGCTTTCTAGCTTTTGCAGAGTATCATGTGTTATCATTTTAAATTTTACTTTTTTTTCTCTACTTGATATTCGGTAATGTCTCATTTGTACTGTTCTTGTTTTATTTACAGTTTTCTAACATTTAACAAGATTTTGGTGCTATATTGAACTCATTGCATATTTTTTGAGCACCTACTATATACCAGGCAAGATGAACAGGACTCTATTCCTGCTCCAAAAAAGATCTGTATTTTACTAGGATAGACCAACTAACTTAGGTTCAAGTTATAAAGGTCACATGACCAGGACTCAGCCCAAGTCCTATCAGATTCTAAAACCCTTGTTTTCCCCACTCAACCATCCTTCCTGGAGTATGAGAGCAAGGGATAGGAAATGATTAATTCGGCAGGGGGCAGGGAAAGGCAGCCAAAGAAGCTTTACAGAAGAGCTAATACTTGATCTTGGCTTTTTAAGGATAAACATGATCTCACCAATAGCTACTGTTCATTGAATTATAACTATGGACCAGGCACCATGCTAAGGGTTTTATATGCATTATTTTCATTCCACCAGTCCTCTTGATTTTAGTCACAGGATTGGGACTCACATTAAAAGACCTGCTTAAAACTTCATGGCCCATTTTCATTCAATAAATATTGCTGAGGCACCTCCTGTATGCCAGGCATTGCACTAAACCCAGAAGACAGGACAGCAAAGCCCCTGCCCTCAAGGAGCTCTCCATGCGGTGGGGTAAAAGTTATGATAGATGAGTGCAGTCTACCAATGAGAGCTACCATCCATTAAGCACGTACCATAGGCTGGGTACGTGCCGGGTACTGTATATTAGGGGCTTTATAAGATTAACTCTCCACAATTCCTTGAGGTCAGTTCCACCACTTGCACTTGACGGGTGAAGAAAGTAGCTTGAAGAGGTTAAGACCACACACCAGTGGCAGGATCGCGATTTGAAAGAGAAAGAAGACTGTATAAAGAACACCACTTTTGGACTCATGTCGACCTGTTTTCAAATCCTGTTAATCACGTCAAGAAGCCTTTGGGCAAGGGTGATTCAGAGATGAAGTGTGAGCCACGGGCTCTTGTGACCAGGTCCAAGCTTTTGAGCAGAAACATGGGTTGGTAGGAGTGGACAAACCAAAGAGGAAAAGGCTAAGAGCAGGGAGAAGCCCTGGAGGGTCTGGAATCACCCCGTGAGAGAAGGAAAGACCACGAACAGAGGGAGTGAGGGTGCAGAGGCAAGCATGGATGCAAGTGGTACGGGAGGAGAAACTGGACAGGAATCGTAGGACCGTGCACTAGGTGACTGACTGCCATTGACCGCTATGTGACACAGCCTCTCCCAGGGGACGGTGGCATGCTGTGCAAAGAACACTGTTTCGGCTGCTTGCTGTCTTGTGTCTGCCGTGAGGTCCCGGGAAAGTCATTCAGCCCTGATGAGACTCAGTTCCCCCTCTTGTCAAGCGAGGAAGTTCGACTCGATGTTCTCGAAAGCCCTCTCCAACTGGAATTCGACGGCTAGCTTTCCACTTAGGATCATTATTCTTGAAGATGGAAAAACACGCTAAGCCACCAGAGGTCCCCACATCACTTATGTATCCAGAGCAACATCCGATCTTTGCAGATAAATCTTTCTCAAGTGTCCCTCCATCCTGTTCTAAATTTGAATTTCTTATGCGTGCTTAGTAGGAAATCCAAGGAAGAAAACAAGACGTTAAAAATCAATGTTCATAAAACCTCTAACAAAAGAATACAAAAACGTTTTAAACTGCCATATAATTCTTCACTTTAAAAAAAAAAAAAGCCACATGATCATTTGACACACGCTTAATCTGTAGGTTATAAAAGCACATCCTTGAAAACCCTGAAAAATAAATACGGCTACACTGTTAACCAAACATAATACGACGAACTGTGGGTTTAATTCCTTTTACTGCAGGTAATATTTTCCGTGAAAGAATTTTTAATAACTCTCATATTGGCATGGCATTTTATTCTCAATGAAGAAAATTCCACTGAGAGTACAAAATAATTAAAAGCCTGTATTTGACCCTCACGGGCCTTGGAGGCCTCCCATGCCTCCTGAGAAGCAATTCAATGGAAATTCTCGTAAGAAGTCACTTCTCCTTGGAGCGGACCTAGCCCTCTTTAGCACATTTCCATTTTGCATGTAGACATTCAAGGCTCACAGCATATACGTGTCCTCTATGCGGGTAGGGAGACTGGCTGAAGACAGAAAAACGTGATTGTTGTTGTCTGCTACTGTCCCCTAATACACAGCTCAATACCGCAGGGTCTTCAGGACCCCAAATTTTCTTTTCTACCTTCACCTTCTCTCACCATCCCGAGTATCCACATGGACGGTTCATCAGACATGTTGATCTCACGGCTCTCCACCTGGCCACAGGTGTTCTCAGCTGTGCCTCAGCCAGGGCGACAAACATAGGACGCTAACCTTCTCTGGCAAGTTCTTCCATGAGAATTTCCCTTCGTCGCCTATTAGCTTTTACTTCTCTAACCTGGTCCGGCACAGACTGTAAGAACCTGCTAGTGACCCTCAGGACATGCTCGTCCCTCCCTTCCTGGCAACAGCTGCCTGCCTGTCCCCACTGCCCTTCAGGAGTCAGACACCTCCGTGTGGACTTTCTGTCATCCAGAATCTCCCCCTTCTGCCACACCCATGGCGCCAACCACATACCCACGATCACCTCTCTTGCTCCTGCCTTCCCATCCCTGCTAGAGACCACTGCGGGATGCTAAAAAAAGGTGCACAATCTTATGGGCTGAGGCTCCTCCGATCCATGGGAAGCTCCATAGGGTCCTTACAGCTGCTTGAAAATTATGTGATTTTCCCCAGGTGACCATACCGCCTCCAGACTCAGAAATAGTTTTGTTTTGCCGAAGGTCTTCCCTTTTCCTTTTAATCATGCAAGTGTGCCCCCAAATGTGATCTCAATACTGAGTCTGTTTCCTTAGTGTCTGTGTGACAGGTGAGGATCAAGTTACTTAACATGAACCTCACTGCGGCTTGGATATCTGTGCTGCATCTGCTGCCGTCATATCTAAATGTTTCAAACACGGTCTGTGCTTCTCAGGTTGCAGTCCTACTTTTCATCCCAATGGTACTTCACGCTCAACTTTAGAAGGAAGACAGTGAAAGAGTTAAGGACATGCGACCCCAAAACATACCGCTTTGGTATACTGATTATTTTGAGCTGAAGACACTTGGAAAATAGCCAATGTGGGGAGACGTTTTCTCTGAACTTCCCTTACCTCCCTAAAGTCAGCTACTCCGAGAGGAACTCAGTTGTCCCTCATCTGTCCTCAAGTCCCTCCTGGGGAGTTTCACCCAACAGGGAAGATGGACTCTTACCACAGGTGACACGACTGGAATTCGACATCACACACAGACAAACGTGATCACACGCTATCATAGCTCCCGGTCTATTCTTCCCAGGGCCCACCAGTCTTTCCTAAAAACCACTGACTCTCCCCTGCGTGGCCTACCCCCTCCCTCCCCTTCCTCACTACTTTTTGTGATATCCACTTTTTATTCCCCATGATGCCTTGTACACATATTAAAAGTGAATAGATGTGTGTATCCTTTCCCCTATTAGTCTGCCCGCCATGAGATTATCTCACAGATCCAGCTATGGAACCTCGGTGGGGAGACGGCAGGCACTGCCTCCCCACAACAGCCCAGGTGAGCTTCCCCAGTTTTTTCCCATTGCTCCCGAGACTGGCTCCGGGCCTCGCTTCAATGTGCTCTGTTCCTCCCCCCCGCAGGCTCGGCACCACCCTGCCCCATCTAAGGGGAGGCTAACCGACATATTTCCCATGCTAACACCTCATTTGTCCTGCTGGTCTGGGAGTGCCCTACCTCCTCCCGGGCCTTAGGCTGCACGCAAGATAAAGTCAGAATTCTTCAGCCCGTTTTGAAGGCGATCCGATATCCAGAGCCAACCCTTTACATGGCTACTCAGGCCCAGCAAAACTGCCTTATTCATTGTTTCCTGACCACGCGGGGCACATTCCTTTCTACTAAAAGAGAAAGACTGATGAGTGACGATACTACAATCAGTCTTTTCTTCTTCCAAGTAACAGGAAAGGACTTTAACGAATCACTCTCAACAAACGTGGAGTTCTGGCTCTTCTCGTGATTCTTCTTTTAAGTCTTCAAGAAAGAGCAAATGCGAATCAAGGAAGGCATTTACGAACTACCATTCACTGCTTTCTTCCCTGAAGAACAGAGACATTTAGAGGATAAGGGAAATACAAGTGAATGCTTATTGAACACCTACCACGTGCTAGTACGTAAGTAACCTTATTAAATGCTAACCACCCTATAAAAGAGGTGCCATTATCCCCATTTTACCACTGAGAACACAGGCTAGGAGAGGCTTAAGTCATTCACTCGAGCACATACAGGTTGGTAGCAGCAGAATTGGAAGAAAACCCCAGCTAATATTCTTTATATTAACATTCTATTTCTTTTTTTAAAAAATAATGTTTATTTATTTTTGAGAGAGAGGCAGTGTGTGAGCAGGGGAGGGGCAAAGAGAGAGGGAGACACAGAATCAGAAGCAGGCTCCAGGCTCTGAGCTGTCAGCACAGAACCCGATGCAGGGCTCAAACTCACGAACCGTGAGATCATGATCTGAGCCAAAGTCGGACGCTTAACTGACTGAGCTTAACTGACATAAACATATCTGAACCTTCCCTAAGTAATACACTCTTTGGAGATTTGAAAAGTTGTATTGGGGCGCCTGGGTGGTTCAGTTGGTTAAGCGTCCGACTTTGGCTCAGGTCATGATCTCTCAGTTTGTGGCTTCGAGCCCCGGGTCGGGCTCTGTGCTGACAGCTCGGAGCCTGGAGCCTGCTTCTGATTCTGTGTCTCCTTCTCTCTCTGTTCCTCCCCTGCTCACGCTCTGTCTCTCTCTCTCTCTCAAAAATAAATGAAAATTAAAAAAAAATTTTTTTTAAATAAATAAAAAGTTGTATCTATCTACAGGGATTGGTCATAACACTCACTATTACAATCCTTTCCAAAATCAGAATTGTTTTTTTAATAAAAAAACAATGACCTTCTCTTACTTGTGACAATGGACTACCATAAAGTACTGTAAGTCCAATTTTAGCCACTAGAAGCTTGCTTTAAGCTTTGCAAAAGAATTTACTAAAACAAAATGTTTCTGTCTGCCTACAAATCATTTTTCTGTACCTGTATTATAAAGGATAGCTCTGAATACAAATAGAGATATAACCTATGAAGGAGGAAACAGACTGATGATCACTGTGAATGCCCTGTTTCCATCCATAAAACAGCTGTTGTCCACATAGTGCCCTATAATCTGGCTTTGCGTGGATTCTCTTTCATGAGATTCACTAGCAGGCTGTTGATTTATGTCACATTTGGGGATGTTTCCTACTAGCTATCTTCTTCCCTATGCCCCTAAGCCAGATGCTTATAAAGACATACATGTGAGGTAGCTAGCCAATAAAAGTAACCACTCAAAGACAGTTTAAACACATCCACTATGCCATTATGATCCAGAGAATAACTTTCAGGAGAACCTTCTGCGGACACACATGGCATCATTGTTCAAGGATGCCGGAAGACCAATTATAGAGGGTGTGAGGTTTGGACCTGATTGTATTTTTAAGACTCAAGAGTCAAGGAAATAATGGCCTTTTCAAAAGCAAGTCTCTGTTGAGAAAGCAGAGAGGGAGTGAGGGGAGGAGACATTACACTCCCTAGGTGTTAACTATCCAATGGTTTCGGTAACTACAGAGTTGGAAAATCATCATCAGTGAGGAGTGAGTTGTAAAAGGAAAGAATACAGCTTTCAGCATCCAGAGATGTCCTATGACTCACCAGTGCAGTGTCTAAAAGGATACCAAATGATCCACTCAAGTTCATTTTAAAAACTGCAAAACTTGGGGTGCCTGGTGGCTCAGTCGGTTAAGCTTCTGACTTCAGGTCAGGTCATGATCTCACGGTTCACGAGTTCGAGCCCCACATCGAGCTTGCTGCTGTCACTGTAGAGCCTGCTTTGGATCTTCTGTCCCCTCCTCTCTCTGCCCTTCCCCTGCTCGTTCTGTCTCTCTCACTCTCTCAAAAATAAATAAACATTAAAAAAGTAAAAAATAAATAAAAATAAAAACCGCAAAACTTGAGACCACATTCTTGAACGGTACATCTTAATTAAGCTTAACTGGTTACTAGAAGTTCTAAAGTTCTAAAAACATATGTAAAAAATAATAACTAGGATTTCCATCAGTTGTAATGAACATGGACGCTGGGAGGGGGTGCTTCTGAACAACCAACACGACTGTAGCTGGCACAACTAAACACGCCGAGCCTTCTAACTAAGCTACATGTGTGGCAGCTCAAGTCGGGCATCCCCAGATGTGGTGCAGAAGCCGGAGTCTTGACACAGCGCCCAACTCTCCAGGGCCCTGAGCCAGGGTGTGGACACAGAGAGCACCAGACGGGCTGTGGGATACATTTTTCAATTGTGCCCAACCGGGGGGAATGAAAATACTCAAAAGTCATAAAGTGGTGAGAAGTCCCCAAGGTGAAAGGTAGCATCATGAATCTAAAATAAATATAATTAAAATAAGAAGACTACATGTGAAGGCCACAGAGTCCCATCCTCTTGCCCTGCACCACAATTCAAACACATTGAATCTTACCAATTCAGCTATTCTAAACCAGGTGCTAGCCATTTTGTTTGTGAAGTTATCAAAGGATATATTCTTTCTTTGCCAGCAAGTATTATTCAAACAGGTCTAAGAACTGGCTGGAGAATGCAAACACTGTAATGGAAAAGAAAGAAGGAGGGAATAAAGGGGGAAGGGAGGGAGGGAAGGAGGGAGAAAGAGAGAAAGAGAGAGGAAAGAAAGAAAGAAAGAAAGAAAGAAAGAAAGAAAGAAAAGAAAGAAAAAGGAAGGAGGGAAGGAAGGGAGAGTAGAAGGGAGAAAGAAAGAAAGAAAGAAAGAAAGAAAGAAAGAAAGAAAGAAAGGGAAGGAAGGGAAGGGAAGGGAAGGAAGGGAGAGTGGAAGGGAGGAAGAGAGAAAGAAAGAAAAAGAAAGAAAGAAAGAAAGAAAGAAAGAAAGAAAGAAGAAAGGAAGGAAGGAAGAAAGAGAAAGAAAGAAAGAAAGAAAGAAAGAAAGAAAGAAAAAGGAAGGAGGGAAAGGAAGGGAAGGAAGGGAGAGTGGAAGGGAGGGAGAGCGGAAGGGAGAGAGAAAGAAAGAAAGGAAGAAAGAAAGAAAGGAAGAAAGAAAGATAGAAAAGGAAAAAGGCCATGACACAGAAAGGAAATGTGGTAATAATGGTCAGGACACAAAAAATGAGGCCTTTGCATACCTCTGTTGTAATAGTTTGACCACTGAAATATGTGCTAGACAGTTCTAGGTGCATTTCCACATCTGTTGCTAGATCTTGTTTTAGCTGGGGAAGGGTAAATTTAGAGGAAGGGGCAGCATATATATTATATAAACAACATCTTCCAATTTTGCAGAGAAGACAGGGTGGGTGTTTTAAGTATAAGTTTTCCTTCCTTCCTTCCTCCCTCCCTCCCTCCTTTCCTTCCTTCCTTCCTTCCTTCCTTCCTTCCTTCCTTCCTTCCTTCCTTTTTTTAGAGAAAGCAAACAGAGCTAGTCTATCTGCACAGCTATGAAAGATGGAAGAGCACGCTTGGAGTACTTAGAAATAATATAATATTTCTTCCTGACAGGGCTTCCCAAAATATATCCTATGGAACACCGCTTCCAGGAGGTATCCAGAGAAAAAGGGATATGGTGGTCACACCATCTCAAAGGCACTGACAGGTCTTGAGAAAAAGAAATCTGATTGATTTTATTTACACTGGTATTTCTCAAACTTATTAGAGTACAGATTACTGTTTTTCTCTGGAAACATCTAAGTATATTCTAAAAAGTAGTGTTTTTTTGATCACATTGAGAGAGACTGAACTGGTTTTAAAGGGGGGGAAGTGTGGCATACAATTAATAAATAGATTGTTTCCTGGCAAGCAGACAACCTGTAAGTCTCCAGAAAAATTTCACCAAAGTGAAACTCATTTCGAAATGCAATTTGCCCCCTACATCATTTGGTATTTCTGACCTCTATGTGGCTAAATGACTAAGCTATACAACAACAAAAAACCAGTATTCTTGTGACTTAAATTCCATGTCCTGTCACTGGGAGCATGGGCCCCCACTCAGGACTCCGAATTAACATATGCAAACTTAGAGTTCTCATTGCACAATCTACGGATGCAACTGGAAAATGAAGGCAAGAGCCTGACTCGCTCTTCGGACCCTTCTGTCTTCAGAGGCTCCCTGAGGGTATCACTAGAGCCAACTCTACTGACTCTGCATTTATGAGTCCATTCCTCATCATTGCTAGCATCTAAGAACGGTTCTGGAACCATCGTTCAGAGTCTTAAAAATCTGGCCAGGATTTTCAGAACCATCTAATTGCTCCCGCACTCCCTGCCTGTCTCTGCAACTCAAACCCAAAGATGGCCAAACCAGGCCAAAAGAATGCTGACATGAGCTGCCTCCCAGAGAGGATTTCCTCAGGCTTTCCAGGTGCAGAGTGAGTCCAAAGTGAGGGCTTCTGACGTCTGTGCCTCTCCCCAGAGTCCAAGTAGCACCTCTCCGCTCTGACAGAAAGTACTCTTCCAGGAGCTGTGGGGCTCCATCGGCTACTGTATGCAGCTCCTTTTGTCAAGATGTGAAGCACACCATACCGTTCAACCAGGCAGAGGTCAGCATTGAAAGGAGGATGATAGAAACCAGTTATGCAAATCTGGTCAGCCAGGGTGGTCGCCTATGAAAGTTCCCAGAAGCCAGAGGTTTTTCCTGATAGGATTCCAAGGGCTGGATCTGACAGCCAGGTGGACAGTTTGTAAAAGACCGGCGCCATGGCGGATTTAACTGCCAACCTTTGTACAGTGGGGCTCTCGAGACTAGAAGTGCAAAAGAAAAGGAAAGGCCAAATCTCCAGTTCCAAGACTGTTTTTGAATGACTTACCTCAACTTCCACCTTTGTGAAGAGCTGGCAGAAAGTGAGCATACAGAGCTGAATGCTGAGGAGAAAAAAGAACAGGCCATCTTTATACGGTAACACAAGTATCATCTATATTACCCGACGGTCCTTTCTTTATAGGCAAACACTGCCACGTCATACTTCATATATATATTTTGTGCTTATGAATGCCACACGGCAGCTGTAACACTCCTTGGGCTTAAGCAAGTATTCTTGATATTCCAAAGTTAAATCACCAAGTACAACACCAAATATGTACTTGTGAGTCAGAGCTGCAGCTCGGCAGACTAAACCCCAAATGTGAAGTCTCCTTGACAACTCAGGCTTGTAGGCCTACGAGCCTAGAGAAACTACCAAGGCCACATTTTAAGGTACATAAATGTGCTTATAGGAAAACTCCTGAAGTAAACATTACATTTCGAAACTCTTCTCTGATATTAAAAACAAACAAACAAACAAACAAACAAACAAACAAACAGTGGGCCTTTCCCTAAAAGCAGAAACTTTATCATAATTGTCCCAATTAATAATCAATATTTTATTTAAGGAGAAATTTTCTGAAATGTTTCAAATTTCATTGTAAAACCAGATAAAGGCTTTCTTTAAAGCGAACGGTTAAAGCCAACCCTCTCAAAGATAATTTCTGAAATAGTTGTTTCTATGTACCTTTCTAATATATATTTAGATTCTCTGGATAGGATTTCTATGGGATTTTTATTTCACCTCATGTAGACAGATGACCCAAAAATCTGGCAGAGTGGATTATACTACATGAAAGAAATCAACCAACCTTTTTTTGTGTTTAAGAAACTAAAATATGATTTAGCTATAAAAGTTATTTAAAGGGGCTTACTTAAGATAAGAAATTTAGAAATTTAAACAAGGAACTTAGTTAAAAGAAGGAATGTAAGAAATAGATGTACCAATTCCGTATATAATTATAAGTTGTTAAGTATTGGTTGTCAAACTTCACATCTGAGGGGAAAAAAAACTTTTACTATTAACTCCAAGCAAATAAAATCAATCCACATTGTCTACTATAAAGTAAATTGTCCCTGAGTTATTTATTTTATTTTATTTTTTTTTAATTTTTTTAACGTTTTATTTATTTTTGAGACAGGGAGAGACAGAGCATGAACAGGGGAGGGTCAGAGAGAGGGAGACACAGAATCCGAAACAGGCTCCAGGCTCCGAGCCGTCAGCACAGAGCCCGACGCGGGGCTCGAACCCACGGACGGCGAGATCATGACCCGAGCCAAAGTCGGCCACTCAACCGACTGAGCCACCCAGGCGCCCCGTCCCTGAGTTATTTAAATTGAACTTTTGAATTTGGTGATTCACACAGACAAATCTGTTCTGAAAATTCTGAGTGAAGGAAGGAAGGAAGGAAGGAAGGAAGGAAGGAAGGAGGAAGGAAAACGAAACAAACCAGGCATAAGATCTCATTGAACCTGTGTTGTCCAAACAACACTTCTCAAACCCACACAAAATGGCTTTTCCATAGCTGCCCTTTCTCTGAGTGTATTCCCCAAGTTTATTAACTCTCTCCCTTGGGCTGTCTGTCTTGGTATAGAATCTCTTCCTTAGAATCTGAGTCTAGACTAGCCCTTGGAGCAGGAGCAACTGAGAAAACTGACTTAAGAGTAACAGATTCAGTGCTAAATATGGTATGAAGCCCACTGGAGGATTCGGGCAGAAATGAGAGTTACCACAGGCCAAGCACAATGTGGCATTTGGACAAAACAAAGCTGTGCCTTTTAAAGATTTTGTGTTTATCACTCCTAAGAAATCTTTAACTCCTCAAAAAGTGTTTTCCTCTCTTTTCTGAATTCTCTCTCCTATTTTCTTCTTCCCTTTGTCACACTTGTTAGAAGGCTGGTTTAACCAGAACACTCCATTTTCTATCCTGATCCCCCTTCCAAGAAGGCGTTCTCCTACTTGACCTTCATGCCTACCTGGACTGATGAAAAAGTTTGAAAAAGACATACTGAGCGCACTGTGAATCTGAAGTCACTATCTCTGCAAGGCACTTAAATTGTCAGGGCCCTAAGGATGACACAACTCAGGAACTATAAAGACACACTATATCCAGTTTGTAGGCACTCCTCTTTCTAAAATACTCTCACACTATTTGTTTCTTCTCACTTGCTCTCGTATAAAAAGCTGAAAACCAGGAACCCAAGATCAACAGTGGCACAAAACACGTATTCTAGCCAAATAAATAAACTGATTTCCTGAAGAGTTAAAGACCACATAATGCCTAGATATTCTTTACAATTTGTGGTCTTTATTTTGAGTGTCGTTTACTTAACTTCAACTATGAAGGACTGAAGCGTAATAGGAACATACACGTTTCACATGTTAATAAACACTAACACATGTGAATGGCCCATCAGTTACCTATTCTGATTTAAATTTATTATTTTGATGCAATTCACACATACAAAATGGAGAAGATTGGCATGCACCATAAAAAAAAAACTGACTTTCATACATTGTTTGGATTATCTAAGAGGTATGCAAGGAAGTCACAAGATACTTGAAGGCGAATGAAGATTCCCTTTTAAATAGGTCCAAGTGGTTGTCTATGCATCGACGACGTTATGTAAACTCTCTATGTAATAGTATCAAAAGGCATTGCTGGGTAAGCCCCAGGCAAAGTCCTCACATCCAAGCATTTTACATGGCTCTCACCAAATATAAACCAGCTCAGACTTATCCAGGGGGAACTCGACAAAAACGTCTTGAGAGAAAGTACGATTGTACATGCTCTGTTCTTTTTAAAGGCCTGTTTCAGTGCAGCTTTGCTTAATGGCGAGCTGTATTCCTCTCCTGTCTTAAATGTTTATAGAAACTGCTGATCCCTCTGCTTTTAAAATCCAGGAACGGAACTGAAAGCTTAGCTATTTTCTCAGCTCAGATCAGACACATCACAGCTATTTTAGGCCATATGACGCAATGACTCCGGACTGCTTAAACCGATATAGTAAAACAACAATGGAGACACCAGATAACATGCTAAATCTGCAGTGGGAATAAAACTACAAGATTAAAGCTAAGTAGGGTACAAACTGGGTCACTGGACTGTTTCTTAAGGATTGGTAGCTACACACATGAGACCCGCAAGAACACGGCAGACAGCCAGAATTCTACACGTGGCCGGCGCTGGGGGCTAACAGGAAAGATAGTGATGCTCTCTACAGACTTTCTCCTTTACAAGATTCTAGGATCTGATTAGAAATCTTTACTTTTACAAAAACAAGGCTTTTTTTTAAAAAAAAGGAATAAATAATTTTTCTTTTTCTTCCCTGAACAAAATTTATAGAAACCAATAATAGAGAGAAGCAACTTACAATGTATACCCCTGCCATGTCCACGTCACGGTATCCTACAATAACAAAGGTGTTTAGACTGTTAGTTCAGAGAAAAAAATAAAAGCTAAATAAAATCGAAATCTTATTTTCATATTGGTACTCATATACGTCCCTGCTGAATTAAAAGCAGTATGTTGAAAAGTAAAACAAGCCTATTAAACGACAGCAAATTGCTCTAGGAATTCTTGGATTATATCTCTACATGGCAAAAATCTGTTTTCTATACGTAGCCACCTATCTTTTCATGAAATTAAGTTGCTTTTAATTCTTAATAGAATTCTGAGCACGCTTAGCTATTTTTTCTCCTAATGTGAACACATCTGGATAATTAATTTGCTTATAAAGCCCAGAATATATCAGTTCCCAAAAAAAAGGGAGGGGTACATGCTTGGGAGAAAAGATTAGAGTAGTACATAGTGAAAGGATTTACATAAATGCCAAATAGGCAGAAGTACAATTAAGTAAATCTTGATAGATATTAATTTTTTAACTAGGGGATGTCCAAAGGTGAGAAGACAGCCACTGAAAGGAAGTTGAATTGATCGAGAACTCTTGATCTTAAGTGACATAGATAATGAATCATTACATTCTGCTTGTTCATGGAAAGTCTCTAGTAGAGAAAGTTCCTCTCAAGACAAAACAGATTCCAAAAATTCTTTCTTTAGGAAAACAGTGGCACAATAATATCCAGAAGACAGCGGTGTGCCCAGCTGGAGTGGAAGTCCCTGTTTCCTGAGCCAACCGTCCACCTTCTATAGGATGACAGCTTCTTTTCATGTATCTTCTTATTCACGTTACTTGCCAAGAGTCCCACAGCTAGGAAGTACTGAGCCAGTAATGAAACCCCAAGCCAGTCCCAGATTTATCCTGCGACACCAGCTATCCCTCCAGTAATGACCGCTGAATCAGGAAAAGTCTCTTTGTAGGCTCAGTGCAAATCACAAATCTATGCACGTTTCCTGCTACCCAGGCCAATAGGAGCCTGAATCTGAGACTTCATTGGACCATCACAGTAACAACAGAGGAGAAACTGGGGAAATGCCTTCCTGGAGCTTAGGAATACCAGAGACATCGTGTAATATTGGTGTCCACAAACACGTGCCTCTCTTGGCAAACTTCTAGAAATGAAATGTGGCACGGGGAATGGGGTCTACCCATGTGCTTCCAACCTCTGTCTATTCAGAGCTTTCTTCAAATTCTAAAAGGGGTCCCGGAGGATTTGTGCTGTTCGGAATGTTTGAGATGTTTTCCCACGGTCAAACACTATGCTTACCAGCTTGTTCGGGTACCTAAGGAGGATCGGCTGCACAGGAACCCCTGGAATGAAGGCCCCTAAAACCACATTGAGACATTACATCTTCATATATGACATGAGGATTACCATAAAGAGAATTAATAATAAACGGTACACATATACTTTACTGCTTTAAGAATACACACAAACTGTGAAATGTTGGCAGGATCCCTAGTGCTTTACCAAAATGAGAGAGTTCTAAAATTCAGAATTAGGAAACCAAGATATTAAATGTTATGCCCAAGTCACTGAAAAGATTTATTTACATCCCCACATGTTTTCATTTTCTAAATACTTATTATACAACAGGATTAAAAAAATAAAAATAACGGCAAAGTCAAGACAAAGAGAAAATGGGGAGAAGAAAATCTAAATCAAAGCAAATACTTGCAGCAAGAACGAGCCCCACTTGCTAGAAGTGAGTTCTAACTTGGGCTCTGAGCATTCCAGCAGCCCATACAAACACATGTTAAAGTATTATCAGTTACTATGAAATTACGTATGAAATTATACATCGCTATGAAATTTATGACTTTATAATATTAAAAAAAAGAGCGAAGTGTAGAAGGCATCTGAAGGCATTACAATGATCACTTGTTTTCTATTAGAAAACACAGGACCTGGGGTGTCTGTGAGGGTAGCCTTGAAGGAAAAGAAAAATCTGCCAGTGGTTTCTGCGTGTGCATGGATATGTGTGTGCATGTGTGTGCGTGTGCATGCACACACACACGCGCGCGCACACACACACACACACACAACTATCCAAGGAAGAAGGGGTTGTGATACCAAAAGAGAAAGTAAAGGAGTTCTGCAGATTCACTGTATTAAAAACTTTTTATCGGAAAAGAAACACCCAGAACAAACTAACAGATTGTTTTGTGTATTAGTATCCAATCATTTGAGAAATCTTCCATAGTTTGTTATAGTACATAATTTAATTGATCTCACCTGGTTTAAAAGTAATCAAACAGGAACGATTAGTACAAGTACCTTCTGGGAAAACTAGTATCTTGGGAGAAAAGGAATACATAGATTTAATATTTCAGTCTAATGAATCGGTTACCTCTTTACTCAGTTTCTTACGACTTCACAAATAGCTGCCAATTCTTAGAAGACGAAAATGAAATAAAAGGCTAACACTTGATTCTACCGAAAACTAGAATCAGATTATTCAGTTTTCCTCTAAAAGAACTGTCGTCTGACCATTAAGGTAATTAGAAAACGGATTAAAGCTTTGAATAGAAAATACACTTAGCAAATGTTTCTTAATGATGATGCTAATGATCTGAAATAAACTTAAAAGAAGATATAGACCCTGAGACCTGGTCAAAGAGCACATTAGATTCTTTCCTCTACTGCTATACATCCTTCACCAAATCGTTCCTACTTCCTTGTTTCTGTTTTCCCTGTTAAATGATATTCCCTCCTACAACACATAGTTTATGGATATACGGAGGAAGCAAAAAGGAGGAAATACTTGTAGTATGCTTTACGCTCCCTTGAATTAGTAGACATATGGAATACAGTTTAGTATCTTGTTTGAGAAAGTGTTTTTAGCATTTAACATAGGCCTTTGTGTTCTTCAAGTGAAAGACACAGAGCACAGTTAGTTTCCCCATTAATGGAACAGGCTGGATTTGCTAAGGATTTCAGGATTTGGCAACGAGTAAATTGCCAAGTACACAAAATAACAAAAAAGAAAAATCCTGCACCCACAGCAGTTAGTATGTGTACTTAGTTAGTATTTGCATCGTTTAATAATTAGAAAGGGAAAACTTAATCAGCCTAATGTGCCACAATGACAGGCTACTTATAAAATAAAAATTGTGTGTGCAATTTCATCCCCCAATTGAAAAACAAAACAAAACAAAAAACAAAACAGGTTTCCTATTACAACAAGATACACTATCAAACATGGTTCGTTCAACGGAAATTCTACAGCTACTCCATTAACAATGAACGGATATAGAGTAAATCATAAAATCTCAGATCTGGAAGGGGCATTAAAAGCCATATAGCCTTTCCAGTGCTTGAATTCTTTCTACAACACTCCCCTCCCCCCGCTCAAGTTGTTGCTTAGCCAGTGCCTGAAAATTCTAGAAAAGGATTTCAGATCAGATCATTCTGTCTCTGGACAGAGAGTTCCTTGAGGTGGGTGAAATGAGCTGAAATCTTACCTATTTGTTAACTTTTGCCCACAATCCTAGATATAGTCCTTGGATCCAAAGAGAAAAGTCAAACCCTTATTGCAAGTGTCACTTCCTCCTGGTCACTTTTTAAATCATTCCTCACATCCCTGGGTTTCTGAAACCTCCTGCTGGGTGATACTCCTCTTGGTATTTTAACATCTACGCATCATCATGGGTGGCCAGATCACAGGGCCAAGGTAGAGCGATACTTATCAGAATTATCCAGTAACTGCTGCCCCTCCCCTTACCTTCCAAAGGCATTCCAGGGGTTGGAGGTAGTGAGATGGGAGAGTCTGGAAAAGTTCTGTAGGTGATTCCTTATATACCCCTTGATCTGAAAAGCTCTGTCTAAATATACTTTGGATAAGACTAAGATCATAATCGTTTTTTTTCCCCCAATAAACGTACCATACTGTTGAGTATAATTGAGCTTTGATAGGCTGTCTTTTAAGATTATAAATAAATTCAGAGAATGTATTTTTTTATGACACAAAGTAAAAATTGGTTCAAAGTGTCCGGAGAATAAGAAAGAATGATACATTTAATCCCACGGGATATCTCCTGGGGAAGAAGGCTTCTGAATACTCACTCATTTATTCTGCTTCTATTATGCTGAAGACACCTAGCATAGGTGTCCCCAGATACTGCCATCTGTGGAGCCAAACCATTTCCAAGTACACAAACAAGAAACAAACTCACAGTATTCTAAATGAACGTCCCCTGTGTTTTACCTGCGGCCACTGTCCTCCTGATGTTGCTCGCCTTATTATTTCATTTATTGTGTTTTTTCGAGAATCCGGATCTACACGGGACACCAGCACTGGCTGCACAGCTCGTAAAAGTCCTTGAAAACAAACAAAAGGTCACAACTGAGTCTTTTTTTTTTTTTGACTAAAGCTATCACAGCAATGATACTGTATGAATCATAAAACAAGTGTTATGTAAAATTAAAATACAGCAAATCAAAGAAAACTTTTTTAAAAAAACCCTCCAATTTAAAGTTTATAAGAATTTAGCTTCCAGAGGCGCCTGGGTGGCTCAGTCAGTTAAGCGTCAGACTTCGGCTCAGGTCATGATCTCACAGCTTGTGGGTTTGAGCCCCGCATCAGGCTCTGTGCTGACAGCTGGGAGCCTGGAGCCTGCTTTGGATTATGTGTCTCCCTCTCTCTCTGCTCCTACCCACTCACACTCTGTCTCTCTGTCTCTCTCTCAAAAATAAATAAACACTAAACAAATTTTGAGAAAAAAAGAAAACTGATTATGTGAATTCACAGTGCATACGAATAAGGGGCAATTATTAATTTTACTAAAATTTTCAGCACGACAGTCTTCTGAGTAGGTAGCTTCCTCAGGCACGCAAAATAAACCTCAATTTGCCAAAATTCCATTGCTAAACAGCTTTCCAGGAAAATGCCATATGATACAAAGCACTGCGGCTACACTGAGGAAAAAAAAAAGAATGAGCGAAAGAAAGAGAGACAGAGAGAATTTTTCTGAGCCGAATGACAAAGCTGAGGACACGACTGTTTCTCCAAAGCGCCAAGGCAACCTCAGGCAACCTCCACACCCACTCTGTCACCACTTGTGGCTTGCAATAACCTTGGGGCAACCGGGACCAGTCACTTAGAGACTCACACCCTAGGGAGAGACCATAGCACCTGGTGGGATAAGCATTTCATTTGCTTCATTATTTTATACGGCAGGAAGTACTTATAGTTCTACATCATAATTTTCAAAGAGTTTCAGGTCCTTCATGGAGATTCTGGGACAATAGTAAGAAAACAGAGTTAAGAGGAAAGACTCCGTGTGAGTGTGAGCCTAATACTCTCAAGAGAAATTCGTGAAATAGCACGTAACACAGTGTTTTCACCAGTTCTTTGGTTCAATTCTCCCTCCAGAAAATCAAGCATGTTTGGTACTTGAAACTCGGTCTTTCTAGCTATATAAGAACAAAAAGAAGTGACTGGACCCTGATAAAGATATGAATTTATTAAGAATTATAAGGGTACAGGTAGGGGAGTCTCTAAACTTTATCACAAACTCATTCTGAAAATATAGTTCCTCATTAAAAGTAAGAAAATAGGGGCACCTGGGTGGCTCAGTCGGTTAAGCATCTGGCTTCAGGTCATGATCTCGACGTTCGTGAGTTCGAGCCCCGCATTGGGCTCTCCGCTGCCAGTACAGACCCCACTTCGGATCCTCTGTCGCCCTCTCTCTGTCCCTCCCCTGCTCTCTCTCTCTCTCTCTCTCTCAAAAATAAATAAACATTTTTTAAAAAGTGAATAAATCGCTTTGAAGTGTTTCATTATTTTAAAGTTTTTAAAAAGCCTACCGATAAACTATATATGATTTTTCACAAATTTGAACCCCAAGCATGAAAATATCTATATTGTCTTACAAGTACTTACTGCCAATCAGAGGGACCTGTGCGTTCTCGTTTCGAGACACCATGGAAGGTAACCCAGCTACGACACAGGCGATTCCATCAAAGAATGTTGAATGAGGGGCAGCGACAAAAATTGGTGCCTCCGCAGGACTTGCCACCTTTCCTTTCACGGTAACCATGAATCCCATGGATAAGAACATGGCATGACCCAGAAACTTCAAAACTGGTTGAGTAATTTTCCTTTGGAAATTAATATTAAAAAAAAAAAAGAAAAGACACAATTAGCTTTGTTAATCTCAACTAACAGCAGGGCTTTACTCTAAAACACAATACAAAAACCCAAACATGTCAGAACACTTCATTTTAAAATATGAGCTAAGAAGAATATAGCTAACAGTTACATGGGGTTCTTTTTTGCCGCGTACTATTCTAAGTACTTTACATTTATTAATTTATTTAATCTTCAGCCCAATTGTATGAAATGGATTTTATTTTTTAGCATCCTCATTTTGCAGATCAGAAAACTGAGGCACAGAGAAGTACAATTTCCCAAGGACATATGGCTACTAAGTGGCTCCATGATTCTATGACTACAGAGGGATAAAAATGAATCTTCAACACACGTCCCCCACTGAGAAATCCAAATCAGTATTGTTCTTCACAGGAGTGACCTTGGGAATGCACATTTGTGTAACAATGATGCTATCTCCCCAGACACTTTTAGAACTCTCATGCTGCATCAGTCCTCAGTTATTTTAGGAATAATTTTTTAAAGCCTTATTACCTATGTCATTATAGCTCTTAGACATCATCAAAAATCTTAAAAGCTAAAGTCACCATGTTGCTTTCCTGGAACGTAGATGCACTTACACAATTTCAGAAATCTAACTGCTTACTTTTTTAAAAAGAATTTATGTCAGGGGCGCCTGGGTGGCTCAGTCGGATGAGCGTCCGACCTCGGCTCAGGTCATGATCTCACGGTTCGTGGGTTCCAGCCCCGCGTCGGGCTCTGTGCTGACAGCTCAGAGCCTGGAGCCTGCTTCTGCTTCTGTGTCTCCCTCTCTCTCTGCCCCTAACCCACTCGCATTCTGTCTCTGTCTCTCTCAAAAATAAACAAACATTTAAAAAAATTTAAAAGAATTTGTGCCATTAAAGACTAATTAATTCATCAAACTGTGCCAGGACCTCTGCTGGACACAGAAGACTAAGACTATCCAGTCCCTGTCCTTGATAAGCTCAGTTGAGTTGGGAAGCAGAAACACATTCCTAGAAATGCAAACACAGGATGGATATCTGAGTATGTGAAGAGGCATGCAGTTTTCATGGAAAACAAAGCATGTGTCTTTCCCGTAACACATCTAATGAGAGCTTTAAAAAGCAGACTTCCTGTCTAATTCTCTCAGTAGTCTTGTAGCAATACAGCGAGGGGCTATTAAGCAACTAGTCACTGAGGAAGTTTCTCTGACTTTTATTCCACAGTAAGGAGAAGTGAGACACAGAAAGCCAATGTACTTTTCCAGAGGGCACAGGGAAATGACCGTCTCTCTCCTTCTTGCTGTTTAGAGTTCAGAGTCTATTTTACATAAGGATAAAAAGCTCACCCCTTTACCGAATTTCCACACTTATTTTTGATTTAAAGTGGTGTAGATTTTGACAACCGCATTCTAAAATATCCCATATTCAGAGCTGTTAAACACTTTTTTAAAGGATTTTAAAAGGGCTAAAAGTTTGGGGCTGCATAATTAATTTCAATGTTACCTGTTTGAGAGGAAGTAGAAATACTTGCTTAATTGGAAAAAATGGAACTTTCTTTTTTTTCATATTTATTTTATTTTTGAGAGAGAGAGAGAGATAGAGAGACAGAGAGACAGCATGAGCGGGGGAGGGACAGAGAGAGAGAGAGAGGATTTGAAGCAGGCTCCAGGCTGAGCTGTCAGCACAGAGCCCGACATAGGGCTTGAACTCACAAAGCGAGACCATAACTGAATCGAAGTTGGTGCTCAACAGACCGAGCCACCCAGGCCCCCAGAACGTTCTTTTCTAACACTTATTTAATCTGTTTTCTGGATTCTTAGACGACTCCTTCCATCATGATAGGGCTTCATAAGCTGTTAACAACAGAAACCAAAGAGATAATTGAAAGGAATTGGCGAGTCATGAAAAAAAATCTCTCTTAAAGTATTTTTTAGGGACACACGGCCTTGAATCATAAAGCAAAGGATTATGATTTGCAAGGATTGATGTGGTATTATTCTCTGGGGACACTGCCAGCCTTGTATTCACTTCCACTGGAAACCAGTCTTATGCTGAATGTTGACATTATTCACTAGAACATGAACTGAAGAGTAAATTGCATATTTCTTTAAAAGTTTCTAGAACAGTGATCTTCAAAATTTTTGGAGGACATTCTCATTTGAGATTTGGAAGAAAGGAATAGACCCTATGTAGCATACAAATTTTAAACAAAGTGGACAATTTTAGAGAGTTCAGTGGTGCCCTGCACCTCACCTACGGCTTTCTATTCCAAGGAGCCCACCTTACAAGCCTTCACTCTCAGGACATACTTACGGCAACAAGTTGGCTCTGTCCAATGGGAATGAACTTTTACCAGTAACTATTAATTGGTGATGAGTTTATTCTCAACTACCCTGCTGATTAGATAAATATTCAAAAATACACTATAGCTGATCCACTTACTTGCACCACGGCAGAAAGTATGTAGTTACTACAGAGGGACAAAGGTAAATGTCATGACTGAGGGACAGCAGAGGAAAGACACATAGTTTTCAGCTGTAAAGGTTTCAAGTGTACTAGTTGGGTTTCCCAGAATCAGGGACCTCTCACTTTTTGGCAATGACTCGGAAAACAATATTTTAATATTGGGAAATTACAACTTCAACAGAAAATTATCATAAGGCGCTTGGGCAAAAGTTTCTATATGTGATGAATTTAAGAACCGTTTCGTCTGAGAAAAAGAAAATAAATGGTTAATAGTGAGTAGGCAACATTAGATAAAACTACTGATTGATGACTAAACCACAGTAATTGCTTCTTTAATCTTGATTTAGCTAACATTTAGACATTATTATTTCTTACCTCCTCCAACCAGTTATTGGATTGGTCAGCTTTTCAGGACAGCATGCTGTTGAAATTGCAGCAAATGGCCATGCCAGTAATATAATTAATGCAACCAGTAAGACACGGATTGGAAGCAGGATAATTCCAAGAAGGAAAATCTGAAAGTGAAAATTGATTAAAAAAAAAAAAAGATGAGTGGACAATATTGGAATGTTCTGGCTATCAGACTGAAACACGTAAGAGGAAAGTTTTGTGTTATTCACGTGTTCACTGAAGGATAAACTGAACATTAACATGAACCAGACGTGAAAATCTAAGCACAAGGGAAAAGAAACTACATCTGGCAAAAGCAACAGTGAATAAAACCAGGTACTATAATGACAACTTGATCTATTTATCAAGGAAGGTGATAGAAACAAAGTATCTGACTTAGCAGTCAGGGAAAGCTTCCTGGAGGAGTTGAAGGCTGAATGGTCTCAAAAGACAAGCACAGGGGTGCCCGGGTGGCTCAGTCAGTTAAGCATCCGGGTCTTGACTTCGTTTGGCTCAGGCCATGATCTCACGGTTCATGGGTTTGAGTCCCGCATCGGGCTCGGTGCTGGCAGTGCAACAGCCTGCTTGGGTTCTCCCCCTCTCTCTTTCTCTTCCTCTTTCTCTGCCTTTCCCAGCTCATGGACTCTCTCTCTGTCTCTCTCTCTGTCTCTCTCTCTGTCTCTCTCTCTGTCTCTCTCTCAAAATAATAAACTTTAAAAAAAGAAAGAAAGACAAGCAGAAGCTAGCAAAGTGAGAGGGGAAATCGCTTTTTGAGAGCTGAGTGGAAGGAAGAGTGTTAATGAAGGTGTTAGAGTGTAAAGGAGTAAATGCATGATTTTTATACCTGCCAGCCCTTTATAATTGATAACAATAAGGAGATGGAGAAGGGAAAAGTACAAATAACAATAAAAAAATAAGGAAGAAGAATGAAAACTAAAAATAACCAACAACACATGAGGGCTTACTAGGAAGCAGGCACTCTAAGCACTTGGCAGGTGGTGACCTATTTGATTCCTATGACCTTAGGTTGCTTTACCTCCAGGAAGGGATGGCAAAGAGGAAGCTAAGTGAAGCTACTTTAAGATCACAGTTACCAAGTAGCAGCACCAGGGTTTGAACCCGGCGTGGTTACAAAGCCCTTGATCTTCATCCTATACCATCTTGACTTCTAAATACATGGCCCTTATGCATACCAGATTACCTTTCTTCTATTAGCCAATTGCACTCGTCACACGGTGCTGTCCTTCTGCCTCTATTGCCCCTTGATGGAAATCTGAGCATCATCAAACAATTTATGAGAGACACCAAAATTGTTCCACTTTCCTATCAAAGGATTTAACATACAATTCAATCTCTATCAAGTTATCTGTGTGCATGTGTGCATGTTTGAAGTCAAAATTACATATGAGGAAAATGCACAGATCTTAAGTACATAATTCAGTGAGGTTTGATAAATATGTACCCTTGCAACACCAATCAAGGCACAGAACATGTCTACCATCCAGAGAGTCATCTTGGGCCTCTTCCAGTGAATCCCTACCCTTTCAGGCAACCAATTCTGGATTTCCATCACCATGGATTAGTTTTGTCTGTTCTTGAACGTCATATAAATGAATCATACATCATGCATTCTTATGCGTTGACCCTCTCCCAGTTAACATAATGGGTTTTGAAATTCAACTATGTGATTTTGCAAATCAGTAATTCATTTTTTTTTATTGCAGAATATAGTTCCAGTGTATTGCCTACATGACAATCTGTTGATCTATTATTTGTTGATGAATCTTTCGGTTGTTTCCAGTTGTGGGCTCTTATGACTAAAGCCACTATGAACATTCTTCTAGGAGACTTTTTGTGGATGTGGGTTTTCATTTCTCTTAAGTAACTACCTAGGAGTGGAATTGCTGGGTCATAGATAGTTTAACTTTATCAGAAATTGCCACACCACTCTCCACAGTGGTTGTATCATTTTAAAGTATTACTGGCAATGTATGGGAATTTCAGTCATTTGTACATCCTTACCAACATTTGGTCTTAGTATTCTTTTTAATTTTTTTTAAATGTTTATTTATTTTTGAGACAGAGAGAGACAGAGCATGAACGGGGGACAGTCAGAGAGAGAGGGAGACACAGAATCTGAAACAGGCTCCAGGCTCTGAGCCGTCAGCACAGAGCCCGACGTGGGGCTCGAACTCACGGACCGTGAGATCATGACCTAAGCCGAAGTTGGACGCTTAACCGACTGAGCCACCCAGGTGCCCCGGTGGTATTCTTTTTAAAAAAAAAAAATCAGGGTTCCTGGGTGGCTCAGTTGATTGAGCACCCGACTTTGTTCGGCTCAGGTAATGATCTCACAGTTTGTGAGTTTGAGCCCCACATCAGGTTCTCAGCTGTCAGAGCCTGCTTCGGATCCTCTGACCCCCTCTCTGCCCCTCATGCTCTATCTCTCTCTCAAAAACGAATGAACATTAAAAAAAAAACTTCTGGGGTGCCTGGTGGCTCAGTCAGTTAAGCGTCTAACTCTTGATTTTGGCTCAAGTCATGATCGCATGGTTCATGAGATCAAGTCCCACATGGGGCTCTGTGCTGACAGCACAGAGCCTGCTTGGGATTTTCTCTCTCCCTCACTCTTTCTCGAAACTAAGATAAATATTAAAAAATCAACTTTATTAAGGCATAATTTACATAAAATAAAATGCACCTATTTTAAGTGTAGAGAGCATGAGTTTTTCAAATATATCCTTATGCAAACACCACCACAACCTGGATATAAAACAGTCCAATCACCCAAAAAAGTTCCTTTGTGCCACTCAGCACTTAGTATACCCTCCCTGGCCCTCGGTAACCACTGACAGGCTCTTTTTCACCCTAGTCTTGCCTGTCCTAGATTGTCACATAGAGATCACACAGTATGCATTCTTTTCTGTCTGGCTTCTTTCCCTTCATATTTTTTAGATTCTACCTGTCGTCATTATGTACCGAAAAGACATAATGTCAATACATAACATGGTAAAGTCTTTTAAATTGCAGAGTATTATTCCACTGAATGAATATATCATGATTCATTTATCCATTCATTTGCTCATGGACATTTGGCCTATTACAAGTTTTTAGCTATTATGAATATAGCTCCCATGGACATTAAAGCTCAAATCTCTGGTGCTCATACATTTTCACTTCACCAGGAGTGAAGCCATTGGGTCAGAATGGATAAATTTATAAGACACTGCCAAACAGTTTCCCAAACGGATTGTATGATTTTATGTCTCCACTGACAAAACATGGAAGTTTCTGTTGCTTCATATCCTCACCAATATTCGGTGCTGTCAGTCTTTGTAGGCATTCAAGGCGGCATAAAATAATATCTCAACGTGGTTTTAATTCACATTTCCTTGATGAACCATGATGTTGAGCACATTCTTCATGTGCTTACTGGTCATTCCTCTAACTTTTTATGTTAAGTGTCTGTTCAAATCTTTGGTCTATGTTTATTGGGTTGTTAGTCATTCTCTTACCAATTTGTAGGAGTTCTTTATATGTTTCACATACAAGACCTTTGTCATTATACGTATTAAAATATTGAAATATTTTCTTCCATTCCATGGCTTGCTTTTTCATTTTCTTAATGATTATCTTCTGATGAGAAGAATTTTAAATCTGACGCAGACTAATTTATCAAGTTTTAGTTTTAGTTTTCTGTGTCCTTTCTAAGAAATCTTTACTTACCTCAAGGTCACGATGATATTTTACATTCTTTTCTAGAAGCTGTATGGTTTTGGTCTATGACCCATCTTAAATTACTTTCTGTGTGTGGTGTGAGGTAGGGATCATGGTTTGTTTTTGTCCACAGCTTTATCTAGCTGTTCCAACATTATTTGTTGAAAAGACCTGATACTCCATAATGACTTTCTTGGCAACTCTGTTAAAAATCAGTTGAACACAGGGGCGCCTGGGTGGCGCAGTCGGTTGAGCGTCCGACTTCAGCCAGGTCACGATCTTGCGGTCCGTGAGTTCGAGCCCCGCGTCAGGCTCTGGGCTGATGGCTCAGAGCCTGGAGTCTGCTTCCGGTTCTGTGTCTCCCTCTCTCTCTGCCCCTCCCCCGTTCATGCTCTGTCTCTCTCTGTCCCCAAAATAAATAAACATTGAAAAAAAAATTTTTAAAAAAATCAGTTGAACACATATGTGTGGGCTCTCTATTATGGTTCATTTATTGGTTGATATGATTGATTCATCTATTCTGTCAATACCTCATCCTCTCCACTTCTGTCACTCTTTTTAGTAAGTCTTGAAATCAGGTAGTATATGTTCTGCAGGTTTTTCTTCAAACTTTTTTTGGGTTAATCTAGATCCTTTGCATTTCATCCATACATACATTTCAGAATTAATTTTTCAGTTTCCACACAAACAAAAAAGTCTCTTGAGATTTCAATGAATCTATAGGGTTTATTGAATCTATAGATTGATTTGGAAGGAATTATCACCATAATAATATTGATTCTTCCAATTTATAAACATGATATATCTCTCTCCACTTATGTTAAGTTTCATTAATTTCTCACAATGGTGTTTTGTTGTTTTCAGTGTACTGGTTTTACATATTTTTGGTTAAATATATTCTTAATTATTTAACGTTATTTTATTGCTATTATAAATAAGGTCGTTTAATTTTATTTGGCAATTGCTTGCTACTAGTATATAGACCTATAACTGATTTTAAGTTTTACGCTTATACCCTACAACCTAGTTAACTTCACATATTAATTCTGGTTGCTAGTCATTTTGCAGATTCTTTAGGATATTCTACATATACAAACATGACATCTGTGAATAAATACAGTTATACCTTTTCTGCTTTTTTATTTTTAATTTTTAAAACTTTAAAATTCCAATATAATGAACATACAGTGTTACATTAGTTTCAGGTGTGCAATATAGTGATTGAACAATTCCATACATCACCTGATGCTCATCAAGACAGGTGCCTCAATCCCCATCACCTATCTTATCCACCGTCCCCACTCACTTCCCCTCTGGTAACCATCAGTTTGTTCTCTATGGTTATGAGTCTGTTTCTTGGTTTGTCTCTTTTTCCCCTTTGCTCATTTTGTTTGTTTGTTTCTTAGATTCCACATATAAGTGAAATCATATGGTATTTGCCTTTCTCTGACTGGCTTATTTCTCTTTCCTTTTTAATCTGTATGTCTTTTGTTTCTTTCTCCTCCTATTTTATTGCACTGACTGGGACCCCCACTTCAACGTTGAATAGAAGTGTTGAACAAGATATTTGTCTTGCTCCCAAACTTTGGGGGAACAGGTTCACTATTTCACCATTATGATGCTAGCTAAAGGTGTTTCATAGATACCTATTATTACATTGAGAGAGTTCCCTCTTATTTCCATTTTCCTGAAAATTTATTTAAACATCAGTGGATATTGAATTTTGTCAAATGAGTTATCAAAATTTCTGCATCCATTGAAATGATCATATACTTCTTATCATATGTTTGGCTAATATGATAAATTACATTGAAATATAAATTTGTGTAGGTTAAACCAACCTTGTATTCCTGGGATAAACCAAACATGGACAGGATATATTATCCTTTCCACACATTGCTATATTTGACCTGCTAATAGTTTAAGAGTTCTTATATCAGGATCATGAGGGAAATTGGTGTGTAACTTCCTTTCCTTATAACATTTTTTTTTTCCAGATTTTGGTATTAAGATGATGCTAACCACATATGTTTTTGTATAGTGTCTTCATTTTCATTCATCTCAAAGTATTTACTAATTTTTATGATTTCGTCTCTGAATCATTTATTTTTAGGGGTAATTTAACTTCCACATATTTGTGAATTTCCCAGTTTTTTTTTTCTGTTATTTTTTTCTTTTTAAAAAAATTTTTTTAATGTTTATTTATTTGTGAGAGAGAAAGACACAGAGAGAGTGTGAGTGGGGGAGGGGCAGAGAGAGAGAGGGAGACACAGAATCTGAAGCAGGCTCCAGGCTCTGAGCTGACAGCACAGAGTCCGATATGGGGCTCAAACCCACGAACCGTGAAATCATGACCTGAGCTGAAGTCGGACACTTAACTGACTGAGCCACCCAGGTGCCCCTCTGTTATTTTTTTCTAATTTAGATACATTGTGGTTGAAGAACATACATTATATTCTTGTAATTCTTTTACACTTACTGAAACATGTTTTATGGCCTACTATAATTCTCTGTCCTAGAGAATGTTCCATGGGCACTTGAGAAAAATGCATTTTCTGCTGCTGCTGGATGGAGTGTCTATATATATATATACATATATGTATATGTATATATATATATAGACATGTATATATACATATATATATCTTAGGGCTAGCTAATGTGTTGTTCAAGTTTTTTCCTTGTTTATACTCTGTTTCACTGTTCTACTATTGAAAGTAGGGACTTGAAGTCTATAACTACTATTGTTGAATTGTCTATTTCTCCCTTCAATCTGTTTTGCTTTGTGTATTTGGGGCTCTGTTGTTAGGTGTATATATGGCTCTAATTGTTATATTTTCCAGATGAATCAACCCTCTTATTATAAAGTGTCCTCCTTTATTTCTAGTAACAATTTCTGTCTTAAAGTCTATTTTATTTAATATTAGTATAGCCCCTCCAATTGTCTCTTGGTTACTATTTGCATGGTATATCTTTCTCTGTCCTTTTATTTTCAGCCTATTTGGGTCTTTGAATCTGAAGTGTGTCTTTTTAGATAGCATAGAGTTGGATTATATATTTTTAATCCATTCTTCCAATCTCTGCCTTTTAATTAGTGTGTTTAATCCATTTATACTTAATGTAATTACTGATAAGACTTAATCTGCTCTTTTACTATTTGCTTTCTACATATCTTATGTATTTTCATTTCTATATTTCTCCATAAAGTTCTTTTATGTTAAACAGATATTTTTATAGTGTACCATTTTAATTCCCGTGTCACTTCATTTAAAATTATTTTCTTGGGGCGCCTGGGTGGCGCAGTCGGTTAAGCGTCCGACTTCAGCCAGGTCACGATCTCGTGGTCCGTGAGTTCGAGCCCCGCGTCAGGCTCTGGGCTGATGGCTCAGAGCCTGGAGCCTGTTTCCGATTCTGTGTCTCCCTCTCTCTCTGCCCCTCCCCCGTTCATGCTCTGTCTCTCTCTGTCCCAAAAATAAAAATAAAACATTGAAAAAAAAAAAAATTATTTTCTTAGTGGTTGCTGTAAGTGTTCCCATCTTCACTAACCTAGTTTGGATTAATACTAACTTAATTGTAATAGTATACAAAAATTGTGCTTCTATATCTCTATCTCCTCCTTCCTCCTGTTTGCTTATATTGTCATACAAATTACATCTTTATATACTGTATGTTTATCAACACATATTTCTAATGCTTTATGTAGTTGTCTTTTAAATCACATAGAAAACAAAAGGATTTACAAGTGAAAATTATTTTTATATTGTTTTTTATATTTATACATGTAGTTATCTTTACCAGTATTTTTTTTTATTTCTTCATTTGGATTGGAGTTGCTCTCTAGTATTATTTCAACCAAAGTTCTCCCTGTAGTATCTCTTTCAGGGAATGTGTGCTCGTGACAAATTCTCTCAGTTTTTGTTTAATTTCTCTTTTACTTTTGAAGGAGAGTTTTTCTGACTCTATAATTCTTGGTTGACAACCTTCTACTTTCAACACTTTGAGTATATCATCCTAGTGCCTTCTGGCCTCCATGGTTCCTGATGAACAATCAGACATTAATCTTATTCAAGATCTCTTTGTATATGATGAGTCTGCTTTCAAGATTCTCTCTTCTTCTTTGGCTTTTAACAGTTTGATTATGATGTGTCTGGGTATAGTTTATCTTTGAGTTTATCATGCTTGGAAGTCATTAAGCTTCTTGGATGTGTAAATTAATGTTTTTTTTTCACTGAATCTGGAAAGTTTTCAGCCATTTTTTCTTCAATTATTCTTTGCCTCCTTCTGTGGCTCCCATTATGCTTATGTTGATACACGTGATAGTGTTCTATGGGTCTCTTTTCTGTATCTTTTTTCTGCTCACTTTTCTGTATCCTTTTTTCTTCATATTCCTCATACTAGTTAATCTCAATTGCTCTATCTTTAAATTTGCTGATTCTTCTGTTTGTTCAAGTCTGCTGTTGAGTCCCTCTAGTGAATTTTTCATGTCACCTATTGTACTTTTTAATTCCACAATTTCTATTTGGTTCTTTAAAAAATTTTTTTGATGTTTATTTATTTTTGAGAGAGAGAGAGAGAAAGAGAGAGAGAGAGAGAGCTAGTGGGGGAGGTGCAGAGAGAGAAGGAGACACAGAATCCGAAGCAGGCTCCAGGTTCTGAGCTGTCAGCACAGAGCCCAATGTGGGGCTCGACTCACAGATTGCGAGATCATGACCTGAGCCGAAGTTGGATGGTTAACTAACTGAGTCACCCAGGTGTCCCTTGGTTCTTTTTTATAATTTCTATCTCTATCTCTATTTGGTGATACATTGTCTCATATTTTCTTTTAGTTCTTTAGACATGGTTTCCTTTAGTTATCTGAACATATTTAAAGTATCTAATTTAAAGTTCTTGGATAGTAGGTCCAATATCTGGGCTTCCTCAAGGATAGTTTGTATTGACTGCTATTTTTCCTATTTATGGGACATACTTTATTGTTCTTTGCATATCTTGCAATTGTTTTTGTTAAAAACCATTTTAAGTAATATGACAACTCTGAAAATCATATTCTCTTCCATCACCAGGGTTTATTGTTGTTGCTGTTTGTTGTTGTTATTTGTTTGCTCAGTGACTTTTATGAACTAATTCTATAAAGCCTGTATTTTTTGTCATGTGTCATGTGTGGCTACTGAAGTCTCTGACCAATTAGCTTAGTAGTCAGCTAATGATTAAATAAGATTTCCTTACATGCCTAGAACCAATAAGTTTCCCAGTGTTTGCAAAGAATCTCTTGTGTGTATGTTGGAGCATATCTTCAACACACAGCCAAGAAGAAGTTCACAGCTCTGCCTTAGCTTTTACTTCCTGTTTGTACAAAGCCTAAAGATTAGCTAGAGGTGAGAGCTTAGGGTATTCTGTTGTTTTGTTTTGTTTTGTTTTCAGGTCACATGTATAGCCTTGGGTATACACACAGACCGATATAAGTGGATGCCCTTCTAGATTCCTATGAATATGTCAAATCTTTTTAAAGTCCCTTAAGGACATCTCATTCCCTAGCTTTTTCTTGTAAGGTTTTTGGTTAAGCCTATTGTTTGTTCCAATCTTTATTCACTGCCTCAGGCAGCTGTCATGTTAAGCAACTGCCTCTGATTGTTTTTGACAAACACCAGTGGAGAAAAGACTGTTTGCACTGGGTGACCTCCAAGGCAGGTCAAATAAGCCTTGCAAACAGTCTTGCAAATGACCTAGAAATAACCTTTACTGCAAGAAAGTACCATAGCATAGACCCTGAACAGACAGTTAGAATGAAGTTATAATATATTCATACAATTTACTCACATTCACAATTAGTAGCTGATACAAAATTTAATTAAGTTGTCAAACATTGGGCAACTTTTTTATGTGCCATTTCCAGGTTTGCAACAAATAATGGTATTTAACAGTAAATAAACCATTTTTGAGGAACCTTTTGACAAATTAAAAGGATTCTCCACCATATTTCCATTTGGTACATCATCTCTGGAGGGAGGCCTTCTTCCAACACTCTCAGGTTTATCTCCTCTGGATTTTCTTCATAGGACTACTAAAACATGGAATTTCATATTTTTTGTATTTGTTTAACTTTTTCAGTGAAACATAAGCTTTAGATAGGCAGGGTCCTTATTTCTCTTGTCCACTGTTGTATCTCCAGAAATTAGAGTTGTGCCTGGTACATAATAGACATCCAAAAAATATTGTTGGAAAAAAAATATATATTGTTGGTATGGTAAGTGCCCCACAGTTACTACCAAACACTCATTTCAATTCCATATTCTGTTGAGGAAATGAAAGCCAGGCAACTTATTTCCATGCCACTAAGCGGCAGACCCTTAAATTGTCAGAAAGAGAAGAGGAAGGGCAAAGCTAAGTCTTACAGGGAGATACACAAGTGACAACAGTCCTTAAGCGAGATATTGATCATTATTCAAGGTTAAGTTGAGTCTGAATTGATCATAGTAAGTCATACTTAAATGAAAGTATATCCATCCACCTTTTAAACTTGGTAATATAGATAACATTGTTTTTCAACCAAGTCTAGTTAAATCTTCCCTTTGCCCAGACTGTTCAAGACATTGAAACCTCTCTGGTATCTCTGGTCTATATTTTTAATTTAAAAAACAAAAGCAAAACAAAACAAAAAACCTAGACTATATTCAACTCCGTTCAATACAAGTAGTAAATTTTAGAGTATAAAATTTGTAGACAACAAATAGCATAGCTATCAACATTAAGATCAGCAAACAGTCCAGATTCTTTCACACATTATCCCACTTAATTTTAACCCTCCTTTGATGTAAGACTATCCCAATTTAATCAATGAGGAAAGTGAAGTTCAGAGAGGTTAAGTAACTTGGCCAAAGTCATACAACTAATAAATGGCGGGGCCTGAGCAGGTTTTCTGACTAAGACTAGTGATCTTTCCATTATACTACAGCTCTTGTAGAGTTATTTGAAAGGGCTCTCCAAACTAAGAACAAACTGAGGGTTGATGGGGGGTGGAAGGGAGGGGAGGGTGGGTGATGGGTATTGAGGAGGGCACCTTTTGGGATGAGCACTGGGTGTTGTATGGAAACCAATTTGACAATAAATTTCATATATAAAAAAAAAAAATGAAAGGGCTCTCCAAACAATAACAGGTCATGTATAAAAAGATAAACAAACAAAACCATTTACTCTAGATGTAATATAAATATAAATAAATATAAATATACCACTTTGACCCTCTCTCCAAAATATAAAGCCAAATAGACATACTTTCATTGAAGAATGACTGATTTGACCAAATCAGACTAAAATTAATCCTGTATGATAATCAATGTATTTAGAAGTGTTTCAGAAATTTTAAGATACAAAGGGAATATCTGTCCATTTAAAGACACTAGGGTCAAATTTTTAAACATTTAGCTTCTTTACAAAGAGGTATTACTACATTATCTTCCTCTTCCTCTCTCACACCCTTCTTCAACAGATGCCCATTACTCTAACCTGCCTCCACTGTGGAGGACAATGGTCTCAGCACATATAAGTGGGCTATGCAAATATTGCACTATTTCAAATTTGAAGTAAAGAAATGTGTGAGATGGACAGGAAAACATGAACCCCCCCCCCCTTTTTTTTTTCATGCAGAACACACAGGACAAATGTAGCTTGCACATTCTATCTTGTTCTTTGATCTCTAACTTTACCAAAGAGGAAGTCCAAAGAGGGAGTTGTAACTGCTAATGGTAAAAGCAGCGCTTTACAAGAAAAAGGAAAGAAAAGGAAACTTCCTTTTTGTATTCAGCAATTTTTAACAGTGGAAAAAAGTTTGAAGAAGTGTTGACTCTAGAAGTGTTGGAGTGAAGAATGATCCAGGGTGATGACTTTTGAAACACGTTAAGCTGACCCACGTTATCCCTTTTCCTAGATTCGGATTTCCTCCCCTTGATGCCCCTGTTCAGCTAGATCATCCCAGCCTTACTTCTTTCCTTGTTCTAATTCCAGACCCGGGTTCTCTGCGTTCTCCCTCACTCTTCACATCCCAGACTGCCTCCTCTCCTTCCCTAAGGCAAAAAAAAAAAAAAAAAAAAGACTTCCCCAAGCCCACTCTCCTATAGATTGCCCACCCCCTGCCCCCCCCCGCCCCCACTCCACACTAACAAACTCGAGTTGAAGTTCTTGTCACAGATTCATCTCCCTTCTCAGCATGGAATGTTTCCTGTGCCACTGGCCTGCTCAGTCTTCTCTTGTTTAGGACTCACCTCTCAGACCCACATGTTCTTTGCATTTTCTCTTCTCACACACCTTCAGACCATCCTCCACTTGTCCTCAATTCTCACACCTACACCTCCGCCCCTTCCAGACTTGTGGTCCCTTCAAAAGCCCTCACTTCCTAGATCCCACATCTCGTTCTTCCTCAGAGCCTTTGCTTCTCAGACTCACACGCCACCCCCCCCCCCCCGTCACACCCACACTCCCCTCCGACAACTGTCCCTGTCATATCAAGGGCCCTCCCCTGGATCTGCCTCCCCTCTCAGACCCACATCCCTCCCCTGGATCTGCCTCCCCTCTCAGACCCACATCCCTCCCCTGGATCTGCCTCCTCTCTCAGACTCACATCCCTCTCTTAGACCTGCCTCCTCTCTCTGACCAACATCCTTCCCCTGGATCTGCCTCCTCTCTCAGACCCACATTCTTCCACTGGATCTGCCTCCCCTCTCACACCCACATCCCTCCCCTGGATCTGCCTCCTCTCTCAGACCCACATTCTTCCACTGGATCTGCCTCCCCTCTCAGACCCACATCCCTCCCCTGGATCTGCCTCCTCTCTCAGACCCACATCCCTCCCCTGGATCTGCCTCCCCTCTCAGACCCACATCCCTCCCCTGGATCTGCCTCCTCTCTCAGACCCACATCCTCCCCTGGATCTGCCTCCCCTCTCAGACCCACATCCTCCCCTGGATCTGTCTCCCCTCTCAGACCCACATCCCTCCCCTGGATCTGCCTCCGCTCTCAGACCCACATCCCTCCCCTAGACCTGCCTCCCCTCTCAGACCCACATCCCTCCCCTGGATCTGCCTCCTCTCTCAGACTCACATCCCTCTCTTAGACCTGCCTCCTCTCTCTGACCAACATCCTTCCCCTGGATCTGCCTCCTCTCTCAGACCCACATCCCTCCCCTGGATCTGCCTCCTCTCTCAGACCCACATCCCTCCCCTGGACCTGCCTCCCCTCTCAGACCCACATCCCTCCCCTAGACCTGCCTCCCCTCTCAGACCCACATCCCTCCCCTGGATCTGCCTCCTCTCTCAGACTCACATCCCTCTCTTAGACCTGCCTCCTCTCTCTGACCAACATCCTTCCCCTGGATCTGTCTCCTCTCTCAGACCCACATTCTTCCACTGGATCTGCCTCCCCTCTCACACCCACATCCCTCCCCTGGATCTGCCTCCTCTCTCAGACCCACATCTTTCTGCTGGATCTGCCTCCCCTCTCAGACCCATATCCCTCCCCTAGACCTGCCTCCCCTCTCAGACCCACACCCCTCCCCTGGATCTGCCTCCTCTATCAGACTCACATCCCTCTCTTAGACCTGCCTCCTCTCTCTGACCAACATCCTTCCCCTGGATCTGCCTCCTCTCTCTGACCAACATCCTTCCCCTGGATCTGCCTCCTCTCTCAGACCCACATTCTTCCACTGGATCTGCCTCCCCTCTCACACCCACATCCCTCCCCTAGACCTGCCTCCCCTCTCAGACCCACACCCCTCCCCTGGATCTGCCTCCTCTCTCAGGCCCACATCCCTCACCTCTCTTTCCTGGCTCCGCCTCCCCTGTCAGATCCACGCCCCTCCCCCAGATCTGCTTCCTCTCGGCCTCAAGCCCCTCACCTACCTCTGCCTTCACCGTCAGACCCACGCCTCTCCCCTTGTGCCTCCTCCTCGCCCCTTGTTCCGCCGGCTCCCTCACCTGGAGGCGACTCGCCGCGCCCATCCGTGTCTGCTGCACGAACGGGTTGGGCACCGGCGGCGGGAAGAAGGACGCCTGGCGGGGCACCATGGACGGCCGCAGCCCGGCTTTCCCCATGCCCGCGCCCGGCACCGTGGCCGCCACCGCCGCCGCCTCCGCGCACTTGCTCATGGCTCAGCAGGGCGTCGGACCGGACCCAGCGACTGTCGCGAAACGCCGGAGCGAGCACCCGTCGAGACCTCCTAGGGGGAGCTTCATCGGAGTCCCAGCCCTCGGCGCTGTTGCGGGGCCACCGCGCAGGCGCGAGTCACCTAGAGGCCGTCAAGCCTCGCCTCTGGCTCTGCACTCCCTAGCTCTGGCTCCGCCCCCTGAGCGCTAGCCCCACCCCTTTAGGTATCTGGCTCTTCCTCTTTGGTCACATAACTCCGCCCCCCCACGCCCCGAAAGTTTCTCCTTCAGAGCAGGGCACCCCAATGAGAGACAGTTTAGGCGGGGTTCTCTGCTTGAGGGTCACGCCCACCTGGAGTACCAATCTCTTTTACGGGGCCTGTTGGCCTAATCTCGCTGGCTCCAGGAGCCTCAGTTGGCCCCTTCTGTAAAATGGGATAAACAGAACTCAGATAAACAGAACCCAAATCCAGCCATCCCTAGGATGTACCATTTAAGTGAGTTAGTATATCCAGGGTAGGTTTCGTTTTATGTGTTTAATTTCTGGTATATGTTTCAGTTTTGCTTAAACCAGTTTGAGGTGGATGTTTGCCAGTTACAGCTGAAAGAGTCATGACAAGAGAGATATTGGTACCTGGAGTGGAATCTTCCCCTCAAAACATGGGCCAACAGTGGAAGATGGTTCTCCAAAAGAAAATCGAGCTTTCCCAATGCTGTTAATAGAAAAAGAATGATTGCCAACTATTGCCTTCCACGCTTGATGAGGAACTTGGCCCCCAAAAGGGAAATAACTTGGGCCGTGGCTCTATTTTACCCTGAGGAAGTTCAAGGGCCTATCTGGAACTATATGAGTAGTGGTGGGACTGGGGAAGATAGACAGTTTCCCAGGATCTGAGGCCAGGTGGTCAAGCCTTGGGTGCAGACAAGCAAATACTGGAGATGGTAACTTATAATTACTGGTCAACGACTCACACCAGCCTGGAGGGCCTGGTGAGAATCCGAATCAGGACCCTGGGACAGCTGGTGTTTCACACTTAGCTACTGCATAATCTCAGAATCTTCCAACCCTACTGGATAGATGTGTGGCCTTCAGCTCCTCACTTAACCTCTGAGCTTGTACCCTCATCTAAGAATGGGAAAAAATTAATTTCTACTCCATAAAGTTGTAGTAACAATGAAAACAAAATGAAACATGTAGTGTTCATAGGAAAGCAGTCAAGAAATGGCCCCTTTTAGGTATTACGTTGTGGAGCCGCGGAATGTTCTCAGTGTAACAGAGCATGTTAATAATAGTGTATTATAGTCATGATGTAAGCTTCCTTAGCCTCGGGGGTCTTCAAGTAGGGGCTGGCAGTCCCTTGTGTCTCTTTAGCCAGGAACTTGCACAAAAGGCTATCTCTTCAGGACCCTCAAGGACCTGAGCCATTGGGCAGGCCATAGGAGAAAAGATGACTCCCAGGCCACAAAGGTCACCTCTAGAGAGTCCTGTCCAATCACCAGCCTCACCATGAGAGGCCTGAAGCAATCAGTCTGTCAGAGCCAGAAGGGGCCTCCGAAATAATCCCAGGCTTTCAATTCGTTTCCCAGCAACTCCAAACTTCCTATATAGAAGGGGATTAGGGGTGGGCAACTTGGTGGGAAGGAGAGATAAAGAGCTTAAACATTAATAGAAGCTGTGTTTTGAAGGCCCACTTTATTTCTCCCTTAGTTATGTTTACTTAGGGTGGCTTTGGGGGCAGTAGAGGGTAATGCTGCTGATGGAGATTCTGGGCTGGGGCTAGAGCTCTTTCTCTAGGTCATCTTTGGCCTTGACTTGGGTTGTTACCTGATAGCTATGGTACCCTGGGCAAGTTGCTTTTCTCTGGGCTTGTTTCCTCATCAGTAAAAATTGAGCTAATCATTAGCCTCCCCTTCTGTACGCTGTTGTAAAGGTTAAATGAAATGCTGCATGTCAAGTGCCTGGCACATAGTAAGCACTCTATTAATGGAGGGGCGTTTTTGTGGTTCAGTAGCAGTAAACTGAGCCTCAGAAAGGAAGGGGACCTTGAATGAGACCCTGCCAGCACAGTGACAGAACCAGTGCTATTTCAAAGGCTCTTCCTTCAGGACAGAGGGACTCCAGCTCACCCACTTGGAGGGTCTCCTGCTCTTTATTTTGGCAGCTCTGACCTTTGCCGCAAATGTCACCCGGGCCCTGTAGGGAGCAGAGATTTATAGACTTTTTAAGTTTCTTCTTCTGCCGGGGGCTGTAGCCCCTCTCTAGGCTCTGCAGATTAAACAAAAAACAAAAAACAAAACCCTGCAAACACTGCCACTCCATTGGTGTCTTTATTCATACTTGTTGACATTTCCCATGGGGAACTGTTGAAGGAAGGTGGGGGAGGGCTGAGCGGGAGCCATGGCTTGGTTTTCCTCCAGCCAGTGGAGGAAGTGATGGGGTCAGGGACGTACTAAACAGAGTGAACAAGAGAACCATCACTATGTGGGCTGAGATGCATCATGGAGTGACTTCAGACAGCCTGAAGTCCTTCTGTCAAGAAATTCAAAGTGGAACAATCAAGTCGATCGAGAGAAAAGAACAAAGTGCATACAAAGCAAACTGCTAACGTAGAAGAGGTCCTAAGGCGTCCGGCAGTGAGAAGCCAGGTGTGCAGGGTGGCCACGTGACCATGCCCCTGTCCCACTGCCCCGTGCCAGGCTGGGCTGTCGGGCCACCAGTGCCCTCTTGAGACAGTCTCTCTCTGTTGGCTCCGAGGGTGCTGTAAGCCACAGAAAGTTGTGGAGGGAGAAAGAGCCCGAAGTGTGGCAGCACCAGGGCAGCCCAAGGCAGGGCTGCATTGAGAATATCAAAGCATCTCTTTGGGGGTGGCTCTGGAGGGCTGGTGGGGTATGGAAGGGGGATGAGGGCGCCTGGCAGGGGTACAAGCAGCACCGTTCCTGGGGCACAGGGCAGAGCCGCCCTTCAGAATCTTAAATTACCAGGTAGGGGTGAGAACGCTGATTAACTACAGAGCTGAAGGCTGCCAGGCCCTTCCGGGTCCTTCCCTGGCGCTCAGGGCCTGGTTTTGCAGAAGACGTGGACGCGCGGGGCCTGGAGGAGCCAGAGACGGCTCAGCAGCCCAGCCAGTCGGATTTGATGCTTCCAAATTTCACGCTCTTCAGACTCTGGTTCTCCAACTTCAGGTAATACGCGCCCTTGAAGAAGTAGCTGTGACCTGGGACGAGACAAAGGGAGGTGGTGACCACCCCATCCTTGGACATTAGAGCACATGAAAGGGTCCTGGGAGCCTCCCGTAGGGAAGAAGCCTTTAAACCAGAGAAGACCCCCCCCCCGCACCCCGCCCCAACCTCTGAGGCCGGAGGAAGGGGAATGGCTGGGGAACTAAGCTCTCTTGAGTCTCTGTTTCTTCATCTGTAAAATGGGGGTGAAGATACGGACCTCTTAGACCTTTGGGCAAGGATCAAATCGGCTAATACGTGCTATTATTAATGTAAACAACCGCGCTCCACTGAGCACAGGCACAAACTAAGCACTTCCCAGAGGGGGCAAATGAGGAGGCTCCCAGGCCTTTCAGGCCGACAGCTGGCTATTTGGCTTACACAGATGCCGTGTTTTGTTTTGTTCTGAATGAGTTGCCAGCGTACAAACATCTGGAAACTTCACATGAAAATACGCATTTCTTGCTCCCTTTTAAAACAGCTAGACTATCTGAACGATACTGGGCCCCCATTCTTGCAGCAGCCATCAGAAGAAGGTGGTTGTAAATCAGCCAAGTGCCTTCTGGTTCACCACAGACCTCACCCTTCCCCACTGTCTGCCTTGCCTGCTTCATTCATTCGTGCTATTGGCCTGGCCCCTACGGGCTGTGAAATGTGCGATTCCTGACGTACGTGATCTCCTTTCCTTCTTTCAAAAGGCCGGCACACAGTAGGTGTTCAATAGATGTTTACTCTCCAAGACAATCCTTAACCTAATCCCTAGATTATGTGCTGCTCTTTCTTGGACATGTGAGATCTTTCACCACCGGAGCGTAGGGCCATGTGCTTAGCATATGATAGGGGCTCCAAAGAAATCTTTGTGGAGTTTAATTGAAACCTCCCGTAAAAAGCCAACTGGACTCATTTCCAGGACCCTGCAGACCTCACAGAAGCCTCCTCAGAATATGGTTTTCAAACTCCAAACTCTATCCCTTGCTGATACGGGGTTGTATTGTATTCAGCAAGGGACCGGGGGGCAGATTGAGTTGAGTGGGAGAACTTTGCCACATCAGCAAGAGGGCAGGACAAAAATCTGTCCTGTCTCCAATGGAGCCATCCTTCTGCTAATGGGAGGCAGTCACAAGGCCTCCTGTGGAACCTGAAAGGGCCTGGACCAAACCCCGGAATGAATCCAGGGCGCGGAGCCCACGTTTCTTGTTCCAGCAGGCCTCCTGCCCTCCCCTCCCCTGGCTCCAGGCCCTGCAGCTGTGAGGGGCCTTTCTGGGTCTTACTGCCTGGAGCCAGCTGAGTGAGCAGAGGTCAGGGGTCTGGATGCCTTCCCAGCCCTGGGCTGAAGGGGCTGGTTTGTTTTCCCCGGGCTCCGCTCGCGGCTCTGCACAATGAGGGAGTGTGTGCTTGTGAGGAGCTGGGCCCCGGGGCTGGGGGCGGGGAGGCAGGTCCTAGAAAGCGGACAGGGGGCTGGGCCGCTCACCACCGCCCTGCAGGTCGACCACGGCGTCCAGGTTATCGGGGATGGCGTTCCAGGCATCCGCTATGAGCTTGGGGAAGCCAGGGTCCATCTTCTTCTTTACTTCATTGTACCTGCAAGCAAACAGCAGATGAGGAACCGGGGGGGCGTCCCTTAAGGCCAGCCCTCCCCCAACCTGGATGGGAGGGCCCAGCGGCTGGCTCCTGGCTGAGCCTGGAAAACCAGACCTAGCCCTGCAGGGAGGCGGCCGGCTGGAGTCAAAGGCCAGGGAGCCAGACTGGGTCTGGATCCCAACCCCACTACTCATTAGTTATGTGACCTTTCAAAGTCCCATAAAAGCAATCTCGTGATTACTGCTAATGTGTAAGCAGTGCCTTAACCACTTTCCATATATTTCCTGTCAATCTTTGTGAGAATCCCAGGACACGGTTATTACCGGAACACTCATTTTGCAGCCCAGAGGCTTAGAAAGTGCACCCAGCTCCCAAGTGGTAATCCAACCCAGGCCTGCCTGGCCCCCCAGCTGCAAGGTGCTCTCTGAACCTCCGCTTTACCAACTATAAAATGGGGTGGTACTGAACATCTTGATTAACGTATGTAGGAAATGAAATAACATATGCAAAATGCCTACCTCCCTGTCTGCCGTTTGGTATTTGGGAAGTGTTAGTTCCTTTACACACTCTGATCCCTGCTGCAGTGTGGGGAGCACTGGACTCAGAGTCCAGGGATGGGGTCCCGCCTCCACATTCTTTCACTGAGAGGCTTTGACAAACCACTGCTTCTCCATCCAGGTGGAGGTGACCGTCCGCATCCTGGGAGATGATCTCATCTGGGACAGCCAGGTTACATGAGTGGTACGCGAATCCAAGCCCTTGTTAGTCACAGGGCGGGCCTCCCGCCCCCTCCGTCCCTGATGTAGCTTACAGGGCACATAGTTATCCTGGGCCGTGCCTTTTATCCAGATAAATACTTTGAGAATTAGTTGGCATAGTCTTCTTCCTGGCTAGCGATACCTCCATCGTTTTCCTTTTTTGGAGATTTTGTTTTAAATGCCGGGGCCACTTTGATTCCTTTGCTTTTCTACTTACACTCAACCTACTCATTATTCTCTAAATATTTAATGACCTACTCTTCCTGCCTGTGGATACTGCAGCAATCAAGATAAAAGTCTTGCCCTTGTGGAGCTGATTTTCTAGACAGACCTGTGCTCAAATGCCATTTTGGGGACAGCCGAGCTTTCCTCTGTGGGGCCTCAGAGCGGACCCTCTTCCCCGAGGCCAGCCCGACCAGCCGATCCTAGACACCAACAGTAGCTTTCCCTGTGGGTTTCCCTTTCCATCCCTCACACCAACCACCATTTCCACTTCCCCCTCTGCCCACCACCCTGGGAACCGTCAGGAAAGCCCTTCTTAACCCCAGCTGCATCATAAGACTTCTTGCAAAACCTAATATGCTTCCTCGTGACCTGGTCTACCAAAGCCAAGTCTTCAGCCCAAAGTCCCAGCACCTCATCCACACCACCCCCTCTGACGCCCCCAACACTACATTCTCCCAGAGTGGTAACGGCTCCGACTCTGTGTCCTATGCTTGAACTCGCCCTCATTTCTCTCTCAGTCTACCCACAGAGGGTAGGCAGGGCAGGAAGCAAGCCCATTTTATAGATGTGGAAACCGAGGCTCGGAGAAGTGAACCAATTTGCTTCCAAGTTCTTTTCGGCCAGGAAGAACAAGGCATCAGGGCATCAGAAGGTGCTGGCTCTGAAGGGGCCCGAAGCTCTTCGTCTTCCTCTCTGTCTGCAGGTTCCTACACTGCCTGAAAAGGTTTCTTTCTCTGTGACACTCCATGCCTCCCCACCGCTGTGGAAACTGGCAGTGCAGAGCAGGTGTTAAGAACACAGACATTTGTGTCCCAGCTTTTCCACGGGGGTACCCTTGAGGTACTTTGGCCTCAGTTTCCACACCTGGAGAACGGGGCTAACATAGGATCTACCTTTAAAAAGAAATAAAGGTGAGGGGCACCGGGTGGCTCAGTTAGTTAAGTGTCCGACTTAGCTCAGGTCAGGATCTCAGGTTTGTGAGTTCGAGCCCCGCATCGGGCTCTCTGCTGTCAACGGAAAGCCCACTTTGGATCCTCTGTCTCTCCCCTGGTCTCTCCCTCTCTTTCTCCCAAAAATAAGTGAACATTTAAAAAGATAAATAAAGGTGAAATGCACAGCCTCAGGCCTGGGATAAGCCTGTCACGGAAGCCATCGTTGTTCTTTTCAAACATGTTTATATCTAGTTCCCTCATTCGACCGTAAGCTCCACAAGGAAAAGCATGACTATTTCTTGACCACTGTCTTCCAGCACCCAGCTAAGTGCCTGGCACATAGGAGATACTGAGTATACATTTGTGCACTCGGTGGAAGCTTCCAGAAGCAGGGGCTGAGAACGCCCTGGCACAGACGAGGGCATGCCAGGCTGGAGGCAGATGCCTGTCCTCTGTCATCTGGGGCTCTCCTTCCTTCTCCAGCAGGGAGGTCCCGGAGGCCTCGGAAGCCTCGGCTCCAGAAACAACGTCTCAAGCTCATTGACTACGTCTTCTGGAAACCCAGTCCAGAGCTTCCAGAAAGGCTTTTAGCTCTGCTGCTTTTAAGTCAGTTTCACTGACCTTCTAGAGCAGCCTGTGCATTCTGGACCCCAGCTTCGGAAGGTGGGCTCGTTGCAGAAAGGGACTGGGAAGCAGATAACTCTGCCCGAATCCCAGCCAGGTGCCGCCACAGCCCGCGTGTCCGTGTGTGTGCGTATGCATGCGTGCTTGGGCACACTTGCGTTCACACGTGGCTACATCTGTCCTATATGTTCACATACACAGGGGGCCCTGGAGGGGGAGCACAAAAGTCCTTCCAACACCATGGTTTGTAGACACAAGTGCCGCTTTATGGTTCGAAGATTCACGTTTCTGCCTGTCTGTGCTGCTCACTGTCCGCATTCTAAGATTTAGAGATTCAGGGCGCCTACCGCGCTGAGATGCTATTTGTAGTACGTGCTTGTGCAGAGGAGTGTTTGGGAGCCTACGGGCAGAAAGCCCGCTCCGAGGTTTCCTGGCTGACTGTGTTCTTTCTTGAGGCTTGAGATATCCATCAGCTTAAGTTGCTAAGCATCTTAGCAATATGTCTGGACTTCCTCCCTGACACGGGCAAACAGCTTCTGAATGCAGGGCAGCTGGGGGCAGGGCGGGTGGGAAGGGCAGGGAAGGGGGAGAAGAGGGAGGCCTGGGAGGGAAGCAGGACTGTTTCAGGGATGGCCGGCAAAGGGCCCGGGTGCGGGAGCAGCCACAGGAGGAAGGTGCCAACCACCCCTCGCCCCAACCACCCCCTCCACTGACTGAATGACGCGGAGGGTAGAGTGGAGGGGCTTGGGGTTTGGGGCCAGGAGAAGCAGTTACAATCCTGGTTCTGTGGCCAACACACTTGCATTTAAATAACGTAGACAAGGTATTTAATTTCTTTGGACCACAGCTTCCCTGTCTGGGAAATGTGAAGCTTTCTAATCAAATTCCGGAAGTCCGGGTGGCCTTTCACTGACCATCCACGGATACATGGGCCCTGACCATGGCCTCTTGGAATTGAACCCTTTCCTTTTGATGACCTAGAGCGGTGAGTAACCTCCTTCTGAACTGGCCCACTGCCAGCCTGCACCCACAGACACTGGCCCCGTGGCAGACATTTCACAGGGTGCCTGCTGCTTCCCGTGGGGCCTGATCTGGATGCTTCTGCGGGCAACTGGTGGACCTATCTCTGTCTTCATCATATTTTGCCCTCTGCCACCCCCGCCTTCACCACCCCCATTTCTGAGGACCCCACTCTCCCAGGTACAATAGAGAATAGGGAAGAATAAATAGCATGGTCTCTAGGAGCCAGAATTCCCAGGTTCGAATCCCAACCTGCCACGACATGGCTGTGTGACTTTAAACCAGATACTTAACCTCTCCGGACCCCCAGGTTCCTCATCTGTAAAATGGGAATAATAACAATACTTATCTCATAAAGCCCCTTGGAATAATGTCTGGCATCCAGTGTCATTAGTAGCAGCTGCTACCTTTATTTTTTCGTCTTCAGTGAGTCACTCCCAAATCGGAGGCCCCACACCAGACAGCCATGGGCCCAATCGAAAGACTTCGGAGGAGGAAAGGAGGTTCTGACCGGACCCCTAGCAGCAATGTGCACAAGGATGCTTCATCCTTCAGGGACTTCTCACAGGGCCTGCAGCTCTGGGAGAGGAGAGGCGAGGGAGGGGGCACCCGTGGCCCCAAACCTCCGACTCTGACCCAGGAAACAGGAAACCACACAGTGTCTTCTCTTCGTCCACACAGATGGCTGTGCTGTTCTCCTTTCTACTCTGCCCCACCCCCTTACCTCCAGAACTTGTCTCCAGCAAAGATGTAGGTCTTCCTGTTCTTGCTCCAGTTAAACGCAGCATCTACCCGCTGGACGTCAGGGGGCAGCCCCAGGCTGGTCAGCGGCTTGGGGTACCCTCGCTCCAGGGTGCTGGCTGAATAGACCCAGTATTCATTCCCTGCGGCGGAAGCAAAGCGTGCGTCGGTGACTGGTGCTGAAATCCCTCAGGCGGGCCTGTCCCTCCCGTCCTCTGTCTGCCGGGGACCCCACCGTGCCCGTTCTCATCAGGGACACAAGGTCCTGCTCACTTCGGGCTCAGTGCCCAGAATCAAGACTCACATATACGGTTTCACAAATTGCTTATAGAAGTTGCCTGGCCGAGGAGGTGAGTGGAGGGGGGTGGGGGGGTGTGTGCCTTGCTCCCTCACCAGGCCACGCAGGCTAAGTGCCACACTTACCATGAAGACCTTTTCCTAATATTGCATCACAGCCCACGAGCACTCTGGGACGGAGGAGGCGGGGAGCTGGCTGGCGGAATCTGTACCTTTGTGCTGCTAAGACTTCAGCTCCTCCAGAAGGCAGTCCTTGTGCCCACCCCTCGGACCAGGGCAGTTTCCTATGAGTCCTCCCTCCCCTATGATTATAGCCTTACTGCATTTCCTCCTGACAGCCCGCTTTTCTCTCCCCGCACCCCCCGCCACCCCGCTAGCTTGTGAGCTCCGTGAGGGCGGGGCTGGATCCCTGGCACGCTGTAGGTTCAAATGAATGTCGAAGGAGCAGGGTTTCCCCGATGTCAGCCGTGTGACGCTACCTTGATGATTCTTAACCACTTACAGAGACTTTTCCTACTATCGTTTGCTTAGTATTTGGCTTTCAGGGAATTCATCCTGAAATCCATAGAAAATACATTTATTTTCTTGAACTAAGTTTTGAATGTTAAAAATGAAATCACCTTTTAAAAAATTCTAACTCAAAACAGTCAAAGGCTCTAGCTTTAGGAAAGTGTTGGAGGCACCAGCACTGAACTGTAATTTTCCTTCTAGAAAACGGATCAGAAGGATTGAAATTAAAAGGTAATGAAATGTTCACACGTGGGCTAATGCTATTTGATGCTGGGTGTCTGAGCCAATCTCCCAGATGAATCCCATGCTTTTGGAAGTCATGGTTGAGAGAACGGATCCATTAAAGAGAGGGAGCACCCACAGGTGCACAGGAACCACGGTGCAGACCCCCGTGGCGCCAAGGGCGAGGCAGGCCCCTTCCCACACACCTGCAAAGAACACAGCCTTCTCCTCCTGTGGGGCCTCGTATACAGCATCAATCTTTTCCGGGAGCTCAGGCCAGAATGTGGCCACCAGCAGGGGCCCCATGGGCTTGCTACGTGGTGTCACTGTTCGCCAAATGAACCTGGAAATGGGGCAGGGGACACAGAAAACCACACCTTGGGTCACTCTGCAGCTATTACCACATGTAATATTAGCTCCCCAAGCCCACTCAAAAACTTCCCAGCGATGACGCCCTTGGAGAAGGAGTCAAGATCAAAAGGAAGCTTGGAAAGACTGGAGAATGGGCAGAGCCCCCTCTGCAAGATGCCAGGGCAGAGAAGCCACTTTTTTGCTCCCTGTCTTGCTTCCTCCTCCAGGAAGCCCCCCCTAACTACCTCTGTCCATACCATATTCGTGTCCCTCTGAGTCTCTCAAAATCATCAACACTGGGTGCCTGGAATAGTAGTTTGATTGTTGTTGTTGTTGTTTTTAAATATCTTTTATTTAAATATCTTTTATTTAAAAACATCTTCAAATATCTTTTATTAGATCAGAAGCCAATTGAGGCAGGGGCTTATGGTATTCACAGAATGTCTTGAATTGAAAGGCAATGGACTCGTGCACCTTGGCAAGAGTGACAACTATCACTTCTGGAGGGCCTACTAAGTGCCAAGCACGTTGTGTACCTTACAAAACGAAATCTTCATAATGTCACAAGATTGCAGGCACTCTTGGTGGTGTACCAACCCATTACCCACTTCTTCCCCTACCATCCTTCCTCACACAACTCCGGTATTCATGATCCAAGTTTGCCCACCGGTGGACCCAAACCCCATTCCGATTAGCTTAAGCCACCGGTCTCAAAGTGTGCTCCCCAGACCAACAGCATGAGCATCATCTGGGGACTGGGAAACACAAATTATTGGGTCCCACTCGAGACCTATGGGCCAGATTCCCTGGGCTTGGGGCCCGGCAATCTGTTCTGACAAGCCTTCCAGATGATCCTGATACGTGCCAACCTTTGAGAACCACTGGTCTAAGCTTATCAGAGCTTAGCATTTCTTGGCAATTATTATTGGTTCAGTAGTTGCTATATGATTCATGTGAGCCTAACAAGATTGGATAGACTTGTATTTCCTATCTGGGGACTTCTCTCTCTCTCTCTCCTGCTGGATGTGGGCAAGGAAGCCTGCAGCCACTGGCAGCCATTGTGTGACCATGAGGGACCCAGCCTGGAGATGAAATCAACGCGGAGGATGGCTATGGACAAAGATATCATTGAGTCCTGCCCCTGGAGGCAGCCCTACCTCTGGACTTCATACCACATATACATAATTAAATTGCCTATAATCATGCAACCGTTAGGAGCAGGTCCAAGATTCCAACCCAGGGAATCTGGCTCCAAAGCTCATTCTGTCACCTACCACATTCTATGGATGGATGGATGCATGGATGGGTCGACAGACTGATGAATGGATGGATGATGGATGGATGGTGACTGACTGGTAATAGATAAAGGATGATGGATGGATAGATGATGGACAGATGAATTACGGATGGGTATATGTATATGTGTATGTACAGATGGACGATGGAAAGACCTTTTAATGCAGTCCTAGATACTGTCTGCCATTCTCCAGGAGGGCTAGGGCAGCTGGGTGAATCTCAGCTCCTGATCGATTGAGTGGAGGCCTTTATCTATAGCATAAAGGATACCGCCTCTCCCCTGCGGTTACTTGATCCCCACAGAAAGAATGATTTGGCTATTTGAGGTCAAGGCCATTCCAGGAGAAAGCCTGTGGGAGCCTGGATTACTGTTTCCAATTCTTCCCTCCACCCCTATTTCAGAATTACACACCCATGTGCATTTGCCATGTGACCTCTCAGTGCCACCCTCTATAGTGGGTGTTGGGCCTGGCCATGTGATTTGCTTCAGTCAATGGAACATTCTCAGACATGATGTGAGTGGAGGCTTTAAATGCGTTTGTGTGGTTTGATTTGGCCTCTTGTGTTTGTCATCTGCCACGAGCAGCTGCTAATCCCAGGAGAGTGAGTGATACGCAGAAGATACCCGAACCCAAACCGCAGCCCAAAGCCAAGACACCTGGTAGACCCATAGACTAGGAAAGAGTAATAGAAATGCCCATTGCGGTAAGCCACTGACATCTGGAGGCTGTCCAATACATAGGACAAGCTGTCTGTACGGGCCATTCTGTGAAGCAAAGGTTGGGGGCACAGGGGTAACGGGACATGGGCAGAGGGCAAGGACGAGAAGCAAGATCCTGTACTCACCTGTCCTTGAAGAAGAAGATCTCCCCCCGGATCTGAGAGATGCCATCAAAAACAATGTCCTGTTTGCAGATCTCAGGAGTGACGGGGCCGAGAGTTGGGGTGGGGCCGGTGCCAGTGTCAATGTCAGGGGAGGCCCCTGGAGGAGGACGTGACCTCAGACTCTCGCCAGCTCCAGGGGCTCTCCCCACCACGCTGAGCCCCCAAGGCTGCCCACCCAACCTGCTAAGGGTCAGAAGAAATAGTATTCTGGCCTTGGAGTGAGGCCGGGCAAGACACAGAGATGATGTCTGGACGTGGCAGATCAGTGAAGAGAGACCAGGGTCCCCACCAGCTGGTTGGTACTTAACAAATGCTATTCACTGACATCGCCTGAACCAGTCCTCACCATGGCCCTTGCAAGGAGGCACCGTTATTACTCCCATTTTACAGATGGGGAAACTGAGGCCCAGAAAGGTGGAGCGACCTTCCCAAGGATTCAAACCCAGAGCTCAGGTTCTTAAGCCCAAAAGAGAGTCAAGGCCAACAGCGGCCACCAGTGTGTCCAGCATCAGGGGTGTGGAACCTTCTCAAGCATTCATCCCTTTGTTCCTCGTGGCAACCCGTCACAGTTTAGAGAAGAGAAAAGTGAGTCCAAGGAGGTAAAGACCTGCTCCATCTCTTGCTGTGGGTGAGGGGCAGATGCACTTGAACTTGGCATCTCTCCCTTTGACTTGGTCCGGGCACCGGGACCATTTGATACCTTTTTTTTTTTTTTTTTTTTTTTTCTTATTGGACCTACTCTAGCCTCATCGTAAGCATTAATAAATAAATCACTGTTTTCAAGCTCTGGTTGAATTACGCCTATTACACATCAAGATAAAAGAATCAGGTATGAAAAACAAACACCTTGGGTCCCCTCCCGGTCTCATCAGGATCTTCCGTACACTGGGACATTCGGCTGTGTATTTAGCTCCCTCTCCTGGATTCTAAACCTAACTTGGTTGCTTTCCTGGTGACCCTGGGCCAAAAGGGTTACCTTCCTCAGGCCTCAGTTTACTCACCTAGAAAATGGAGAGCCAGTTTCTCCCCTGCCGACCTCACAGAGTGGCTCTGGGGAGCCAAGAAGGGCATGAATACTGGTGCTATTTGGAAAGGAAAGGGACTATCCAGGGGTCCCCTTGAAGGGCTGCTCTGATACCCCCAGACATGATCAGTGCTCCTGTCTCCTGCCTTTGGTCTCCTGCAGTCCTGGAGAGACGGGACCTTGCTGGTCCCCAAGCCCTGGCCTCCAACTTGGGCTGCGTGACCTCCCCAGACCCCCATCCCGAAGCCCCACACGGAGGGTTACCATAGAGCTCTTGAATGCCCTTGATGTCGTCGTGGGACAGGCGGAAGTTCTTGGTGTAGGTGTAAATGGGTGCCATCAGGGCCCCAGGGTCCTGAGAGTGCTCCAGCCCCATTGCATGGCCAAACTCATGGGCTGCAACCAGGAACAAGCTGTACCCTAAGGGCCGCAGGAGGGGAGGGGGGCAGAGAGACAAGGGAGGATGAGGGTTCTGAGGACATCCCCATGGTAGGGCCGAGAGCCTTGCAAATGGCACATATTGATTTTTCCTTCTCCCGAATACTCTGGGACTGAGATACTATGCCCATTGCTTCCAAGTCGGGTCAGCCAAAGTCCCTTTGTCCCTTCCCATGGTGGGCGGCTGCTGTGTGCTATAAAGAACAAATAGCAGCTGCAAATCCTCTACTTGGGGTCCCATTTGATAAAAAAAAAAAAAAAACAAACTTGCACTATAGGGTCTCCGAAGAGGAAAGAGACTGGGCTCACCCTTCCTGCCCCAGGGGAAGTAATGACAACCATTCCCTCTTGGAGTGATTGCCCAGGCTTAGCCACAGACAGAGGGCAGGCTGTAGGATGAGGGGGGTCTCCCCAAAGTAGAGGTTCAGTTCCTAAGACTGAGCTCCCGTGACTGTGACCTTATATGGAAATAGCATCTTTGCAGATAAATTAAGATGTAAGTTAAAAGGAGGTCACACTGGAGCAGGGTGGGCCCTTAATCCAGTGTGACCCGTGTCCGTGTAAGAGGAGAAGATACATAGAAGGCCACATAAAAACAGAGGCAGAGACTGGGGCCATGCAGCCTTCAGAGGGAAGGTGGCCATACCAATGCCTTGATTTTAGACTTGTAGAGAATACATTTCTGTTGTTTTAGGACACCCAGTTTGTGGCACTTTGTTATGACAGTCCTAGGGAACGCAAGTATGCCACAACAGCTCTGGGGTCTTAAGCGATTCCAGCAGATGGAGAATCCCACCTTTACGTAGAAGCTGGAGCAGGGCAGGTAGTATCAGGATATGTCCTAGAGTGGCATTGGCAGGGGTTAAGAAAACGTCTTTCGGCCAGTGTCTGTCGGTTAGCCGTTACCCAAATACCACCCCGTTGTGAGTAAAAAAGAAGAAAAGTAACATAAAAAGAGGCTGATCTAATTCTGGCCAGCCCCGGACCAGACCTCTCACCTGGCCATCTGGAGCCATCAGGGAGCTTTAAGCCCAATCCACTGGGCCCTGCAGACTAGAGTGGGCGTAGTGCCCCCAAACACCTTGCTCACTGCACTGACCACATAGTAAGGTCATGGCCTATCTCCTGGTCATGCTCTTGCCCCAGCCTGTGAGCCCTGGGGGGCAGCACTGTCAAGGTCCCCCCACCCATTCACAACTTGGCAAAAGAGGGTGCCAATGGGACACGGAGGGCTCTGGGGACTCTCTTGTGCTACCTGGAGGGTGGTGTTGGAGAAAGGATGACGCTCCTCCTGTTTTTCCTCTCTTTTCCTGCCCACCCAGCTCCTTGCAGGCAGCTCCCCACTGGAGGGGAATGCCTTGCAGGGGAATCATTCTCTGGAACAGGGTTACCCTGCGCTCGGCACTGGGATGTTTTGCATAGCCACAGCCCCGCCTGGTGGGGCGGTCAAGGCGGAGGAGAAGAGCGCCATCTCCACGGATGGGCGGGGCCTCAGCCAAAGCAGCGTGTCTGCCAAGCACAGGTGGGTGTCTGGGGGTGATGTCTATGCCAGAGGTGGGTGGGGGCCCAGGAAGGTTTCCAGTGCAGGGGCGGGGCAGCATCTGGTGTTTCTGCCCAACGGGCGGAGCGCTGTACCTTGGTCGGGGCAGAAGCCCCACTTGCGGTCATCGTCATAGTTGGCTGTGGTCGCACACCACATCTTCCCATCGCTGCGGCCCGCGCTCGTACAGCTCTCATGCTTGTTGCCCAAGAAGGTGAAGGGGAAGACACAGGGGGCACCTTCTGAGTTCCCGCCAACAGTGGACATGGCTGTGGAGCGAGGGACACGGGTGAGGGGGCAGTAAGGCATCTGAGGCCACCACCAGGGAACCACACGATGTGGGCATTAACAAATCACGCTTATGGAGCACCCGCTTCAGCCCTGGGCACTGGAGAAGCACGTCTCTATAACCCTGTGCAGTAGGGACGGTAAGTCACCCCCATTTCGTGGATGGGAAACTGGAGCTCAGAGACATTAAGAAACTTGCCTGAGCAGATACTGCTGGAAGCGTCAAACCCACGCAGCCCGATTCCAGAGCTTTATTAGCCTCCCGTGGATGGGGCTGGAGGGGACCAGAGGCAAAGGGTGCTGGGCACAGCCAACGGGGCCAGCGTACTTAGACAGTGAGCTCCATCACGCGGGCTCCTGTGGAAGACCTACCTGTGTCTCCTGCAGAAGGCAGGTGCTCAGTAAAAATCAGGAAGGAAGGGAGGGAGGAAGACAGGGAGGGAGGGAGTCCTTACTGAAAAACAGAAGCCAAAAGACAGAGACACAGACTACAGCAAAGAAAGGCAGGGAAGACATACTTCAAGATGAGACAGAGAGAGAGAAAGAGAAACGATTACAAGGAAGCTGAGAGTGGGTGGGCCATTCACAGAGGGTCCTGAGCTGGCCTGACGTGAGGGATCACCATTTCGGCTGAACTGGCTATTGTTCTGATCAGCATCTGTTCGGATTTTGGTGCTCAAGCTGTACCCGCTGCTAAGGACTCTGAGGAGTTGCCCCGGACAGGGGGAGGGGGCTCTGGTAGCTTTTCTACCAGAGGACAGACTTTTCCATCAGAGGTGGAGACACCCACCGGTCTCGGGGCAGAAGCCATACTTCTTGTCTCGGTCGTAGTCTTCCGTGGTCCCGCACCAGCGGTAGCCGTCGGTACGGCCCTCGGTGGTGCAGCTGTCGTAGGATGTTCCCTGGAAGCGGAATGGGAACTTGCAGGGCTGTCCGTCAGCATTGCCACCCATGGTGAACAGGGCTGGGGGTGAGGGAGAGACGGAGAGAGCATGAATGCGAGAGGCCACCCACCGCCCAACCGGGAATGAGCTCAGCACCTGCGTGGGCGCAGGGCTGGCTGGGGGCCAACCTGCCAATTCATACCAGCGAAGATATAGCATTGTTAAGATGTGAAAACCCGTCTATGCTGGTAGCTGAACTGCTGCTCCTCTGGTCCCCTGGAGGGTACTCCTGCCTCCCCAGCCACCTCGATCCCTCCCCTGGGACCTTATGGGCCACCCCTCCTCCCACCAATGAAATGGTTGAAACCTGGCACACAGCATGGGGCCTCCAGAGCCCTGCCCCTGACCCAACCCCAAGGTGACTGTCCACTCTGCCTGGTCTGTGCCCAAGCCATGCAGATTGCTAAAAATATCATCCACGGTGGTCAGCAGGACCACAGATCTTCGCATTCGAGAGAAAGGAAAACGGAGGTTCTGAGAAGGCTGGTTCTGGAACTGCTCATGGTCATCTCTCTCTTGCTCACACCCTTTGCCACACACACACACACACACACAGAGAAAGCTTCACCTCCCTTTCAACCCCAGGCACTTTCCTGGATGGCCCTCCTGTGGTCTCTGTAGGAGAGAGAGGAGGAAAGGAGGGGGAGAATGGAAGAGAGGTGGCGTCTCCAGACACCTTCTAATATGCACTCCGAGCTCCCACTCTGACCTCCCCAAGACAGAGGTTATGCCTGGGGAATTTGGGGAGAGTGGGAGTCAGAGTCTGGGCTTGTCTGTCTTGGGTTTCCCCCCTGCTCCCCCATGCCTTCATCCACCCCCAAAGCTACAAAATGGTGTATCTCTGAAATTGCCAACTAGCAAAACCACAAGTGCGTAACAAGGACCATCTGTGCACGACGGCGCCAGAGGTGACCTCATCCGCCCTCATTAACTCCACCGTGGCCAAAATGGGGGCCAGGGACCACAGGATCAGGGTCCCATATCCTCACTACTCCCCTCTCCCCAACCAAGAGACCTTCCCCCCGCAGTGCCAGAAACAAGGAGACCAAGAGAAGAGCCGAAACTGAAGCCAGACGCCTTGGTGGCCTCAGAGAGGGAAAGGCAACGTGTTAACCTTGAGGGAGGCCAGCCTCTGTCTCTGGTCTCCCAACAGCTGCATTTCTACCACCCAGGAAGCCCCCATCCCCTTTCAGATCCTGCCCCCAACAAGGATGAAGAAAAGCAATCATTGACTCAGCAGTCAGGAGGGGCTGAGTAACCAGAACCTCTATCCCAAGACCGAACACGTGCATGTTGTATGTACTTGAATCTGGCTAAACACCAAGTAAATGGCTAATGTCCGATGCAGGGAAAAACCAAACTTATGAATTACAGCTGTTTCCACTTCCATGATCAAGGCATTCTCTTCTAATCACAGGGACTGACACATGGCAAGGTTATCTCTGCTCGAATCCCTACTGGGAAATGCCAGAGACATAAAATATCTTTGTTTAAAAATTTGACTTATTAATGGTCAATGACTTGAACTCTTACTTAATACAAACTATCGCGTAAGCTTTGAGATGTATACGCACTGTTTTTGTGATTTCTGGTTATGAAGTGTGTGTCATCGTGAAGGATCTATTAAAAAAGGACTGGGTGTGTTATGTCAATACCCTTACCCCTTAAGGAAACTCCTTGCTCTATATGGCTTCAAAATATCTAAACATTCTGTCACAAGCATCAGCAAAAACACAAAGATACTGAGTCAAGCCTAATGCCTTTGGCGAGACACAGAGATGCAGACACAAGAAAGGGAAGACAGAGACCCGAGAGGCGCATGGAACAGTCCCACACCCAGACGTGTGCACGCAGCTGTGCACGCACACGCGCACACATGCACACACACACACACACACACACACACACACACACACTGGAAGAGTCAGCATCAGAACCGGAAACGATGGCTGAAATTCCCAGGGCTGGTGTCCCCAAGCCAGATCGGGTACCGGCCTCGGTGTCTGAGTCTCGCCTCTGAATCCCACTGCTAGGCTTCCGATCCACCCCCCCCCCCCAGCCTCTCCTCGTGTCCCTGAATCCCCAGTTCTGGCCGGAGGACCACTGGGCATCTTAGTAATTCTAAATTCATTCTCATGCACATTAGAAAAAAAAAAAATAACTAGCACATCAAACCTGTGACTTCGCAAGTATTTCTGCTAAGGGCAAAACAAAACAACTGATTTCTTGCAAGTATTACGTAGGTAATCGTGCCGATGAGAAGGACACAGCAGTGGCTCAGATGAGGCTGGTAGGGCCTGAATGAACGAATGAAGTGAGGCACACTGGCCGCGTCCGGCCTGGGGTGGGGGTGCGGAGCACAGAGGGTAGTGGGGAGCCTGGGAAGGTGGAGGCTGAGGTGGAAACCCCGGGGCCAGGTGGACGCTCACCTTCATGGGGGCAGAAGCCATATTTGCCATCCTTTTCAAAGTTGTAGGTGGTGGAGCACCAGAGGAAGCCGTCGCTGCGGCCCGTGTCCGTGCAGCTGGTGTATTCCTTGCCGTTGAACAGGAAGGGGAACTTGCAGTACTCCCCGTCGGCGTTCCCGTACTTCACGCGGACCACTGAGGGCAGCAGGGGGTGGATGGAGTGTGAGCCTCTCCGGGCCCTTCTTTGGAGACCGGGACTCTGACTCACCGGGCTACATGACCTCCCTCCCCCTGCCGTCTCTCCGGTCCCATCGGAGCAGATGGAGGTGCGCACGGCGGCCAAGGGAGCCACGGTCCTGGTTGCTAGGGACGGCGAGGCTCGCGGAGGACTGGGGAGGAGACCCGGGCGTGCGGATGTTCACTTTCTCACCTTGCCCTTCTCCCAGGGTCCACAGCTCATCGTCGTCAAAGTGGGAGTCTCCCCCGACGCCAGGGCCCGGGGCAAAGGCGTGAGCCAGGAGCCCGTCCTTGCCATCAAAGGGGTATCCATCTCCGTGCTCTGCAACACAGTGGGTCTCAGCTTCTAGCTGCCCCGGCCACACCCAGCCACGCCCAGACCACGGTCCTACAGCGGCCCTAACGTCTGTCCCCTTCCCTGTCCCGGTACGGTTATCCGGCACCGGGAACACGGCATCTCCGCAGAGGGCTCCTAACTTGATCGTCACCATCCCACGGTCTTCGGTACCCCTCAAGTCCATATGGCCCCCAGTATCTCTACCACCGACCTTCACTAACGACGTTACACCTACACACAGACTAACATGCCACACCGGCGTCCTCACCACTCACTCACTGTCCCCACCTCTACACCATTGGCTATATCACCTACCGCACGTTCCCTGCCATTTTGGCCCTAGCGCTTCCCCTCAGGTCACACCATCACCAAGATCCACAACATTAACCCTCATGCCTACTTTGCCGCCCAGGTCCGCACCATCCACCCACACGTCAACACTGCTGCCTGCGCCGGTGCCTTCACCCACGTCACAACGCCACTCACGATGTCCACACTACCTCCCTGCACGTCTACACAACCGCCAGTGTTCACAAGGCCAACCCACATGGTGTCCTTGATCCCAGGTTCTATTCTGCTTACTCTGGCGTCTACACTGCTCCGTTGTTTCCGAGCCACCCTCACATCCAGAGTTGCTCAGTGTCTCCCCAGCATTAGCCAGTAGAACTTTCTGTGATGATGGGGATACTCTTTGTGCTGTTCAATTCAGTAGCCACTAATGTCCTGTGGCCATTAAGCACCTGAAATGTTGCCAGTGTGGCCGAGAAACTGAATTTTAAGTTTTATTTAAATTTAAACGGCCCTATGTACCCAGTGGCCACCATGTTGGGCAATGCAGGTAGACCACTTGCTTTCAGGGCACACCCCCCTGTCATGTCACCTGCCTCCACATCAGCGTGGCTCTCCAGTGTCTACAACTTCTACTCTCCTGTCTAAGCTATGCTCAGGACTCCGGTGCCCCTCTAATGGCCAGACTGCCCCCCTGGTCTCCACCCTGGCCCCCTGCTGACCCCTCTTCTGCCTACCCCAGCGGCCAAAGTTGATCATGATGTCCGCCTCTCCATCGTGGATACGAGAAAACCTTAGCGGGGTTACATCACTCCAGACTTGGAAGGCACGAGCAAAGGCGTCATCCACTGTCTCGGGGTCCAGATCAGGCGTGTAGCCAATGATCCTGGAGGAGATAGAAACACGTGTGAGTGTGCCTGTGTGTACCAAGGAATGTGAGTGTGCATATGCACACGAGCATGGACATATAGGTGCAAGTGTGTATATGCAATTGTGTGTGTGACCATGCCTGAACGTGTGTGGATGTGCACGCATGAGTACAGGTGTGCGAGTGTGTGCTTAAGCAGGTGAGGGGTGCATAGACTTCTGCACGCACATACGAGCGTGTATGAGCCTGGATGCACGGGCAGGTATATGTGTGTGCGTGTTGAGCAGAGCCTGCTGGGAGAACAGTCCACCCAGAATGCCTTGGGGTTCTGTGGAGCCCTAGCCCAGCCCATGTCTCCACGCCCTGGCTCAGAAGTCTCATTCCTCACCTCTGGCTGGCGGGCGAGGAGGCATGAATAATGTGTTAAGGGGCGCAAGGCAGAGATCTCCCCCTTGGAATCCAGCACGAGCCAGACAGAGCAACGCGCGCAGCCCAGTTCACAATCAGTTATAACAACTCTTTAATATCATATAAAACTCAATTAGCAACCAATCATCAAATTCCCTCCACCTGCTCCAACGCCCCCACTTAGTAATAATAGCGTATTATTGTAATAACAGTGCATATAACGTGACGAATGACTAGCATTCACTACGCTCTTACCGTATGCTGGACGTTGTGAAATCCCCTTTATTTATGACCAAGCTTAGTTCCCAACAACCTACTAGGAAGTTTGTGTTTTAGCCCCATTTTGTAGACTGGAAAGCCAAGGCTCAGAGCACTAGAAACTAAGTTGGCTGATGCCCCAAGGCTATTAGTAAGTGTGGGATTCAAGCTGTGGTCCATCTGACTCTGTTTCCTAAGAATTCCAGGCCCCTCGCTGGATACCCCCTGGGTCCCCAAGAAGGGAGAAGCAAGGCCCGGAGACCCACTGTCCCCACGGCCCAGGGGCCCTGCCTTGGCACCTGTATGTGATCTGGTTCTTGTCCCACTTGGGCTTGCGGGGGAAGAAGTTGTAGTTGGCCACATCAGGGTTGCCACAGCGAGGCTTCCGCATGGTCTCAATCGTGCTCTGGTCAAGGTCACCCGTCTGGGGCAGCCCGAAGAACTTCTGCATCTTCTTTAGTGTGTCCTTGAGCACGAACAGGTTACAGCTCTCCTTGGGGCAGCCGTAGAAGGTGTTCAGATATTGCTGGAAGACAGGAATACCCGGAGGCAAGCAGCCACGTCAGGATGGCACAATACTGACCAAAGTAGTCAGGGAATCCAACAGCACTGGGTACAATCCCGGGTTCCCCAACCAGCTCTGTGACCCACTAGTTGAGTCACATCAAAGTTGTAAAGCATGGCTTGCAACACGTGTTGAGTGCTTACTATATGCCCTATATGGTTATTGTTACTATCCCCATCATCCAGATGAAGAAACTAAAGCTCAGAGAGGTTAAGAAACTTGCCTAAGATCCCACAGCTCATGAACGGAGGAGCTAGATTCGGATCCAAGCAATCCGGCCTCTGGGTCCACACTCGGAACTCTAACTCTCTGCCCCTCTTCTTCTCCTCTGTCATCTCTTTTAATTCACCTAACGGCTGACGACATAGAAATTGTTTTTCTCGCTTTTCTTATAAGGAGTTTCATGGCTTATGTGCACGGATTCCCGTCGCAGACAGACCTGGGTACAAATCCTAGATCTGTCATTTCCAAAAAAGAAAATCATCTTGTCTTTCCGGATCTGAGCAGCCAGCTCTGCCCTAACCGAGGCCTAAACCAAACAGACCCCTGGGGAGTCGCAGGGACCGACCAGCTCATTTGTCTCTTCACCAAATGTTTTTTTTTTTTTTTTTTTTAATTTTTTTTTTCAACGTTTATTTATTTTTGGGACAGAGAGAGACAGAGCATGAACGGGGGAGGGGCAGAGAGAGAGGGAGAAGGGAGACACAGAATCGGAAACAGGCTCCAGGCTCTGAGCCATCAGCCCAGAGCCTGACACGGGGCTCGAACTCACGGATTGAGAGATCATGACCTGGCTGAAGTCGGACACTTAACCGACTGCGCCACCCAGGTGCCCTCACCAAATGTTTTTTTGACGGCTGCCTTGTGCCCAGCCCTGTGCCAGTATTATTGGGGATAAACTGGTGAACACGACAGATGTTTCTAGTCTCCAGGGTTCAGATCCCAGTGTGGGGAGGCTGATAGACCATAGTGGGTGCAATATTAAATATGTGATCTGTGTTGTAAAGACAGCCAGGAGACCTTATTACGGGGGCCCTAACCTTGTTTGGGGAGCAGTTAGGAACGGGAAATAGAGGGTATAATAATAGTGATAATGAGAATGATAACAAAGGTTATCCCTTATTGAATGTTTACCGTGTGCCAGGAACCCTTCAAGGTGTCTAGGATTACTTCCCCCTGAGACAAGCATCACTATTATCTTGTCTGCGGAAGCAGGTGAGATTGAGAACTTAAGTCACTTGCCCAAGCAGGTCAGTTGTTAGAGTCTCTCTGATGTGAACCTAACCAGTCTAAGTCTAGAGGAGGCTTCTCAGGCCTCCTACTGCATTGCCTCTGGGCAACACGGACTTCCAGGTGCTGTAGGAGGTGTGGGGACCCAGGTAGCTTTGTCAGGGCTACAAAGCTCACCTTCACCCCCAACCGACAGCCACGTCAACATGCCGGCCAGCTCCAGACCCTTGTAAAAAAAAGTAGCCCCCTAAAAATATAAGGTCTCCCAACCCACTTACCCAGCTGGGACAGAGGTCTATATGTAAGAAATGGGAGTGGTGTTATCACATCCTGAGAAGGGGCACCTAGGGTGACCAGAGGGGACCAAAGTCCTGTCCTGGACAGGATGGGGACCAGGATGAAGGAGAATGAGATTTCTGGGGTAGGTGAAGCAATAAAGGAGCAGATGTCTGTAAGGCGGGAAGGAACATCCGGAGGGGTCCTCAGCCCCAGGGGCTCTCAAGGTGAGGAGAGGTGCCCCTCGGGTGCCTCCAGGCCCCTTGTGTAACGTGTAACGCTGCCGCGGTCGGTCAGGGAGCCCTTCCAGCCAGGCAAGCGAGTGAGTGAGCGCGCTGGCAAAACAACGTCTGAGCCACAGCTCGGAGCCCCGCCAGGAGGGAGGGCTGCCTGGCGGCTCTCCGGCCGGGGCTCCTGGCGCTCAAGGCTCAGTCCGCCCCCGCCCCACGCGCCTGGCCCTCCCGCGCCGCCCCTCCCTGCGCCGGGCGGCCAGATCTCTCCTCGGGTCCTCAGCCCTCTCCGGAGAAGTTCGAGGAAACTTTCCGAGGTGCAACCCTTGACCTTCCTGACCAACTTGTCCATTGCGCCAGGTGAAAACGACGCGCTCTCTGCTTCCCTCCTGCCCCAAATATCTGCCAAAAGATCCCCTCCAAGGCCTCTCTCCAGATGTATGCCAAAGGTTCCTCGACGTTGGCCAAGCTCTGCTTTACCCTGAATTCCTCTCCACATGTGTGCAAAAGTTAACCCAAATTGTGTGCCAAAGGACCCTCTTCCCGAAGTCCTACAGAGGTTTCGAAAGAGCCTCCATTTTCAGAAGAGACCCCTTTTAGGCCTTTGGCCAAAGGTCTCCGACTCTCGCCAGGGGCCTGTTAGCCAACCCCCCAGATGTGTCCAAAAGTTGTTTACAAAGCTGCCCCCTTGCCAAATCCCCCAGATACTACACAATGCCCCTGCTATTTACAAAAGGGGTCCCTTCCAGCTGTTTGCCGAAGCATTCCCTGCCCTACCCCCGCTGGTTTCTCGCCCCCCCCCACCCCTGCTGTGTCCTAAAAGTTGCCAAGTTGTTTATCAAAGGCCTTCTCCAATTACCAAGGATCCCCCAGGGTTTGCAAAAGAGATTCCCTCCTTCAGCTAGCCAAAGACCCCCCAAGTTGTTTCCTGAAGCTCCTCCCCAAGCCGTGTGCCCACCGCGGGGGTGGCTTTTCCGGAGACCCGGAGACCCCCCCCCCCGCCCCCGCCCAATCCTCGGCCTCCGAAGTTTCTCTGAACTTGACTCCTGGAGGCCAGCGCAGCGACTCACCACGGCCAGCTCTTTGTCCGTTTTGGGGGCCACATCTCCAGGGAACTTGATGATGGGCGACGGCGCGGCGGCGGCGCGGCCCAACAGGCAGCCCAGGACGCAGAGCGCCCGCAGCGGGCCGGCGAGTGCGCCCCGGGCCCCTCGCGCCTCGGTCATCGCGCTCCCGGGCCCCGCGCGTCGCCCGGGGGTCGCTGGCTCGGTGCGGGTGGCCGCGTCGCCGCCTGGCTGGCGCCTGCTCCGCCGCGCGGCGCTGCGCTCCGAGGGGCCGCTCGACTCGGTGGCCTGGGCTTCGCCCGGCTCAGCGGCGCATGGTCCGGCCCCCGCGCCCCAGCCCCGCGCCGCCGCCGCCCGTTCCCGCCGGCCCCGGCAGTCCCTTTGTATGTTTAAAGCCCCAGATGCGCAGCCTCCAGCCACCGCCGGAGGAAGTCTGGATGCAGCGGAAACAAGGGAGGGGGCAGCCGCCAGATGTGGCCTGCTGGGCTGGGAGGGCGCTGGCTGTGCTGGGAGGGGGGCGCGCTCAGGCCCGGCCCTCTCCGCCCCACCCCACCCCACCCCCCGCTCGCCCTCCTCCTCTTTTCTCCTCTCTCCGCCTCCTCGCCCCGCCGCCAGCCGCTCCCGGCCTTGGCGGGCACCGGCAGTGCGCGACCTCTCCACCCCTACCCCCATCCGGGCGCCAAGACTAAGGACCCCCTGCGGGGGGACATCTGGCGCGACCACTCTAGACTCGTGACGTCCAGAGGTTGGAGAGCAGCGGTTCTTGGAGGGACGCCCGGGGTGGGGGCGAGGGCAAGGCTGCCTTCCGTCCGAGATGGGGAGGAAAACCCCGAAACATCTTCAGATTGCGAGATTGTCAGAGGAAGAGATTTTAGAACTTTAGAGGTGAGGACAGAGAGCAGTGAGAGAGCCGGACAGAAAAGAAAAGAGACAGAGGGATGGAAACAGAAGTGGAGGGTCCCTCCTCTCCTTCCTTCCTCCCTCCCTCCCTTTCCTTCCTTTCTTTCTATGGCAAATATTTAAGCATTTGCCTGGCCTCAGGCATGATGCTGGGTGCTAGAGGTATATACACTTGGAAACCCAGCAGTTGTGGTCCTTGTCCCCGAGGAACGTCACCTCCCTCTCTCAGGAAAGAGAATTGGGTGCGAAGGAGAACTCCAGCAGACTGTGGGAACACCTGCCCTCAGCCCCTAAAGTAGTGGAGGTGGTCAGGGAGGGCTTCCTGGGTGAAGGGGCTTCTGAGCTGAGACCTGAAGAGCTACCTACAGAGACATAGGAGTGTTAGGTGGGGGGGGCTGGAGTGGGAGGGCTGGTTCAGGCACAGTCTAGGCAATGACACACGCAAAGGTCCAGAGATGGAAGAGAGCAAGGCGTCCTGGAGAAGAAAGCCGGCGCTGTCTAAAAAAAGGTGGGGGCAGGGTGAAGAGATGGGACTAGGGGTCAGTAGGGACCAACGTAAAGAACAAAGTCACGGGCTGAAAGGGCCAGGAACAGTCTGCCAGTGAGGGCCTTCGGAGGCCACGGTGATAAGCCTGGACTTTCTCTTGAGAACCGGAAAAGCCCCCGCAGCTTGGGTCTCAGTGGGCTCCCGGCATGTTCAGGCTTGCCTGGCAGGCCTGTGCTGCTGGTCTGCCAGCACTCGGTCTGAAGGGGGTCCCTTGAGAGGGGCTTTGTCCCGCAGGAGGGAGCCGGATCCAGGGAGAGGCCCTGGCTATTTGGGGGAGGGTGAATCCCAGGGCGGTGGGGGAGGGGGATTGTTCCTGGCTCTGCCCCATTTGACACACGTCCATGTCCCGCGGACGGCCAGGGAGTTAAGCGGAGAGCTGGCAAGACGGAAAAAGTTGTCTCACTAAAGCAGGGCTTGCAAACCCGTGGCCTGTGGGCTGAATCCAGCCTCAGCAGCATTTTGAAACGGGGGAAACTTCACGTAAAAAAAATGTGACTTTCTGGTGTTTCTTTAAAAAATTCCCGAAGATCTGGCAACCCTGGGTGCCAATTTTCACATGGCACTAAATAGCAGCCGCCCGGTTGAGATGAGGCACGCGCCTCGGTTTGCCACAGTCCCCACCGTTCTCTGCTGCCTCGCACGTGACTCGGCTCAGTTCTGCTCATTTACGTCGCTCGCCCCATTCAAGGTTTAACCTTTTCCCGCAAGGCTCTGGGAGACACTGGGGCCTAAACAGCAGAGCTTTGGGGCTCCTCCCAAAAGGGGAGGAGGGAAGATTTCGCGGTGCCTCTTCATGACCTGTGTGGCTTTGGCATTCCAAGGGCGCTGGGGTCCAGCCTAGGTGCTCGATGTTTCTGCTGCTTGGCAGAAGCCGCTGCCCGTGAGAGACAAGTGGCAGTGCCCTGCAGAGACCAGAGCCCAGGGAGCCAGGAAAGCACAGGTCGCCTCTAGCGGTAACGGACTTATGGGTGAACACATGAAATCCCTGTGTACCCCTTTCACTCTCTCCCGCAACAACCCGTTGTGGTTATCCTGGTAGCCCCAGGCTGGTGTGGTAGAGCCCCGAAATGAAAGCAGCCAGACCTACTTTTGCGTGACATCCTCCAAAAGTTGGAGCTGTGTCACCGCGGCATCTTCTAGCCAACCCTAATACAGGTCGGCGTAGAGGGGCTGTGTCATGGGTAGGACGGTGTCCCCCCAAAAGGGTATGTTCCAATCGTAACCTCCAGTGCCTCTACACGTGTCCTCCTTGGGAAATACGGTGGACCCTTGAACAGCATGGGTTTGAACCCACGTGGGTCCACTTCTAGGCAGACACAGGACCGTACTGTAAATGTATTTTCTCTTCTCTGCAATTCTCTTCACAACATTTTCTTTTCTCTAGCTTCCCTTATGTAAGAACATAGTGTGTAATACATATAACACCAACACGGTGTTTATCTGTTTGTCTGGTTGGTAAACTTTCGGGTCAGCGATAGGTTATTAGTAGCTGAGTTTATTGGGGGGGGTGGTGGTGGTTAAAAGTTATACTGATGTTTTTTCAACCGCACGGCGGGGGGTGGGGTGACCCTGGCTGCCCCCTGAGCTGTTCAAGGGTCAATGGTAGTCTTTGCGGATATAATCAAGGTAAGAGGTCAGAATCATGCGGTTGCATGCCAAGGATTGTCTGGAGCCACCAGACCCTGGACGAGCCGAGGAAGGATCCTTCCTAGAGCCTTCCGAGGGAGCCTGGCCCTTGCCAAAACTTTGGTCTTCAACCTCTGAGCCTCCAGAACTGCGAGAGATTACATTTTGGAGGTTTTAAGCCGCCCAGTGTGTGCTACTTTGTTACGGCAGCCCTAGAAAATCGATCCGGGCTGCAGTTAGGAGACACCAGGAGAGGGCATCAATCTCTGTCATTCATTCAACCATCTGGGAAAACTTTAATGAGCTCGGTTGCAGGTGCTGGGGCATAATGGCGTCAAGATAAAGGTTGCATTGATGAAGATCAAAAACAACAGTGTGAAATACGAAGCATTAGGTGATACCGGGGGAGGTGGTGGCCCTCTGTGGTTTATACCTTCCAAATGCCCTGTCCTCTCTTATTTTTGGAAGCTGCCCCTTCATTTTCCTTTGGGGAGCCTCTTCTCCCCAGCTCTTGGTCTACGAGGTCCAGTGGGTTTGTGAGTCCACTAGAGCCGATGAAAATGGATTCTGGAACCTTTGCTGGAGATATTTGAGATGCGGCCTACACTTTAAGCTGTAAATGAAGTTGGGTGTCATTCAGAGGGGGAGGTGCCCTTAAGGACAGAGGCTTTTTAAATTTTTTTTTTTTAAGTTTATTTATTTTGAGAGAGGGAAAGAGAGAGAGAGAGAGAGAGAGCAGGGGAGGGGCAGAGAGAGAGGGAGAGAGAGAATCCCCCAAGCAGGCTCCACACTGCCAGCGTGGAGCCCGATGTGGGCTCGAACCCATGAACCGTGAGATCACCGACTGAGCCAGGCAGGTGCCCCAACCCCGAGCTATTGCCGTCAGCTCCTGGATCCAGCCTTGCCTGCGGCCAGGGCATCCTTAGCTTTTTTGTGAGAGCCTGTACATCCTCTCTTCCTAACTTTGCGTTTTGTTTTGTTTTTCTTCAGCTGTTTGCCTTGAGTTTCTGTCGCTTGCCACCCGAGAGTCCTGACTTGACATGGGGAAGACTTAGCTGAGCATCCAGGTAGGACTCATCAAACCCTCTGCCTGAGATCATGGGCTGCCCTCATTTTGTACACACTCCTGGTCCCAGGAACATCTGAGAAGCACCCTTGGGGGCACACGGGGGCTGCCAGCACATACAGCCCTGGAGGAGCAGAGGCAGGGACTTTCTGGGGCCAGGAAATCCCGTTCCCTTTGGGTTTCCCGCTGGGACTCCAACCCCAGACCCAGGTCTATGGATTCCAGGCTCAGAAGCTCAGAAGGTTCGGCTACTCTCTGCTTCAAATCCTTTAATGACTTCCACACACTCCTGGGAAAAACCCCACTTTCTCACTGCGGCCTGCGGAACCCTACATGACCTGCCGTGGCCTCTCTGCGGCAGTCAGGGACCCAGGAGGGAGCAGATGGCACCCCTGGACCAGGATAATTCGAAGAAAGCTTAACGACAAAAGGGATTAAATCCAAAACATGTGGGCGGAGCGCTGGGCGAGCCAGCCAGCCTGTGGTGCAGTAACCTGGGCCAGAAGCTCTGGGACTGGGGCTTGCAGGCCCAGAGGGTTGACAGGAGAGGGGTTATAGGAACCAGAAAGTAGAAGGAATTGCACCGAGCAGGGGCCTTGAACAAAGCAGACAGTCCAAAAGACCCTCTGGTGGTGGGGGAGGGGGCGGGGGGGTGGAAGGGGGGGAGGGGGTGGGGGGTGTCCAGCAATGAATTCCCCGATCTCTTCCTTCCAATCCTTTTCTGAGCCCCCCCGGGCCCAAAGCCAGGGGCGCAGAGCTGGGCCATGCATTCTGGAAGGGGCGGAGTGGGCGGTGGGGGCACCGTCTGCAGAAGCACACAGAACTCCCAACTGCATCCTAGAATGTACTTCCCGGAAGGCCCAACTGACACCCTGTCCACCCCCCGGGCCTGCAAGCTTCTTTTCTGTTAGGTCTCAGCTGAAATACAGCCTCCTCTGTGAAGCCCTCCTTGATTGACCATCTCTCAACGGGATACCTCCCTCCTCCATCCCGCGTTATTTTTTTTCCTGTCAGCTACAATTGTCTTGGAACAACGTTGTTACTTTAATTTCTTATTTGTTCCTTGCCCCCTGCACTAGAATGTCAGCCGCAGTCCCAGTCCCTGGAATAGGGCCTTTCACCAAGCAGGTAGTCAGTGAAGATTTGTCAAATAGATGGTTGAATTAATTAATGCTTCTTCCCTAGATGTGGGGAGATAGAAAGGCTCAGTAATCAGGGGAGGGAAGGGTGGGGTGGTCCCCAGAGACAAAGGGAAGGCCAGAATGAGCACGTGGGGGCCCTGACTTGGGCTATGGAGAAGTCATGTTGGATGACCCAAAAACTCTGGGGCTTCTCTTGTCTTATAAAGGCCAGGACTCCGTCCTAGGTTTCCCCGTCCTGCCATGTGGATGGGGTCAGATGAGGGCAGACCGCTTTAGACTTTGGGGAGTCTGAGGGCAGAACTGTTCATTTGTGACCAACAGCAGGAGAAACTTAGGGTAGACTTCAGGCAGGACTTCCCAACCGTGGAAAAATGGAATGAGGCCTTAAAGCGTCCATGAGGTAGGCTGAAACGATTGCTTCCCTAAGAGGCAGACACAAAGGGCCAGCCAAACCACGTTTGACCTTTCTTGAACTAGATGGATGGACACAAAAACCTTCAGACAGCTTAAAGATCCCGTCTGGGCTGGGAAAGACAAGTGGGCCGTTGGCTTCCTTTCTTGCTGCCCCCACCTTGCCCGTTGGCCCTTCATTCTCCCCGCCCCCTCCACGCCAACATGAGTTCTCTGAGTCCTGAGTCACTGCCTCCCCCAGGGCGCTGCCCCTGCCCAGCTCCCCTGTGTCTCCGCCTGAGCGTTTAGCCACAGCCTCTGCCTTTGTTTTTGTCCAGATGTGTGGTCTCTGGCTGGGATGGTCAGGACACAACGTGGCGCTCTTTGGGGCTGCTCAGCCCATTCTCTCTTGTGTTCACAGCTCACCTCCTTCCGTGGGGCCCAGGCCGGGCTGGCGGGAGCATCGAGCCCCTGGGAGCACAGAAGCCACTTGGCAGTTTCTATCTGAGGGGGCAATGCCGGCCTCAGGCCTCAGGGCGGAGCCGGGAAACAGAAGACACAGACTTGGGGACCCTTTCTGAGACCCCAGATCTAGCCTCACTAGGAACCAATCTCGTCTTGGATTTTTCCATTTGATGAGTCCTTTTAGACTTAATGCAATTTGAGTCGCCTTTCTGTTGTTTGTACCTAAAAGCGCCCGGAGGAATGGATGTGATATCTGAGAATGGTCCGCCCCTGAGCTGTTTCTGCGGGCGGGGTGCAGCTGGAGGGGTGCAGTCCTCCGTGGGTCCCAGGACATCAGCGAGGAAGGGACCACATTCCCGCCGCTGCTTGAGCAGGCGAGGAGAAGCACACGTTACCAGAGGTAGTGAGCTCCCCGTACTTGGATGTGTTCGAGGAGGCTGGGGCTCCCTGCAGAGAGGACTCCTGAAAACTGTCCTCAGCAGTGGGAGTGCGGATGTACCACTGGGCTCGCATCCACCTTGGCCCAGAGGACCCGTTCCCCCAGCTGCAGGCCAGCGGTTAACCCTTTGGGAGCTGTCTTGGCAGAAGTGCATGGACCCCCCTCCCCACCCCGGCCCCCCAAGGCCACGCCCTCTTCCTGGAGCAGCATTTACCGTTGGCTGGTGCAGGGATATACAGCCTCCATCCCTGTGCCCCACTGGATGGCTCCTAAGGCGTCCTAGTCTCTGGGACCATGAGGCATGGGTTCCTTTGGGTTAAGGCACTGTCCCCTGGGTGGGATGGGGCTGGGGACGATGTTCTTCCAGAGGAAAGGAGTGTTTGGGGAGCCCATGTATCTGTTGCATTGTATATGCTGTATGGCCGGCTGGCCTTCCTGGAGCAGGGAAGGCCGCATGTGGTCTGGGGAGGAGGACGCCCAGATGAGGGGCATAGCCAGAAGTTCTGGAACTTGCTCACGTACTTGGGGCACTGATCGTGAATACCTATGACAGGCGGGTATAAGGAAGGAGAGAAAAAGAACTTGCTAAGTAAAAACTAACTAGCGTGTCAGATCTGGACGGATCCTAGAGACGGTCTGATGATGCCTCTCTGTTTATTGGGAGGTCACCGCTGGAGAATAGTCTGTGCACGGATAGCATGCCAGGCGCCGCACTGGGTGTCTTAGAGACGTGGAATTTCCGGAGATTCCTTTGAGGCAGGTGGTTAGCGCCCCCATTTTATAGTGGAGAAAACTGAGGTGCAGAGAGGATACCTGCTCAGGGCCATACGCCCAGCATCAGCACCCCCTGGGGGTCGCTGACGCCAGAACCCTTGCACCCAACCACGACACTACACGGCTGCCCTGGAGAGATGGGGAAACGGAGGCATAGAGAAGGATTTTCCCAGGCCACATTACAAGGGAAAGAAAACCAGCAGCTGGGAACTGTGGCAGGCACCTTCACCCAGGTCGCTGTACTCAGTCCTCCCAGGGAACCTGTGACCAGGCTATTAATATGGAGATAAGGTGAGCCCAGAGAAGTTAAGAAACTTGACCAAGGACACACAGCATGTAAACGTAGCGCTGGAACGTGAGTCTATTGACTCCCTTGCAGCAGCTGCTGGGTCCTCTGTCAGCCGGCTCCCCGACCTACGTCTTCCACCCGCTTCTAGCACCCCTGCAGCCAAACACCTCCGGCCCCTTCACCACCCTCAGCCCACTGGTTTCTCCTTCGCTCAGGGGCGTTCTTCCAACAGCCTCGCTTTGCCGGTCCGTGGCTCTCCCCTACTTTAGAGCCTGCTCAGGACTCACCCCTAGGAAGCCCTCCTTGGTTCAGAGCCCTTGCTCTGCAACCACACTCCTGCGCTGCCTCTGGCTTCCTGACCATGACCATGACCATGTGATTAACTGCAGGAAGCCTCACTCCCCTTATCTGTCCAATACTCCTAATAACTATCTCTCAGGGCTGCGGGAAGGATCTGTGAGTGTAGATTGAATACTTAACACAGTGCCCGGCATGCATGCAGTAGGCACTTAATAATTAAATGATCACTATCTTTATGATAATTGTTTTCCACAGGACTCACCAAGTCGGCTTGTATGGATGCGTGTGTATCTGTTCAAGTGAGCAAAAGTCTTTGTTGAGCGCCTACTGAGGCCACAGCCTTTACACTAGGCGCGGGTGCTAAGACCAGGGGCAGATGGGGTTCTGATTGGGACAGGGGGTTGAAATAGAACCCTGAAATAGAACCGGGCCTCCCCTGGCCTCAAGACTCCTTCTTGCGGCTCCCTTAGCAGGGGAGGATGTGTGTGCAGCCCTCAGACCACCGATTCCGTAAGGCGGGGCGGTCCGCTTCCCTGCCCCGGCGGAGGTGTGGCTCCTTCTGAAGACAGACTGCGCCATCTGGTGGCCGCTCCTGGCGAAGCGGCCTCAGGGCTCCGAGCGGCCGGGGTCAGACCCTTTCTCTGGGCTCATGGCTCCATCTAGTGGCATTAATGCGCAATCACAGTGTGAACCTCAAAAGGAGGGGAAGCTGCTCTTTGAACATTCCAGGATTCCACTTTAGAGCTATTGAATCAGAATTTGGGTGGAGGGGGGATGCTTTCTTAGACCCTCCATTTTAGACAACATTCGCAGGTTATTAAGCTCTGGGAAAGGTTAAGTTTGAGAAGCATGACTTTAAAGGAACTTCTGCAGGTGTGTTTGTAGCCGCTCCCCACCTGTTCAGTAATGAAATAGCCGCCCGCTTCACACCTGGGATTCTCACCTCCAGGAGGAGGAAACTGAGGCACAGTTAGTGGGCGCTGACCCAGGCAATCTGCTCTGGAGCCCACGCTCCTAGTCAGCTGACTTCCAGTGCCCCAGGGCAGGCGAGGCTTGGCTTCTGACCCTGAATGCCATCATGGTCTCCTCTCTGGGCGCCCTTGGCCAGGCCACCCACTCCCCCTGTCTGGGTCTTTTTGTTCCTAGTTGCTTATTTACCTAGTAAATGCGTATGAAGCCCTGTGCCGGGCACTGGATCTACAGCTGGTTAACCATAGTCATTGCTTTCATGGTGCTTACATTCCAGTGGAAGGAGACAGGCAACAAAAGCAGACACATTAATAGACGAGGTAATTTTGGATGGTTGGAAGGCCTGTGAAGGATGGCATCGAGATGATCTGATGCGGAAGACTTGGGAATGAGTGGTGACGGTGGGCGGGGGGGCTTTGAGGGGGATTCATTATAGATCTGATGAGTCCTGATAAAGGAAAGGAAAGGAAAGGAAAGGAAAGTCCTGATGAAAGGAAAGGAACCAGACATGTGCAGAACCAGGGGAAGAGTGTTCTAGGTAGAGAGAATAGCATATGCAAAGGCCCTGTGGTGAGAGCAAGCTTATCATATTTGAGGAACAAAAGAAGGACAAATGAGTGCCGCAAAATGAGTGAAGGGCACAATGGACATTTGTGGGTTTGGCCGCCAAACATCTTTCCCCTCTTCCTTTGGGGAGTTCTGTCCCTTCCCACTGAGGACAGTGTTGCTGGGAAGGTAAAATGGGGCACTTGCCTTCCCTCTTCAGAGGCCAAGTGAGTCTTTGAAGCCTTCTTGGCCAGGCCTTTCCTCTTGCTACCCTACAGGTGGGCTTACGACCTAGGCTCAGCCAAGGGGATGCCCAGGAAATCTTGAGTAACACAAACATAAATGGCTCTGCCGGCTGTGGGGCCCCACGGACTGGTGTTTCCATCTTGGCATCTGCCCCAGTTGGGAAGTTCTTGCCCCCACCTCTGTGATCACCCCAAGAACCCCCATTGCCCTTAAGTTAGAGTGTATTTCTGTTGCTTGCACCCAAACAACCCTAGGGGTTCAGGGTGGCGATAAAGGAAGATGAATCTGGGGTGTCAGTGGGGCCAGATCATGCTGTTTGGCTGAGCTAAGGAGCTGGATTGTGTTCCGAGGGCAATGGGAAGCCGCGGGTGCCTCTGACACTGCCCTTCTGCGGTCCCACGGCAGCGTGTCGGTGGCTTCTTCCTTGCAGGGGTGCCCTCATTCCACCAGCCCCCGTCCAGAATGCCCCCCTTCCCCACGGAAGCCCAGGCCTGTGCCCATTCTACAACTAACAAGCACCTGCCTTCAGCAAGCGCCCAGCCAAAGGACAAGGAATGGCTTTGAGATGGTTTGTCTGCCTGTGGTCTCTCACGGCTCAGGTAAATGCCTCTGAGACTTTATCCCCACCACACACCCCAGCAAATGAAGAGCGAAGTGAGAAGGAAGGAAAAGCGACAATCAGAATATCCTGCATGTTGTGGGTCCCAGGTGGGGGCTGGGGAGAGGGCTAGGGAGCCCGAGGTTGACCCAGGGTCCCGAAGTGCCTCCTGCCCTTGAATTCCAAAGCATCAGGAACCAGTCATTGTATCAAACAGACAGCTGGTGACCCCAATCCTTCTGCCCCAGCTACAAGCCCTGCCTATTGTTTTTCTAAGAACCCAGAAAATCCCTTTCCTGTAAGTACCACCCGCCCTCCCCCAGTCGGCCACAGATGCGGCTTGCCTCCCCTCTGCCGCCCAAGGCTTCAGCTCCCTCCTTCCCTGTAGCTCAGCTTCAGTCCACTGTCCTCCCCGCCGCAGCCCAGAGACCCCCAGAGCCCGCCCGGGTTCCTGGAGCCCCGACTCTGATGCCCAAGTTAGTCTCCACATCTGGAACTTTCTCTGTGTCCTGTTCCCACTCATCAAACTCGCCTAGTCCTTGCTTCCCCCCTCGGTGACCAGCTCTAACGGGTTGACACCTCCCCTTCTTTACCTGATAGAGGCTCATTGAATAAATGCCTCTGTGCAGAATCCAGGAGGGGTTTGCGGTGGGATTGCAGATGGGCAGCTAGAAGGGGGGCCTGGGATCGGGGTGGGGGGGTCCACAGTGCACCTTGTGGGCAATGCCCTGTCTTCCTAGGGAAGAATCACCAAGCATGTCCCCCCAAAGGGGCAAAGCAGGAGTGAGGGAACCCAGCCTACTGCAAGGTCGTTAGGCTCCGCTTAATTCAGATTCCCAGGGGACCCCCTCCCCACCTCACTGCCAGGGACTGTCATGGGCCCCTGTGTGGGGGACAATAAGTGTGATGAGAAAGGGGAGGGATAGTTTTAACATCTTCCTTCACAAGTATCACCTTTCCCTCTTAGCTCCTGCACACAGCCCCTGGGCACTCACAGGGCTGACAGGTGAAGACCCTTCCTTGCTCACGTGGTGGGGAGGGGGTAGTGACCAACAGGTGCCAAGGGACCCCCAGGTCAAAGCAGAGGCTGAAGAAGGGGGGATCCCAAGGGCTTCAAGAGTTGCAGAAAGAACAATCTCAGTCAAGGGAGGGGATCAGGGAGGACTTCCCAGAGGAGGCATCACTGGAGTGGAGCCTTGAAGGCTGACGAGGGGGAAGAACTTTCCAAACTGGGGGACAGGGGTCGAGAAAGCCTGGGCTGATTCAAGTTCTGATGTAGGTCACGTTTAGCCTTGAACCAAGGGCCCTGGCTGGGGTGTCGAGTCGGGTTTACGTCCGGCTAAGACAAGACCTGACATGCGTGTCTGCCCGTGGCTGCTGGAGGGGGCTGTTTCTAATTCACACAACAGCAAGGCCTTGGTGACAGAGAAAGATCTAGCTGTAGGATCCAGCTCGAGAGGATCCCGCCTCGACCTCTGGGCATCTCTGCCCTCTGAGCCTGGGATGCAGGCTCTGGAGTAAGAGCTTTGTAGACACGGCGGTGGGGGGGGGGGGGGGGGTGGAGTGGCTGGAGGACCGGACGCAGCCTGCCCAAGTGTTCTGTCCGGTCCACAGAGTGTTCAGACCATGTTGTATCCGAGGAGGGAGAGATTTCAGTTTAAGATCTTGGGGCTCAGAGCTCTTGGGTGTCACGGCCCCAGATATATGGAGCGCGGGGTCGGGGCTGAGGGAGAGATGGCTGGATGGGGCCTGCTGAGTGCACAGGTGGTCCCGGTGGCTGTGCATGAGTGGGGGTCACTGAGGCCACCGTGGCCCCTGCAGTCAGCATGACCTCCCGCGGGAAGGACAGAGCAGGTGGCAGGGTATGAAACGTTCAGAGGCTTCCTCCCCTCTCCCCGACCCCAGCAACTTTGAACTGATGACGCTTGATGCTTTGTTGAGCCAGAAATGTTTCCTGAGTCTCTGGTCCCTTTATTTTTTTTTGGGGGGGGGGGGAGGACAAGGATGTCAGCATAGAGTTGTTTAAAACATGAATTAATTATTATATCGGTTAGCTATCACCACGTAACAAATGACTCCAAAACTCAGGGGTGTGAAACAACAATTTATGTATCTTTTTTAAGTTTAGTTATTTACCTTGAAAGAGAGCCGGGGGAGGGGGAGTGGGGGCCATGAGATCATGACCTGAGCCGAAGTCAGGAGTCGGACACTTAACTCACTGAGTCACCCAGGCGTCCGTAACAAACATTTATTATTTGTCATTAGTCTATAGGCTGGCTGGCTGAGTCGTGGCTCTTTCCTGTTGGAGTGGGCTGGTCTAGGTGGGCCAGGCTGGGATGGCCACATGGTCCGTTCTGCGTGGTCTCCGACCTTCCAGCAGGCAAGCCTGGGCCTGTCCTCACAGTGGAGACAGACTCCCACAAGGGAGACGGGTTCAGGCAAGGCCGCCTGAAGCCAAGGCTCTGAACAGATGTCCTTTCATTTCCGTTACAGTCAAGGAGATGTCGATGAGCAGACTCAGTGGTGGGAAAGTGGACCCCGGCACATGATGGGAGGAGCTATGAAGTCACATGTAAAGGGCTTGGATCCAGAAAGACGTGGGGCTATTTCCACAATCGATCTACCAAGATTCTAGCTTCTCGTATCCAGCTGGGAGATCTGGATTCTCCGGCACAGTGGACTGGAGCCACGTAGTGGCATCTCTTTCGATAGGGGGTGCTTTCTCCGGCTTCTCTCCAGGCCTGTGTTACCCAACTGTAGGCAATAGAGTTGCCTACCTCTGTCCCCAGTGCCACCAACTCATGGTCATGGACCGTGTCTGGTTCCCTCTTATCAACAGGGGAAGGTCTAAGCACCTTAGCTTGGCGTTGAAAGCTCTGCATCGTGACTAGGCCGGGCTTACCTCTTGCCTCTGCCCCAGAGCCTCACCTCCCCCCCTCCCCTGCTTCCCTTTACACCATAAGCCCTTGTCACACATCTGCAAACACAAGACACTTTCTTCGCACACTTCGGGATTTGTCTACTTCACAGGCTGTTCCTTCCTCCGGAAATGTTCTTCCTCTGCCTGGAGAAACCTACTCATCCTGCAGGGCTGGGCTCAGTGTCATGTCTACAGCGTGATCCTTTTGGGCCCCCCTGGATGTCACCTTCCCCATCCTGACCTAGCACAATGAATCCCTCCTTCCCTTCCCCGCCCCGTCTCCAAGAGTGCTATAAACACAGCCCTCTCGCCTCACTTCCTGCCACTGCCCGCCACTCTCTTCCCCTGCAGTGAGCCTGTGAGCCCCACACGGGCCAGGAATGAGGAGCTATGGTGAGAACATAGCCAGTGCTGGCTGCACTACTCACGAACCCAGTTACCTTGGGCAAGTTGTTTGATGATCTCTCGGAAGCTCAGTTTTTCCCCATCTGTAAAATAAATTCACAATATATCCACCTCGAGGGGCTGTTCTGGAAGGCCTCATTGCGGCAACACCCAGAATATACTCAGTACGATGCCTGGAACGCAGTAGATGCTCAGTAAATATTTGTTGTGTGGACAACCTGTGGTTCCGTCCCAGGTGCCTGGAAGCCCCTGCCGCCCCCACGCCCTTCCCACCAACACCCACGAAACCCTCCTCATTTCCTCGGTGACAACAGCATTTCTGTTCTCTGATCCATGTCAACTTCTTAATCACTTTGCGAGGATGGAGTGAGGGGCGCAAAACATGCCCACAAAGTACTTGAAATCATTGCCAGGCAGGGATCAGAAGACAAAGGTTACTTGCCTGTTTCTGTCTCACAAACAAATTAACGGAGTGGCAGCTTTTGGCACAAAATACGATTCTTGTCGAAAGGATTAGACACACTAAGTCCAACTAGAATATGCCATGATCTTGTGTGTGTATTTTTTTTTTTAAGCAAAGCTGCAATAATCGTAAATTTACGACTAATAAATTGGGTCCTGTAATTCCTCTGCAATAAGCCTTTGAAATATAATCTGTCATTTCAGACTTACAGAACATGACTTTTCATAATTATAATTCTCCAGCACACATTACTACTTATAATTAAATTCACTTTTAAGAAATCCAAAACGTTTTTTTTTGGTAGATTATCTGTTCGTACGATGTCATGATGGTAAAATTAATGTGTAATCTGTTGAATAAATTTGGTTAGTTCTTATATAAGAAACACACACTCTGCTACCAATCGAAAGCTGGAAAGACAGATAAGGTGAACAGAATACACACTATTTCTTAGCAGCAGGCTCATACAGAGGCAGGGCAAACCCAAGCCTCTCTCCCCATCCCTGCCTCTCAAAATGGGCAGCGAGCCCCATGAAAGGAGTGTTTGAAATAGTTGAAAGAAGGCAAATGTTAAATCATGGCCAAATTATCTGTTGAAGAGCATGCAGACCCACATGTTTGGAAAAACAGTTGAATAAAGACCCCAGCCTGGATGACCAGAAAACAGACCCTCGAAGGTCCCAAACCAGTGCAAGAGAAAATGTAGACCCACCACCTATGACACAAAAGAAAAGACAAGCAGATAAAGCAAATAGGAATCTCGAACTCAGAGCAACAAACACAGAGAAAGCAGGCGTGCATGTGCATCCTGAGTTCTCGATACAGAATGGCCTAGAAGCCGTGTTGCATTTTTGCAACCCCGGGCATATTTGAGCCAATGCTTTACTAGTCAGCCTGAGGTCAAGGCCGTGTTCACCCACGACTGGGTGTGCGTGCTCCCTCCTTGTGCCTCGAGAGAAGTAAATGCTTCCTCAAAGACGGGACTTCAGGAATGGCAGCCTTTTTTTTCTCCATCAGTGTAAATGTCTTTCCAGGTTTATTCCTTGCTAAACATGTGACAGTTTTTCCCGAGGGGCGGCTTGAATGACAGTCAAGCACGTAGCACCAACTGGGCTCCTTGCAGAGGGGTGTGAGGGAAATGGCTTCTCCTGCCACCTGGGACCGTGAGCCTGCGTGGGAAACCTGCGAGCATTGCCGCAAGAGTGGCCTCTGGGAGCTGAAGGTAAGGGTGTGTGTGTGCACGTCCGTGTGCACACGTGTGTCCACGTATCCGTGTTAACTGTCTGTGCATGCATGAGGGTCTGTATGTGTGTATCCGTATCTGAGAGGGCGTGTGTGTGCGTGCATGTGTGTGTGAAGATGATAAGAGGCAGAAGAAAGGAACAGGCTTCCAGCAAATCCCTTCTCTTCTCTGATCCTTAATCCGCCGTCAGCAAAACGGCGTTTTCCCCCGTGGGCCAGTTAATCTCAAATGTCACACCTACTACGTGCCGTCTCTGTGCTGGGCGCTGGGGACATAGACGTGACAAGTCAAAGTCCCTGCCCTCACAAGGGGTCAGTGACGTCAGGGAGGGGGACACCAGGGCTCACATCTTCCCGAGGCCCTCACCGCAACGAGGAAGGCCACCACCTACAGAGCAGGGCCCGCCTTGCACAAGCGATTAAAAGACCCCGCGCCCCCCTGCCCGCCTTGCCAACAGACGGGTGTGTCTGCACACACGAGCAAAATCTCTTCTGAGTGCACTCCAGGAAGTCACTTATCTTTGAGACGATGGATGCCACTTTCCTATGTTCTCCTTTGGCTAAAAGCATATAATGCCAACAATTCAGCAATTATGGAGGCATTTCCTGTGGTTATGGTCCAGGCAGGACACGGGGAGGAAGTCCTGACACATTCAGGCGGGTGAGCCTCTTAAGGCCAGCTCACCAGAGGTGATGTCGTTAGCGTCGGCCTGGGGCCTGATGTGAGGTGACGAACCAGACCAGGAATGGTCACTGCGACAATTTAAAGTCTCATAAGAGAATCTTCAGCTTGTGCCACGAGAAAGAGGGGAAGGCAGTAATCGAAGGTCCTATGCAACCTAGAAGCCAAGACAGGTCTATCAAAAAACGTCGCCTTTTAATTCCTCGTCTGTGCTGAAAACACACACAATATTATTTAAATACTATATTTGGCTGCCTCCCGCTCTCGGAAGCCGGGATAGGACCAGGATGGGACTGGAGATAAGACTGAACTTGGGGTTAGACTCATTTCTGTTTCTTTCGTATTTGCTGGTACCTGGAGGCATTGGTGAATATTCAATGGATGATGATACATACATGGATGGATGGATGGATGGATATAGAGATTAAGGAAGGGACAAGCCTGGGGCCCAACAGTCCCCTCCCAGACTCAAGTTCATCCACACATGTTTCGTTTTGGCCATACGTTGACCCATGCAAAGGTTTTGAATATTTAATAAGTACTCAATGCAAAATGAGGAGATTTCACATTCAAGAAAGGCAGATTTCGAGATTTTCTTGAAAAAAAAAAATCAGAAGGGAGAGCGATGGCAGGTTTGCACTCCCACATGGAAACAATCTCAAAACTGCCTAGCAACTGCCCCTTCTGAGGGGACGATGATTTCTAGTGCTAGGCAGTCCCCACCACACCCTCCTACCCGGCACCTTCCCCACATCCTCCATTCCATTACTGGTCTAGCCCCATAGGTATCTGCATTTTGGATTCCTGAGTTAAAAAAAAAAAAAAAACTCCTATGTCTCTCTTTTTCCCTCAGTTCACTGATGCTACACCCAGCTGGTCTGAGGCTGGTGTTTTCTCTTATTTCCCCCCACCTTTCCACCCCACCTCCTTGTTCTGCAGTTCGAGGCCAGGCACCCAGATACTCCTAATCCATGCCTCCAACTCAGGCAGCTCAAGATACAGAGAAGCCCCAAGCAGGAACCTGCAGCCCACCTGCCTCCGGTCTCCCATGGAGATGCTAAGCGTCCAGACAAGGGCTCCCCCCACGGCAGAGTAGAACGGTGGGTCGGGTACCCAGCGGCCAAGCCAGCCAAGGGAAGGAACAGCCAGCCACTCGGAAGTTAAAAGGGAATGATTTCTGAGAACGTCCCCTATGCACTTTTGTATTTCATTGACATTTTAATTAAGGCTGGAGCACTCTTTGGGGAGCTCTGCTCTGAAGTTGAAATCACTTTAATATGCTGCCCTAGCATAAAGCTAGATGAATGGAGGCCTGGGGTTCTCATACGTTTCCTGGCACTCGGTGATTCTTCTTCACAATGCATTATGATGTTAAGACGGTTTATGAGTTTCTATTGGCTAAGTGCAGCCATAGCAAATCATAATTTTACTCAGTCGATTTTGCTCTAAGAAGATTAAAGGACACCCAGGCCTTACCCCGTGGGAAGGAGGTCCCAGGAGTTAACATTGTTGCTGGTGAGGTGACCTCCAGTCGAGAAGGCAGTTACCGGGTTAACATAACAGAAGGTCCCAGAAGCTGTCCTAGCTGGGGGTGAATCCACGTGTGCTAGGAATCGAATCCCACACGAGAACCTCCTCAACCCTCACGTCGTGTGAGTTTTTGTTCACAGAGCTATGCACTTTTGTATCTTACTCTAGTATTCAGATTTTTCCACTTCATGGCTAACACCTGAACGCAGAGGTTTGCAATGGGAAGTATTCCCACAGCGTTTTTATTGACGACATCGGTCTGGGGTGGCTTTCTGGTTGGCATACGCTCACGGCCCTTGTTCCTTATCAAAAGTGTTTTAGCTGCATCACCTACACTGTGTGGAGGATGGCTCCCACAAGCATTGTGAGTGATATTGTCATTGCGAAATAATTATGTAGCCTCCAAACAACGAAATACATGTGGAATACTGAAGCTGCTACCAAGATTTGGGAGTCTTGAAGAGGTAGGGGAAAGCTGGCTTATTTCATAGATGTCTTTGGAAGGACTGCGTCGTCATCTAGAAAAAATGTACAGTTGGACCCCTACGTCACAACTTGTGTCCAAATAAATTCCAGATGAGTGCGAGGTTTTATACATTCAATAATATGAAAATGAATTGGAAGCAGATAAGGGGGAACTTTCAAATAATCTCAGGATGGGTAAGAGTTTTCACCATATGACTGAAACACCAGAAGCTATAAAATATTGACCAATTGGGCTTTATTTTTAAGGATGCGTAACAAAAAACAAAGATTAAAAGCAATCCGGATATGGAAAAATATTTGCGTCTCCTATCATACAGAGACGAATTTACTGAATATACAAAGAGCTCCTATAAATCAATAAGAAAAAGTCATAGACTGAACAGAAATGTATTTTAAGACTGTGGACAGGCAAGTCAAGAAAAATCAAATACTGTTTTTCATCGGTCAGGGTGGCAAATACCACAAAATTTGATGAAACCTTGTTCCGGGAGGTTCTGGAGGAATAAGTGGTCTCTTGGTACATTCGTCACGTTTTCTGGATGGACTCGTGAGAAACGAAGGTCACCGTCTCTGAGGAGAGAAACTGGGTAGCTGGCTAGTGTATGTGAAAGATATCTTTCGTGATTAGGAAGTGTTTTTTGCTGTTGTCGTGGTTTTCGTTTTTGCCTTACGTACGTATAACCTACTAAAACAGAAGATTTGGGTCTACGTATAGACCGGCACCCACATCCGCAGCCACAGTACTTCCGGCTGGATGCTGGAACTTCTTCTTTCGAGAAGGGTTGATAATATAGGCTCGAGCTCAAGAAAAAACGTTTCGGAACCAATTCTATATTAAGTAACAGCACTATTCTCTCTTTGCTTTTCTCCTCTTCCCCCCAGACTCCTCACAACCTCAGGCTGAAAAGAACGGACACCACTCTCTTCCCACTTTTTATAAGACTAGGTCCCGAACATCCAGCCTTCTCAGTTTCAAAAAGAGAAAAATTAGGTGGAAACAAACGCCAGGCCACTTGGTCCAGAGAATGACAGGTAGCAATGGTTTAGTCTACCTATACAACTTTGGGCAAGTTACTTAAACCCTGTGGGTTTTTTGTTATTGTTTTTATTTATTTTTTGAGATACTACTGACGTACAACGTCGCATTACTTTTGGGTGTACGAATAATTGTTTGATATATGTATATATTGGGAAATCATGACAACAACAAGTTTCGTTATTATCCGTCACCACGCATAGTGACAATTTTTTTTCTTGTGGTGAGAACTTTCAAGATCTATTCTCTTAGCAACTTGCGAATACACAATAGGGTGTTGTTAACTATTGTGGTCGCCGTGATGTACATTACATCCCCAGGACTTCTTTATCTTATACCTGGAAGTTTGAATCTGTTGACCACCTTCACCCATTTTGCTCACTCCCACCGCCCACCAATCTATTCACTATTCAACCACCAATCTATTCACTATTTCTATATGCTTGTGGTTTTTTAGGTTCCACGTGTAAATGAGATCATACAGTCCTTGTCTTTCTGTGTTTGAGTTATTTCGCTTAGCATAATGCCCTCGAAGTCCAGTCATCATGTTGTTGCAAATGGCAAGGTTTCCTTTTTCATGGCTGAATAATATTCCTGTGTGTGTGTGTGTGTGTGTGTGTGTGTGTATTGCATTTGCTTTATCCATTTATGTGTCAGTGGACACAGGTTGTTTCCATGTCTTGGCTGTTGTAAATAATGCTGCAATAAATGTGAGGGTGCACGTATCTTCTTGAGACAGTGATTTTGTTTCCTTCAGAAAAACACCCAGCAGAGGCATGGCTGGATCATATGGTCGTTCTATTTTTCATTTTTGGAGGAACCTCCATACTGTTTTCCGTAGAGGCTGCATAAACTCTTTGAGTCTCTGTTTGCTCGTCAGTATAATGGAGATAATAAGAACTACCTCTTTTTTTTTAAGTTTTTACATTTATTTTGAGAGAGAGAGGCTGAGAGCAAGGGAGGAGCAGAGAGAGAAAATCCCAAGCAGGCTTCACACTGTCAGTGCAGAGCCCCACACGGGGCTCAAACCCACGAACTGTGAGATCCTGACCTGAACTGAAACTAACAGTCAGATACCTAACCAACTGAGGCACCCAGGTCCCCAGTACGACCTACCTCTTAGGCACCTGGGTGGCTCAGTCAGTTAAGCATCCAGCTTCAGCTCAGGTCATGATCTCATGGTTCTCGAGTTCCAGCCCCACATCGGGCTCCACGCTGGCAGTGCAGAGCCTGCTTGGGATCTTGCTGTCTCCTCTCTCCCTGTCCCTCCCCTCGCGTGCACTTTCTGTCTGTCTCTCTCTCTCAAAATAAATAAATGAATTAAAAAAAAAAAAAGAATTACCTCTTAAACATGATCAGCAAATGCTAACTAAATTGAATAGAGTTCTTATCAGCAAAAGGTCACAATTGAGATTTGAAGGGTGGGAGGCAGGTAGGGGGTCGGTGCGGTGGTCTGGGGGGGTGACAGAAGACAAGCTAGAAGCAGAAATGTTGGGGTAGGTGGGGAATGGGGTTTATACAGGACTTACAGACCTTCAGCCCAGGCAGCTTTTGATACTTTTATGCTAAGTTGAGTCAAGACATCAGAAATGTAAGGCGCTATGAGTGTTTTTTATTTTGCAGGCTTTTAGATCCTTCTGTTTATTTGGATCTCTGTGTGTCTGTATTCCCAACAGCATGCACTTGTGTGGACGCCTGTGCGTTCATGCACACACATGCATAGTTAGCAGGAAACCACTGGAACCAGGACTCAGGTTCTATTCCCGTTCCGCTATCTCATACCTGGAAAATCTTTGAGGGTTGGGGCCGGTTTCTTCATTTGTAAATAGAGAAAAATTTCCCTCCTGACCTCACTTTACACAGTGTTTTTATCTTTCTGTTTAAGAATCTAGGGGCGCCTGGGTGGCTCAGTCGGTTAAGCGTCCGACTTCAGCTCAGGTCGTGATCTCACAGCTTCTGAGTTTGAGCCCCGTGTCGGGCTCTGTGCTGACAGCTGGGAGCCCGGAGCCTGCTTTGGATTCTGTGTCTCCTTCTCTCTCTGCCCCTCCCCCGCTCACCCTCTGTTTCTTAAATAAATAAATAAATAAATAAACATTAGGCTAGACATACATTAAAAAATAAAATAAACAAACATTAAAAAAAAATTTTGTTTAAAGAATCTAATGAGGTGATGGATGAGGAAACAGTCTACGCCTTGGAAAGACCTACGCAATTATAATTAGTGGGGCTTTCCCGCCTTTTGCTCAATTTCAGGCTTTGGCTCCTGTTAAAAACACCAACTCTCTGACCCTCCTGCCCTGCCTTTCGTATTTCCCCCTGCTCTTAATTATGTGTGCCTCGGGGTAAATAAATAGGTTTGGCCAAGGAGAGTGTAGGGAAGAGTAAGTAATAGCACTAGAAATCATCATCATCATCATCATCATCATAATTGCAACAGCAACGATAATTGCAGTAGTGACGTGTGTTGAGTGCTAACTCCGTACCAGAGTCAGGGGAGGCTGGTCCTGAGTGTGGGAGGTCCAAGAGGGGAAGAGAAGGTAAATTACGGCTACTTCAGAGCAAACTTGCTGCAGGAGGGCTCTGACCCTCATTACGGTGTGTGTGTGTGTGTGCGCGTGTGTGCGCGTGTGCTTGTTAGAGTGTTGGCTTCTTCCCATTTCCTCCCCACAGCCAGAGGGGTGAGAAGACACGGTGGGAAGAAGGCTTTGGAGCAGGCTCTGGTGAGCAGCCCTGGGGCGGTTGGGGGCCTGACAGTTCAGCCCTGGTGGTGTAGCCATGAGATCCCAGGCCTGAGATATCCGGGTCAGAGTCCCTGTTTCGCCCGTGCCTTGCTCGGTGTTTGGCCAGGTCTCTCCTCCCTCAGTGTTCTTATCCGCTCTGCTGACATGAGCAGGTTGCTAATCCCTTCGGCGAGACACGTAGGTCACCATGGTAACAGGCGTCTGTGGTTTCGCCCCCAGCCCCAGCCTCCATTCTCAAGTCCAGGCAGGTTGGGCCGAGAAGAATCCACCCGCAGCTCCGGGTGGACTTGCAACCTGGGGCACTGGGATTGGCTCCACGATGGGCAAGCGACTCCATCAGAGCCGGAGAGATGCCCAATGGCTGTTGAGACTTCTGGACAGAAGTAATCAGTAATCAGAGGACCCAACCTCAGAAACACGAGTGACTGCAGCTTCTGGCAGCCATTTTGTCACCATGAGGAAGACATCCATTTGAGTGGAGTCAACACAATCAAAAGTGAAGCAGAGAGACAAGAGAAACTGCGTCCTAGGGACCTGGTCAGATCACCTGGATCCACCTCTGTACTCATAAGTCACGTGAGCTAGTAAACCTGATTGCTACCGCCATTATTTGCCGAAGCTTATTTGACTTGGCTTTCCATCGCTTAGAGCCCAGTGACTTAGTCTTGAGTTATGCAGTCATCATCATGTGCCTTTCAACTCAGGAATCCGAAAGCTTAGTGCCTCGTGTGAGTCCCCCGAAGGGAGCGGGGGCTGGCTCTAAGGAAACTGGGTCACAAGACTTCAACCACGCTTGCCCCGCTCTGCCAGAAGACATTCCTGACCTGCCGGGAAGGGGGGGGGGGGGGAGGCGGGGGAGGGCTTCCCTGCCCTGGGGCCCTATGGGGAGAAGGAAGTGGTGACCAGTCCTGTGATGCAGAAGTATTAATGAGTTTGTGTCACTTTGGTCCACAGCCCACTTGGGGATATCATATAATACATGGCAGTCGTGTCGTATAATCTTTTCTGAATCAAGTTTACTTTATGTATTTTGAGAGAGAGTCAACGGGAGGAGCAGAGAGGGGGGTGGGGAGAGAGAGAACCCCAAGCAGGCTCCGCACTGCCAGCACAGAGACCGATGGAGGGCTCGAGCCCACGAACCACGAGATGGTGACCTGAGCCAAAACCAAGGGTCGGTTGCTTAACCGACTGAGCCACCCAGGCGCCCCTTGTGTAATCTTTTTTTTTTTTTTTTTTTCAACGTTTATTTATTTTTGGGACAGAGAGAGACAGAGCATGAACGGGGGAGGGGCAGAGAGAGAGGGAGACACAGAATCGGAAACAGGCTCCAGGCTCCGAGCCATCAGCCCAGAGCCCGACGCGGGGCTCGAACTCCCGGACCGCGAGATCGTGACCTGGCTGAAGTCGGACGCTTAACCGACTGCGCCACCCAGGCGCCCCTGTAATCTTTTTAAAACCTGAAAACTTCTGAGTACTGAAATATGTCTGGTCCCGACAGATTCAGATAAAGGCTGGCGGCCTTGTAGTGACCTCTACTCGAAACACGGAAGCTTTCGCATAAAAGCGTTCCCACATTTCTGGCTTCCTCGAAGGGGTAGAAGGTCTGGCCTTGCCCCACAGCGCCATCGGTACGCACCCCTGGGGTGACAGCGGCCTCTGCCCCCTTGCACGCAGCCTGCCCCTTGCTGTGGGTCCACAATCCGACACCACCCAAGAGTAGAGGCAGTTTGGACAGTCCTCTTTTCATAGGAGGTGGTGAGGGCTGTGGCGGCCTGCGGGGAGGCTCCTCGGCTACCTCCGTCTCTCCGAGCTGTGAGCTACCAACCATAGCTTGGACAGAGGGCCGAACACATCGTGCCCACACACCCTTAGGCACTGCCGGGGCAAGTCACATCCCTTTTGAGCTCTGGACCATCGTCGGATGGTCAACCAGCAGAGACGACTGGACTGTGGGACCCCCTCCCCCACCAACCTGGGAAGGAAGAGAAGAGAAGAGGACAAGGACCAACCAGGAAAAAGCCAACAATCAGAGTAGACGGAGCATGTGAAAGTGAGGGGCTTTCGGATTATTTGGCTCAAGGTTCTCGTTTTCTCCGTGGGGAAAGTGGAGAAGGTCCCAGGTTCCAGGCCTCACGGTTGTTTGGAATAGAGAAAAAGGCTTTACAGGGAACAGATTCTGGAACCTAATAGTTAACTCTGGGCTTTGCCATTTGACACCTTCCACCCCCGGCAAACCTCATTACCCTGCTTTGCAGACAGAAGGTGGGGGTCTCAGCCCTCTCACTTCCGCCCCCTTGCCCCTTGGCCTTTTCCCCTTGGGGGATCTTTCCATCACACTCGCCCTCTTTGGACTTTGGGAAGTGAAAACCCAGCCCCCACTGGTGCGCAGCCACACTGGAGCCCCGAGGAGTGTTAAAATTCAGCTGGAGAGGCACGTAGTCTTCCAGAAGCCCAGATAAAGGAAAAGGATCTCAGGCAAAAGAGGAAAAAATAAAATAAAGAGGCAAGACTTAAAATGTCCTGTGAAATGGAGAGCATTTGGCCCCCGGCACACGTTGTCTGCGGGAGATGACTCAACTCCTTTCTAAAGCGGTGAGTTTCGTGTGAGTACAGATGCATTTTGTTTTCCTAGGAGGAATCAATGATTAAATTATCAGAAACCAAGCTAAAAACCAGGCTGCTTGTATATTTCTCACACCTCCCCAGTGTCTCCCGCTTATGAGGTGCGGGCTTTATCTCGGAAGCTTTAGTTTAAATGTCCAACACATCTTATTAATGAAAGTAATAAGCTGTTGTTTATTATATGTCATAATGGGGACTATGACTATTTAATATAAATCTGACATTTAAATTCCACTTAGTTCTGCGATGTGGACAGTTTCGAGGCATAACTCTTTACCCCCGAGTAAAAACTCCCTGGGTCTGCATTTTAAAAGCATTGAAGTTTTCAAAGTAATCAGGTTCCTTTTTTTTTTTTTCCAGAGGAACCAAATTGTGAAGACATCTGTTCTGTTATTAATTTCACATAAATCTTAAGCTCCTCAAGGCCAGAAATGAGGCTTCATTCACGTCGAATTAATGAAACATGATTGTAAGTCCCTTGCATGGAAATGCTGTCACACAATTCTGAGCTGCTTATAAGCACTGAGTAATCTCACAAACTACCAGGGGACAGCCCGGCAAAATCCGCCCTCCCCTCCCCCCGCCACCCGAAAACAATATCTGAAAATATCACAACACTAACTGTATCCTGAAAGATTAATAGCAGATGAACATTTCTGGGAAATGAATCAGACTTTCTTGGTAAAGGATACAAATATCGGGGGTGGAAGCAGATTGCACAATGCAAGAGCGCTTTGGATACAGTTTAATAACTGCAGCCCTGTGTGCAGCTCGGGGGGAGGGCCCCTTCCCCCTCCCCCCCCCCCCCCCCCCGGCCCCCGAGATGTCCCGCAGAGGTGTCTTTGGGGGGGATGTTGAAGACATAAGTTTGAAACGGGAAACCTTCCCTGGCCAAAGCGTGATACGGGTGTCACACGTGTGGGAGAATGTATGTGCGTCTGTGTGTGCAGAACTTGTGTGTGAGTGCGCGTGTCTGTGGTGCGTGCATTTGTGAGTGTGTGTGTAGGAAAGATACGTGAGTCTGTATGGACACAGACACACACACACACGTAGACAGAACCCTCTCAGGATAGACACAAATCAGTCAGCGGGATACGGATCTTAAGTAATAGCTCAGCACAATCTTATGCCCGTTTGAGCTCTTGAAAGGAACTTGCTTCTGGGATTTTGAGTGTGAAGGGCATGATTTTTTTGTCAAATAACCGAAATTGCCAGCAGAAAGATTGTCTGGAGGGAGCCGTGGAAAGGGGAGCCTGAGATTTCTTAATCAAACTTCCAAGTGTTATTTTTGGTCTTCCGCTGAGCTGGGACCCAAAAAAGAATCTGCATATGATATTTACATCTCAAATCTTCAGAGCCTCATTAGCTTTGATATTTATTTATTTATTTATCTGCAAAAAGGAATTTAAATCAAACAGAGAGGCACAAAAGCAAAACCTTTGAATGCAGTGCAAAATTAATTAAAACCGGCAGCCGATGGATGAGTAGCGTGGAATACAATGGAACTCGGAGAAAAGACAATGAAACTAATTAGACCCTGATAGGAAACTTTTTCCTCTTTTACTGATCATCCGTTGGTAATTACTAAGTCACCAATATTGGTATTAGAAGAAGTCGCCAGGATTTTATCCCCCTGTTTTTTCTAGACGTTTCCTTCGTTTCCTTAGACTCTGATCTTCCACACTGAGCCAATCAAGTTATGCGAGGTTGTGTTTGTTTTGTTTTGTTTTGTAGAAAGCAGTCAAATTGATCCCCAGCAACTGCTGAGCTCTTACCAGCGTCCCCAAAATAACACATAGGTGGGCTGGATGTAACAGACAGCAGAGGAGGACAGCAGGTCTCCAAAGGCAAGGGATGCGGAGCTCCCACAGTTGGCGCTCACCCGAGTGGTGGATCCAATTTGTCTATACCAACACATACAGTCCCTGCTACATTGTTGCCCATGGACACTCTGAGGCTTTGCTTTACCATCCGTGCTTCACAGATCTGTGAAAACCATTTCCAACCACCCAGCTGAAAAACCCTTGACCCACAATATGAGAGACGCTTTTAGCTTTGTGTAGCATAACACATGCAGCAACACAAACGTCCGACTGTCACAGTGGGACAATTTAACGCAGAGCCCGCCTGTCACAAAGTTTTAAAGTTTCCGCTTCTTTGAGAATCTCCCTCCGACCACCCTCCTCCCTGTCAGCCCAGCACTTAAGTCCCTCAGGATGACCCTGGGTCATTGCTAGCTTAAGGAGAGCTTTGAGAAATACCTTGCTGAACCTGTTTGATTTTAAAAGATGGATCCAATGCTAACGGCGGAATTTCAGGCTTTAGGGAGGTTGGAGAAAAGGGACAGTTTTGAGCAAAGAATCGTCCCAAGTGATTCCTCAAGAACAATTCTCCTCCAATGCGTGGAGCTGGCCGTGTTTAGATAAGTGGGTAAATTAAGCAAAATCTCAGTTTTTCTCTGTGTAAAATGGAAGCAACTGAATTGGAACTAGAATGATCCGAATGATTTCTTAAAGGCGATGCAATTCATGATTCTAACACACACGCATCACATATGTGTGTGGCTATATATATATATATATGTGCGTGTGTGTGTGTGTAGATTGAGAGAGAGAGAGAACTTTGCTTATGTACAAAGAAAACACGAAAACCAAGGCTCTTTCTTATAATCAGCATATGGATTCATTCATTCACTGCGCGTGTGTGTGTGTGTGTGTGTGTGAGAGAGAGAGAGAGAGAGAGATCTCTGGGCCGGGTCCTGCCTCACTCAGTTCTTCTACATCGTTTCATTTAACCCTTACAACAACCTTTCAAGGTGGGTATTCCTACCAAGAGTGGTAGTCAATCTATGTAAAGATCCATAAACCATGACCCTTGCCAATCAGAAAGACACTGGCAGAGCAGTGGATGCCCTTGTCTGCACCAGGTACCCACTGCAAGATGACAAGAGGTGGAGTTTGGGGGAGGAGGGGGAGGAGCCGGGGGCTGGCAAGATGGAGGGTGTCGGAGGGTGTTTGGAATGTTTAGCAACTGGCCTGAGAAGTGCTCTAGTTTTTTTTTAATGTTTATTTATTTTTGAGAGAGAGAGGGACAGGACCGAGCATGAGCACGGGAGAGGCAGAGAGAGAGGGAGACACAGAATCCGAAGCAGGCCCCAGGATCCGCACTGTCAGCACAGAGCCTGATGGGCGGTTCGAGCTCACGAACCGTGAGAACATGACCTGAGCCCAAGTCGGACGCTTAACCGACTGAGCCGCCCAGGCGCCCCTTGAGGTGCTCTCATTTTTAAACAACGAATACAGGCTGTACCGTTGGATATGGCTGAATATCAGCCTTGGTTTTCAGTCTCCCCATTCTGCAGAGGACAAACCTGGGACTTTGGGAGGTCAAGGAACCTTCTCAAGATCAACCCACTAGGTGGCGACTGCCCTGAGGTGGAAGCCCCTTTAAGTTTTTAAGACTCCCAAGTTCACCTTCTTAACCACTGTGCTGGCTCTAAAGATCTCTCTAAGCTGACCTCAATATGTCCCAGGCTGGCCCAGCATTTCTTTATAAGGAGAGGCCCCAGAATCCTCTTTGAGTGGGGGTAGAGTTGCCAGGTTTAGCAAACAAACACAGGACACTCCATTAAACTTGAATTTCAGATAGACAACGAGAACGGTCTTTGTATATTTTTAGCATATTGCGTGGGACACACTAAAAAATTATTCATTATTCATCTGAAATTCAAATTTAACTGGACACCTTCTTTTTATCGGCAGCTCTAAGTGGTGAGGGGCAAGGGGGTGGTCACAGGGATAGTGAGACATTTCGGTCTGCAGAAATTTTTTCTTTTCTGGGGACTCCCTCCTCCAAAGCCAACGGGTCTCACCTGCGGTCACCTCATTCGCTGTACCTTCTTGATTCTAAAGTGGCAGTGCCAAGGTAGGGGTCATTTAAGCCAACACCCTGCCTCTCCCTGTCCTCCCTCCACTCAAGAAGGCAGAACCCATAGCCCAGTGGCTTGGCTTTGAAGCCAGGGAACACGGTCCACGAGGCGTGTCCTTCTCTCCAAAGCACATGGAAACTATTCCCTTCCAGAAGGCCTTCATGGTTAGCCTGCTGCAAGTCTCATGGTTTTTCGTCTGCAGTTATAATTTCTGTGGCACCCCCGCCCCAGCTCAGATGGTATTTATTAGAACACATTGCTTTTGAAAAAAAACAAAAAAAAAAAACTCCAAACACTGCATTTTAATTAAAGGTTGGCGATCCAAAGCCTGTTTGCAGATGAGCAAAATAAAACAACCACTAAGAAGCAGGCAGCGCGCCTCCTCTGTCGGTGAGAATACCACCGTCTACACTCGGGGTGGGGGCGGGGGGGTCTCCTATGTGTCAGCCACCCCATCATCATGGGGTGCTTTGCTGCCCAACTAATGGAAATGAGCCACAAGGCTTAAAAGGAACAGCTTTCAGAGCAACATGGTGCCTGGGGGGCGGGTGGGAAGTCAAGGAAGGTTGTCTGGTGTCCAGAAACCAGCCCACTGGCCATGCCAGTGGGTCAATTTCTGAGGTCAGGTGGAGGCGGGGACAGTCTGGCTCTGCCCCGCCTCTGAGCCAAGACGAAATAAGCTGACGTTTACAAATAAAATGCCCCTTCCCAGGGTGGGGCTCATTAACTTGGATTTCATGGAGCAGAAGCTCCCTGAAAGATCCGTGGGGGGATTTCTGGGAGCCTGTGAGCTTGCGCGGGAAAAATTCACACACACACACACACACACACACACACACACACACACACGTGTTTTCTGGGCGCTGGTTTCTAACTGCAAGTTGACATTTCCTTCAGTTCTGAAGGCAGGCACCCAACCACAATTGTATCAGCACTCCTTGTGACCTTTGTCACCAGTAGAAGTCACAGCTATTTAATACCATGTCGGCTCAGTACTATCTTGAATTTGTAACTACTCGCCCCACCTCTCCCTCGTGTTTTTGAAAAGTTAATAAAAGCACACAGATTACCCTATCTTTGTAAAATTATTTGGACTCAGAGTTTGTTTTCTTTGTAGCCCTGTTTTTTACCGTATGCTTGTGAGAATTTATTTTGTAATAAAACCCGAGGATGGTGCTGAGGGAAGTCAGCCAGGCACAAAAGGACACATAGCTATTCGGTCCCACTCAGACGAGAGACTTAGAGGAGCCAAATTCACAGAGACAGAGAATAGAATGGTGCGAGGGCTGGGGGGAGAGGGGTGAGGGAGGAGTTAGTGTTTGATGGGGACAGAGTCTCTGCATGGAAGTGATGTTTGCACAACTGTGTACGTAAGGCCACGAACGGTATGCTTAACCCTGGTTAGAATGGCAAACTTTGTGTTATGTAGATTTTCTCACAATTTACAAACATTTTCTTTAAATGTTTATTTTTGAGACAGAGAGCACGAGTGGCGGAGGGGCAGAGAGAGGGGGACAGAGGACTTGAAGCAGGCTCCGCAGCAGCCCCACGCGGGGCTCGAACTCATGAGCCACGAGATCATGACCTGAGCCAAAGTCAGACCCTAACTGACTGAGCCACCCAGGCGCTTCTAAAATTTGTTTTTTAATGTTTATTTATTTTTGAGACAGAGAGAGACAGAGCATGAACGGGGGAGGGTCAGAGAGAGGGAGACACAGAATCTGAAACAGACTCCAGGCTCTGAGCGGTCAGCACAGAGCCCGACGCGGGGCTCGAACTCACAGACCGCGAGATCATGACCTGAGCAGAAGTCGGCGCTTAACCGACTGAGCCACCCAGGCGCCCCATAAAAATTTTTTTAACGTTTATTTATTTTTGAGAGAGAGAGCGTGCACGCGAGCAGGGGAGGGGCAGGGCAGGGGACAGATGATCTGAAGCGGGCTCCATGCTGAGAGCAGAGAGCCTGATGTCGGATTCGAACTCATGAACTGTATCTTATCACAATTGTTTAAAAATCCACGGGAACAATACAGATATTTTCATATCACACTGAAAAAAGACATTTCCTGTAAAGGGGCGCATAGGCCTCACTGGAGGGGTCCTCATCACAAGCAAGGCTAAGACCCCCTGATTCTAGGGGGAGTCACCCTTTTGAACGCCTGTATGCTGTTCCACACCTACTTTGCCTGGAGGAATACTTCTACCCTCTCGAGGGCCCGGCTCAAATGCCACTGTCCCCGTGGCCTCTGTTCTGTTCCCAGGGCTCACCTGAGGCTATGGTCCTCCTGTCCCACTAAGCATGCTCCTTACATCCCAGATGGACCCTGCTACCTGTCAGCGAGCCCAAGGCCTTGCTGTCTGCCTACGTCAAGGGTTATTTGGCAAGTGGCAGAGCCACATAAAGTACCAAACTGAGACTTCCCTCGTGTGCAACAGAGAAAATCGAGGCACTATTACTTAACGCTGTGTCCATGCATGACTGACGTACATCTCAAGGTGATGGGGTGAGGGTTCCACTCCCTTTTGTTGGGTATTATCAGAGACAGCATTTTGCAGACGAGGAACTGAGGTTCAGAGAGCTGAACCTGTCTGACCCCAGAGATCTTCTGCATCAGACCTCTTTCTCTTAGTGATGTTCCTCCTTAGGAGCCCGGGGCTGCAGTACGTGGAGATCACGTCTCGTTGGAGACTGTGGCTTTGAACTTGTCAGAGAAAAGTGAGGCACTAGACAAGCAGGGACTGTCTGACCCTCAGAGTTGGAAGGGCCATCCAGTTTCAGCCCCCTGTTTCCGATGAGGAAACTGAGGCACAGAGAGAGCATGCTGGAGAGCTGAGGCCATAGTGCCTGGGTCTTAGCACCCTGGCACTGGCACGAGGGGCTGTCTGTTTCTTCTTCAGTCTGAGTCCTGGTGCTGGAGTGGGTGGGGGAGAGGGTCTGGGTTTTGGAGCACGTCCCTTGTCTCAGGATCCATGCCACGGCACCTCTTGAACCGACACCAAACACAGCAATCGTAATCACTCTGCCAACCCCTTGACGTGGATTATCTCGGTGATTCCAGAACTTCCACCACTTGTGATTCCCTTTGTAAATGTGTCCGTATCTGCAACTTATCTACTTAGTGATTTTTTTCTTCCCCCTTGAAATGGACCTACTTTTAAGACTTAGATCTACTTAACTTACAGAGCAAATTCTATCTCACTACTGTAAATACAAAACCCGAAATCATACCAATCGCTTCCATCAGAGGAAAATATTTCTTAAATTCTACCTTCATATTGCTGCCTGGAATAGACTCAGAGACCGATGCATACTCGCTCTTTGTTAAGACACAAAGCAAACCACAGAAATAATCAGCACGTGTTGGCTGCTAAAGACGCACCAGCATCAGAGGCTTTCTTGATGTAATTGGTAGGGGCCAAAGGAAGTTGAAAAGAGCCATAATGTATTCACTATGTGAGTCAGTGCTATTTAATGTCTTGTCTGAGTATCATTACTCAGGGAGGGGAAGGACTTGGAGGCAGGGGAATGGAGAGAAGGAGAGGAACTCAGGGTCTCCAGCTGCAAAATGGGGATAATGAAAGCTACTGCACGGGGTAGGTGACTGTCGGCAGGATTTCAGCACATAGTAGGCTCTTTATCCCCTCCCTCCTCTCTCATACACCCCCTCCCCACCCATGCGTGTGTATTATTTAAATTTAAGGGGCCTCTGGGTGGCTCAGTCAGTTAAGCGTCTGACTTCAGCTCGGGTGGTGATCTCACCCGTCATGGGTTCCATCCCCCTATCAGCACAGAGCCCACTTCAGATCCTCTGTCCCCCTATCTCTGCCCCTCCCCGCCTCAAAAATTAATAAACATTAAAAAAAATAATAAAGGGAACATAGGGGGGTTTGTAGCAGGGTTTGAGCTGACAGGGGAATCCACAGGACACATGGGACGAGCAACGCCGAGAGCCCGAGCCCCCTATTGCTTCGAGGCAACTTTACCAGAAGCTGGAGCAAGGGGTCCCTCAAGAGGTTATCATCTGCCATGAACCCAGCAGTCCCTCCCGGCCCGACAGCCTGCGACCCCACCATTAGAACCTCATGCCTCTGAGTCTGGCGTCCCCTCACGTCTGCAGGTTCCCCAGAGAATCGCAGGAGCTGGCCATAAAGGAGAATTGCAGATTTCAGGTGCTTTTTTGCAGCAGATCCCCCAGGAAACGGGGGGTCCCCGAGAAAGGGAAGGAAGGGACCCAGCACAGGTAGACGCCGCTCCCTCACACATGGCGCGGAGGGGTCCCGGGGCTCTGCTCCCGCCTAAGAGGGGGAGGCCAGGCCTGCCAAAGGCCACAGATGAAAGACCACAGAGGAGGCCCCTCCTGCGGTGCGTGACTGTGCGTCAGTTCCCTCCACGCCGGCCTCTTATCTGCCGTGGGCGGAAAGGCGGCCTGATGAGAAGGCCAGATTACAGCCCAGCCCGGGCCTGCTTCTCATCGAGGGCAGACCACTTCCGCGGGCTGCCCGGAGCCCGCCACATCTGGCCACCTGGTGTGCTTTCCCTCTAGGACCAGGGAAAACACAAACACAGCAGCGCGGGCGTGCAGGCTGTATAAACACAGCCGAGGTGTGCAAGGCCAGCGTCGATGGAGGAGGAGCCCGGGGTGTGTGTTGGGGGGGGGGGGGGGGGGAGTTGCCGAGGGTCTAACCTGCGCCGGGGGCCCAAGAAGCCTGTCTCCTCCCTGGGCCTCAGTTCCCTGAACTGTAAAATTGTGGCCCGGAATCCAGCCTAGCCAGGTGTCAGAGCGCCTCTGGTCCTTAAAATTCAAACAAAAAATAATGATCCGGACCCTGCTCTCGGATGAAAATACAGATCCGCAAGGAACGCCCAGAGAGGCAGTCATGAATCTTGTTGGCTACTGAAGTTCTGTCTTTGCACAGCCGAACACCTAGGTGTTAAGAAAAATCCGACTCAGTGACAGAATCTTAATTCTCAGCCGAAAAGAGGGAGTCATGGTGCAGACTTCAGGGCCATATTTATTTGGTCTGAATGAATGAGCTTAATCTGAGCTCGGACAGCGGTGGCCGTCTTTATTTTGCACTGCATGGTGTCGTATAAAAACTGAGCAAACATTTTAACGACAGAAGGTTTCCCATGAAAATTCCCATACGTGATGTCTCTAGGAAAAGCTGCACAGAGTGCCGGCCTGCGGTGGCCACGGCATGCTCGTCCTGTCCCTACCAGGTGACATTTTGGCAGTCGAGTTTGAGACCGGACTCTACGGGGAGAAGGTCCGGATGTTCAAGACAGAGACGGGGATACCCGTCTTGGGGATGTTAGTCTCCTCCCTGGTGACTGATGCAGACACAGCCATGAGCCTGCTCTGCCTCGAGATGACCAGCCCAGGAGCCACAGCCCAGAGCCGGCCTTGCCTGTGGCCCCCTCCCCATCTGTTGGCCAAGAAGGAGGCCCTGCGTGTGGCTGTCTGAGCCCTTGGGAAGCAAGTGTCAGCCTGCTGAGGGCTGGGGCCCATATGCGTCCCAGAAACGTCCCAACCTCCCATTTGATCTGGCTTTGCCACTCAACCTCTATAGCATCTCCTGCCAACTGGTGGCTTTTCATTTCTTCTGCCCTGGGCCTTTTTCCAACGCGCCAAATTGCTCTCTTTCTTTCTGCGGGTAGGTTTCCACGCTCCGTGACAGGGTTCTGCCGATGGAGGCTTGGGCAAAAATGACTTTCAGGGTTGAGGCCTGTGTCTGTCTGACTTTCCAGACTCCTCCTCCCTCGTGGTCTTAACTCTCTGGCTCGGCCTTCCCGGTTTGCCGTGCCTAGGGGACGGAGTGGCGGGCGGGGGTGGGGGGTGTGGTGACAGCCAGAATAGGCTTCCCCAGGAGGGAGTGCCTGAGCCTGGTCACGGGTCCACAGCTAAACACAGCAGGTAAGTCACATAAGGGAGCGAGAAGAGCCTGTGGCACACCCCTGAGGTAGGACGGTGCCAGCTACGTTCTGGGGAGAGGCGGGAGCGGCAGGTTCCTGGAGCATCTATTTTAGGGATGGTGAGGAATGGATGGTAGGCAGGGCGAGAGTGCCGAGGGCCGGGGACGCCCTGGTCCACTTTGTCCTGAGGTCCCCGGGAGCCGTTGCAGGTTTAAAGCCACAGATGATGCTGTCAGATCTGCGTTTGGGAAACAGCAATGTATTGATTAGAAGAGAGACAGAAGGAAGAGAAAGAAGGTAACAGCAACGATCCACATGGCAGGCAAAGGCCGAATAGGAATGGTGGCGGCATGACTGTGGGTCTCAGGGGCCGGAAGGGAGCAGTTTGGAGGCTCAGGGCGGGCCGGCACGAGGGATGCTTCTGCATCCTTGCCTGTGAAGGTCGAGAGAGAGGAAGGAATGCCTAATCTGGGCTCCAGGGCACTGTTGGCTCCAGTAAGACAGGCGGGGCCGGGGCGGGGGGGGTGGGTGCAGAAACCAATGATTCTGGTTTTACATGTGGATAAATAATTAATATGCAAAAGACAGCTGCAGTGGGGGGGGGGGTATCAATTTGCACAATCTACAGCCTATGGGTGCACACGCGTGTGTTTTGAACGCATAAAAGATCTTGGGAATCAAGGAAAAGTCATTTTCTTTCTGCCTTCGCTGCCGGGAGAATCACGTTCAGCTGGCTGAAATGTCGTCTCTTCCAGGCAGAACTCTGGGCTTCCCTCTACACTCCCGTGTTCTTATTTCACGGCAGTGCTTATCTCATGGACCGAGAGTTCACTGCTTCTGACTCTGTCTCGATGACGAGCTGTTGATTTCATCTTTACATTCACCATCTGGCACAGTGTTTAATATACAGATATTGTCACTAAACGTTGAAGAAAGAATAAATGATTTTTTTATGTTCTTCTTATGGCTTTGGATTCAAGGCACAGAGAAACCCAAGCACTTGTCCTAGATCACACAATGATCTTAGACCAGATCCCGAGGGACCTTTTTCACCAGCTTTGCCTTTCTCAGGAGACTTGACATTCACATTGTACAAAGGATGTATTTAACTATTACTAACTATTAACTATTAACTATTTAACTATGTATGAAGCATAGTTATTTATAAGTTGGAGCCCACATAGAAATTGAGAGACTTTACACTAAGCCTGAATTTCTTCTTGTTTCTTTAACTTTTTTAATGTTTTATTTATTTTTGAGAAATAGAGAGAGAGAGAAAGAAAATTCAAGTGGGGGAGAGGCAGAGAGAGAGGGGGGGACAGAGGATCCAAAGCGGGCTCTGTGCTGAGAGTAGAGAGCCCTATGCGGGGCTCCAACTCACAAACCGTGAGATCATGACCTGAGCTGAAATCAGACGCTTAACTGACTGAGCCACCCAGATGCCCTCCTTTGTTGTTTTTTTTTTAATTTATTTTAAGAGAGAGAGAGAGAGAGCGAACATGTAAGTGGGAGGGGCAGAGAGAGAGGGAGAGTCAGAGTCCCAAGCACAGAGCCCAAAGTGGGGCTCGATCTCATGAACCGTGAGATCATGACCTGAGCTAAAATCAAGAGTCAGATGCTTAACCAACTTAGACACCCAGGCACCCCTGAATTTCTTGTTTCTTTTGATAATTCAGATCTGGAGACATTGTGCAGGCTCTTCCCTTCAGTTTGCCACACTCCCCACCACTCCCCAAGGTTACCCCCACACTGGGGTGGGAGGACAGCTGTTACATAGTATTAGGCTTGCATTGTTGGTATTTTCCCTCATAGAGGAACATGATTCTATAGTTATGGCTTTAAAGCAGCAAATTGAAGCTGGAGCAGGCCTGGTGTTTGGAGAAAGAGAGAGCACATACTCTTTCCGGTGGAAGTAAAGATTCCTAGCTTTAAGGCGCAAATGACCCCCTCCTTCACTCTCTTACACCGCGACTCCTATGCCCAAGGACTCAGGCACCAAGGCCATCCCATAGAGGCAGTAGGGCATCCCTGATTCCGGGGCTGCAGAAGAATTCCACAGGCAGAGTCTGTGACTTCTGTAATGATGACCTATGTCAAGTTGTGGTCTGGAAGGGGCACTCTCCTCAGGCTAGAACCAGGTGTACATGACCCTGACAGTGGGTGAGTTCATAAATTTTGCACCCTGGTGCCTCATTTGCTTCACCTAGTCCCTGTCCTGCCGTAAATCATTTAGAGTAGACATTCCTCAGACAAGGATTTTTTGGATTAGTTGCCCCCTGCTCTGTCTCCAGTACCTAGAACAGCAGCGAACACACAGTAAGCCCTTGACGGATGTTTACTGAATGAACAGATCTGTCCTCTTACAGTTCAAGCTACAGTTGCCTCTGCTGGAGATAGCTGGTGGTACAAACCAGAGGTATGTGGTCCTAGATGTCAGACAGCCAGTGTTGCCAGAAGGGACCTCGGAGATCAACTGGGACAGTTTTTTCCAAACCCAAGACATTCGAGTCTCACCACCAAGAGGTCTGCCTTATCTGTATCCCTCTTGAACTATTCGTTATTTCTATCATCCAACTATCCTCCCTTGACATCCATTCGTGTGGACTTTACTCACATACTTTTTTGTGACAAAAAAATCTTTAAAAAATCAGTCCTGTAAAGGGAAACCAATGATTGCTTGCCATCAATAGGTAACTGTAAAAATAAGGGCAAAGGAAAGAAATCGTGCCCTGCCTTATGGAGGGGATGGGAACTTGAGCCCTCCCCTCTTATAATAATGAAAAGAGGTTCAGAAACAGAAGAGAGGGGTTAAAGTCACAGTGCCTTTGGACTGAGACTTTCTCTTCCTGGGAATCAGAAAGCTCAAAAGATAATTCAAAAGTAGTCCCTCTGCATCAATATGATTTACTGCCAGATTCACGTTTATCGCCCAATCCCATCCCGATGGTACCCAACCATCATGGTGTCCATCCCACTGGGGAAACCTGCAGCCGGTCGGACCCTCTCATGCTTGCAAGACTTAGGCCCAAAGGAGAAGGGTTTACCCAAGGTCACATTTCACTTATTCATTCATCTATTTGTTTGATGTGTATCCATGGGATACAATCTATATGCCTGGCACTGTGAACCAAAAAGGCCAAGTCCCGCCATCATGGAGCTATCATCCTAGGGGCAGAGAAGGGACTGTATCCCAGGTCTGCTGACTCCTAGTCTAGTGCTCCTTCCCGGCCCCTTCCCACCTGGTAGAAGGTGTTTTCATAATTCCCGTCCACACACTGCCAGCATAGGTGACTTGGGCCCTGGGTGTTACATTAGCATTTTTTCATTTTAATCAAGCAACTCCATTTGCACCCCCCTCCTGGGCTCCCTGTCCCTCCAGCATGCACTTCGAGAGCGCTGCTAATTTCAGCGTCTGGCTTCCAGACCCAGACGTTCAAACAACTACCTTTCATCTCAGGTTTGTAACACAGAAAACCTCCAATATTGGGAACAGATAGCCTCGAAGGTGGGTTCATATCTCTCAGCAAGATTGCTGTAACTTTACTCTCCCGTGCCCGATCAAGGCTTTCTCTCTGCCTCGTAGGTATTTTAATACAAATGTTCCTTTCATTTGACTGATTGAAGGTCTCCAACCTGCAATAAATGAAACATCTGATCCCCTTGAATCCAAATCACTTTTTCTTTGATTTTCTTTTACTTCTATTTCTTCATCCTTTGTTCTACAGCTCGAGTCAAATTTCCCTTTAGAAATTGAAAGAATGTGTGTGGGTTTTTCCTGCCTTTTTTTTTTTTTTTTAAACCAGGCTCTGGTGCAAGTGCTGGCTCATGGACTAGAATATTAAGGTCGAATTCAATGGCTGACTGTCTCCAGCAACGTGCTTGACGCGCCATGGTCATCACCCCCCCCCCACCCTCCCCACCCCCAGTTTTAGGCAATGGCTGTACAAATTAGCCTCTGTATACAAGTCGCTAAAGCTGGCTTCCTGAATAACCCCTAGGCTTGGGGAGAAAATAGGACTAGAGAGTTTTTCCCCTGCTGAAAGAGTTAAGACATCCATGCACAAAGGCCTGCATGTTGGCATTTAACTATGGACGTAAGCAGTTAATTGCCTCTGTAGTGACTTAACGGGGGCCAGTGGAGACTGTCAGTCTCTGGAATGACCGGCTTGTCCATATTAGCGATTTCAAAAGGTGAGCAGTGCTTTTTCAGGAGCTGGAAAAGCCGTCTGTGTGTTCACATCCCTGATTGTGCCCTGTGTCCATACTTAGCTAGGATGTTTGTCTGCGCAGTGGTCTTGGCTTTGCCTCTGGGGAGGCTTGAGCTGTGTGTGCTGTGGGTGCCATTATGTGCTAATGAAACTGTCTTTCTCCCCGAATTGGTGGAAAGGTTCATTCCTTAGTGGTGAGTGGGTAGGTAATCCAGGGGGTAATCTCAAGGAACGTGCTGTTGCACTCTTTACCCTTTGACCTGCTGCTGTCCAGGGCCAGTGAACCTTCCTGAGCTTGTGGGGTCTTCCAGCCTTCGAGAGACTCTCTCTCCAGACGATCTGTGTCTAATCCCTGCCTCTCATTTACCTATCTGCGGTCCGTAGTCAGGCTTCACGATGGCCCGCGGAGATTCTGACTCCTGGTGCTCACATTCTTGCTTAGTCTTCTCCTGCTTTGCATCAGGGTTGGGCTGTGTAGCCAAAACAAAATGGCAGAAGTAATGGTGTATGTAGTCTGAGAATGGGTAAAAAAAGACTGGTTTCCATCTTGGGTGCTCTGTGTGTGTGTGTGTCTCTCTCTGTCTCTATCTTTGTCTCTCTCCCTTCCCTGCCTACTCCCCTTGGATCTCTTGCTCTGGAGAAAGCCAACTGCTATGTTGCAAAAAGCCCTCTGGAGAGACCTTCCCGGCAAAGAACCGAAGCCTCCAACCAACAGCCAGTGAGAAGCTGAAGCCTGCCAACAACCATGTGACGAGTCTAGAGGTGGGTACCTCATCCCCAGCTGAGCCTTCAGATGACCGCAGCCCCAGCTGCTTGTGAGAGCCTCATGAGAGACCCAGAGCCACCCAGCTTTGCTACTTGTGGATCCTGACCCTCAGAAACTGTGTGATATAATGCATGCGCTGTTTTAAGCTGCTAAGTTTGGGAATACATTGTTATGCAGTGATAGACAACCGATAGGCCGGTAAACTCATCGCAAGTGTCTCTGCGGTATTCTAGGTCAGCTTACTCAATCTGTGTGACAGCTTACTCAATCTGTGTCCCTTACTATGCATTTTCTGTTCTCCCTCCATAAGAGAGACCCCCTAGCTTTTAAATGGCTGCTTAGCTGCCTGGAATAGTATATTGTTCAGCTTCCCTTGCAGCTAGATGTGACCGGTGACTACATTCTGGTAGGTGGACATATGTGGGTATGGTACCTGCAACTTCTGGAGAGTGCCTCCACTGGAGACACTGTCTTACATCTTCCTTTCTTTACATCTTCCTCCTTCCTGCAGGCTGCAGCTGTTGCTGCTAAAGGTTGGTGCTCCAGAAGCCGCCTTGAATGATGAAAAGCAACAAGAGAGAAGACCCAAAGGTCCCCAACGGTGACAAGTGCCAAGTCGAACCGCAACCACCAGCCCCGGAAGTTTTATATGGGAGAGAAAGAACCCTCTCCCCTCCCCATGTCATTGTAAGCACTAAGTGAGTTAATAAATGCACAGTGGTTAGAACACATAGGCGGTGCCAGGCACATAGAAAGTGCTATGCACTCAGACTCTAGAGCTCCTACCAAGGTCTTGCTTTCACCTAGCGGTCCAAACGGTTCCTTAGAAGCTTTTTTCTCTTCTAGAAGTTTAAAATGCTGAGGCATTTTCCTTTCCTTTCTCTTAGAGACCTACATTCTGCTGTCTTGTGCAGTCTCCTCTCTGTATGACTGGTCTCCGGAAGCCCGTCCCACCCACCCATTCTCTCTTTCCAGTTGTTCACTCTGCACTCATGGGTTCAGATCAGTTGGTCCCTGGGGACAGGGTCTGGGCTCAAATTTCTGGACTTGTCAAAAACATGCCTCCAAAGCATTTGGCTGGATCGACCAGGTGAGTGGTGGTACCATTGTTTGGATAAGAAAGATCTGGGGGATGGTGAGGGAGAAGGTTTGGATGGAAAATGTCAAGATCATAGATCTGGCCATGTTGAGTTTGAGATGTCTATTGACCTTTCAAGTCAAACTGTTGAGTAGTCAGGTGGGAATACAAGTCTAGAGAGGAGAGGGTTGAGGTCAAGGATAGGGACATAAATCTGAGTATAGCACATCCTGGTCATTCTGTATGTCAACAGCAGAAGACCTTCACCTTCCAACTTTGCTGGCAGCGTGGACAATGCTGACAAGTCCAAGCCTAAGCAAGGGCCAAGTCTAAGTTACTCTAGTATGAAAGGTATGAAAGGAACATTAACCGGACTCTGCTTTCCCAAACACACAGGATGTCAGCGAGGAGGCCACGTGGCCATTTTAAGATGGATATGAATGGATATTATCCGAAGGAGCTCGGGTTTTAAAATCAGAGAGCCCTGGGCTGGACGTCTGGCTCCATCCCTTAATAATATATGACCCTTGGTCGCCAATTAACTCCTCTGAGCCTCAGTTCCACCATCTGTACAATAATGACAATAAAGTTGTTGGGATAGTAAGATTTAAAAAAAAATCATGCCACAAATGATGCAACGAAGAGAAGGGACTAATGCATCTTACTCAATCCTCCCACCTCCTGGAAGGAAAAACCTATTGCTATCTTGCCCCTATATATTTCTTCTATAGTTTCTAAACAATGGTTTTCAGCCAGTGTGGTGAGTGGAGGCAGGAAGGTGTTGCAATGGTACAAGGGCTTTGATCTCCAGTTGGCACCTTGGAATGTTCCAGAACATCTACTGCTACAGTATAAGCCCAAGATGGGGCGCCTGGGTGGCTCCGTAGGTTAAGCACCCGACTTTGGCTCATGTCATGATATCATGGTTCACAAGTTTGAGCCCCAAGTCGGGCTCTGCACTGACAGCTCAGAGCCTGAGGCCTGCTTCAAATTCTGTGTCTCCCTCTCTCTCTCTCTGCCCCTACCCTGCTTGTGCACGCGCACTCTCTCTCTCTCTCTTAAAAAAAAAAAGAATAAGCCCAAGATGATTTGGGAGCCACACACTATTAGCCTCCCACCTCCACTACAATAAAAATTTGGGGAGAACGAGAGATCAACAGACGGCTTCCCCTTAGCACCTGAATGCCACCATGACTGGCAGCCCATGTCACACACTGAATCGCAAATACCAGAGCCGGGCATGAAGGTCTCCGGATAGAGACCAGGTCCCCTGGCTGGTGAAAGTGACTACGGGAGCCAGTGGGGGGGGGGGTGCAGCGTCCCGGACGGGGGTGTCATCCCAGCTCAAGTGCATAAAGGAGGGCCTGTCCCACCTGGAAGGACCCCAGCTCAGGCCCATATCCGGCTGATGCACCCTTAGCCGCTCAGCCCAGGGCTGTGTTGGGGGTGTTTCTAAGCTCTTTGACATGTCCTGTAGTCAGTTTTAAAGGGTCTTGTCGCCCTCGAAATCTCGCTAAACAACAATCATCTCTCTCCTCCTCTTTGACTTCCTTTCTTTTTTTTTCTTTCTCCTGTTTCTTTTTTTTTTTTTTTTTTTTTTCATTGCTGGATTTGTTTCAAGCGTGATCGGAAACCTGCTGTTGTGAGTTTGCGTGGAGGAGGTGAAGGCTTCCCACGTCCTGCTTGTTACTTGCAGAAAGGCAAACATCAAAAGGCCCCGCGCCGGCTCCCCACGTGGCCCAGCTCTTCCTGTATAATGTGCAGAGGAAACCGGGGCCTTTGTGCTTCCCTCGCTCAGATCATATCAATTCCGTTTTCCCCTTCGCTTAATTTGTAGCTGGAGTCGTCCTCACAGGCCCGGCGCGGTGGGTGAGGAGGAAGGTCAGGACAGGAGAGGGAGCTGGCTGGATGCCGGCTGGTAAAGATGCCTGCGGATTTGGAAGCGAGAGGGGAGGGAAGGGCTAACAAAAGGGGGGCCAACCTCTGGTCCAGGGGATTGGGAAGGGGCAGTAGCATTAACCCGGCTGCTCCTGGCCTCCCTGGGGCTCGGCCGCCTTTCCGTTTTGAATCCGTAAAACAAGGAGCTGGTAACTGATGCGTGTGAGACGCCTCTCCAGCCATTAGTGTGTGATTCTACATCCAGTTCTGTCTCTTAACATATGGCCTTGTCCTTGCCACTTCATCTCCAGGGCTCCATTCCCTCATCTCTACAGAGCAGTTGCCGGGTGGGGGGGCCTCGGGAAAAGAATACCCACAAAGAGGCGGAGCCGGTGCCTGCAGCCTAAGAGGGACCCAATAAATGCTGCTTCTGTACACGTCCCTTCGCCCCACCTCCCGCGGGCACAATGGGAGCGCCCGGGGGATTTGCGATTCCATATGCTTATTCCAGTAAACATCGTAGGCTCTGTGGGTTGTGTGTAGGGTCCTGTGGCATATTCCAACCCCCCCCCCCCCAACTATTTAACGATGTAAAAACCTTTCTCAGCTCGCAGGCTGTACGAAACCACCGTAGTGGGCTGGAGTTGGTCTGTGGGCCATGTTCGCCAACCCCTCTGCTTGCAAAATCGACAGTTCGGGTCCGACTCTCCCAGCTAGCTGTGTGGCCTCGAGCAAATCGTTTAACCTCTCTGATTATCAGTTTCTTTAGCTACCGAGTGGGGCTTATAACTACCATTTCCAGAGTGGTGCTTTAGGGATTATACACACAGGTACAACATTTAGCAGAATATCTGGGATACGGCTAGTTATTATTAATGTTGTTACGAATCGGCAGCTGAGAACTTGGAGCCTGCCTGGATGAGAGTTCAGGTGGGGACAGGGCTTCATTTTTCTCGCCACAGGATCGAGGGAAAAGGAGTCTTTGGGCACAGGGTCCAGGGCATCTCTGAACCAAAGATTCATTCATTCATTCATTCATTCACTCACAAACATTTATTGAGAATCTACAGCATACCAGGCATTGTAATCAGAATTGAGGATACAGCAGAGTACAATATAGACCAAATCCTTGCTCACAAGAAGTTCGTATTCTCATGGGGGGAAATAGATGCTACACATCTAAATAAATGTCAGAAAGTGATAAGGACTCTCAGGAAAAAAAAAAAAAATAAAGCAGAGTAGAGAGGGTTAGGAAATGCTACAAGGGGATGATGATTTTTTTTTGTACGGAGATCAGAGAAGGCCTCCCTGGGAAGGTGTTATATGAGTAGAAACCTGAATGAAGAGAGGGAATCAGCCATGTGGATATTGGAGAACGAATTTGGGGCACAAGGAGCCGCAGGTGCAAAGGCCCTGAGGCCGGACTGTGTTTGGCCTGTTGCAGGGACACTGAGGAAGCCAGAACACCAGGAGCACCAGTGAGGCCAGAGCTAAGTGTTCCAGAAGGAGGTGGCAGAACGGATGTCAGCGAAGGAGAGAGGGTGGGTAAAGGCTTCAGGCCATGCCAGGCCTGACAGACTGTTGCAAGGTCTTTCATGTACAAGGATGCTGGGGACGCAGCCAGATTCCTTGCTCATTCCCGTTGAAGCTATCTCTTTTTTCACCCAACCCGTATCCATGTAGCACCCACACTATGCCATAGTCGCGTACCATCGTCTGTGCTCTCAAGGAACTCAAAGTCAAGTTGGGGATAAACAGCCACTAATTCAATAAAGACACAAAAATCAAGACCAATGCCCTTTAGGGTGGTGGGGTAAGAGGCTTTGAGGGAAACTGAGACTGGCAACCAAGGACGACTACCCCAAGGAAGGAGCCGTGGAGGGGAGGCAGCGTGGTCCCTCCAGAAACTCAGAGAAGGCCAGTGTGGCTGGCAGGTGGAGAGCGATAGGGGGCATGGGAGGTGCAGTAGACGCCGGCTGGGTGTCCCACACCTTGTGGGCTGCGTAGGGATCCTCCTTTCTCCTGAGAGCAAGGAAGCCTCCGAAGTGGGCAAAACAAAGACGTGACCAAATATGCAACTGGACAGGATCACTTTGGCTGCGCCCGTGGGGGGGAAAGCAGACAGGATGTGGGGTCTCCCGTTAAGAGGTCATTACAGTTAGCAAGCTGCAAATTTAGCAGAGAGAGGTGGATGGCCCCTGGCAATGTTTTGCAGGTGGTGGAAGATTAGCCGTGAGGAGTAGAGAGAAGAGGCATCGAGACACCTCTGAGGCTTGGGATCTGTGCCCTCAGAGGGAGGATGGGCAGGGTGCCAGCTGGAGGGCAGAAGCCTTGACCCTTGCTGCTGTCATGCTCTGCCAGAACAGGCTCCTTGAAGGTAAGGACCAAAGTTAGCTCCCTCCCCAGCACCTGGCTCCTGACCTGACGTCGACAGGTGCTAGGTCAGGGTGGCCCTGAGATCCTTTCAAGCCTCCAGGAGTTAGGAAAGAGCCTGAAAACACCCTGACCTGGCCAAAGTGCAGTGACATCGAGATTTAGTCTGGAAGTGAAGAGAATAGGGCTGAAAAAAATCTGTGGGGTTTCGACCATCAACTGGGACAGTGGCTCCTGGTTTTATCTGTCAGTTTCTCAAGGTGACTTTGGACTGCCTCAGCTCCCTCCCACCCTGGGTCCTTTCCCTCAGCTTCTCTCCTCCTCCATCGTCTCCACTCCCTCTCGAGCCTATTTCCATAGGCCACCCTGGAGGGGACGCGCCAAGCTCCTTCCTACCTCGAGGCCTCTGCACACACCGCCACTTTATCGTGAATGCCTCTCCCGTCCAGCCCACCGCACCTCCCTGAGCTCTCCTCATGCCTCCGTGCCACCTGTCACCTGCTCAGGTGCCTAATCCTGGATCCCCTTCTCTAAGTTCTTCATTCCTGGAGCATCCTGTACTTTCCGTGGGTGGCCCTGCTCACAGCTGTCATTAGCTATTGTCCTTGTCCTTTCATACCCCTCTGGGTAATTTGTGATCCTTGGTGCCTAGGGCTATGCTGGCCAGTTGCTGAATGAATGAATGAATGAATGCATGCATGAATAGGCAGGCAAGGCTTATGCACTCTTAGGTCTGGATGAGCCAACGACAAGCTCATATTATCCAAGTGTTTTAGAAAGAAGAGATTTTGCTTCCCATCTCCGAGGCATAGCTGCATTTTATGAGACGAAGTAAACCTGGGGCTAAAGGGACGCCCTCTTGTGATGGAGAAAATATTTTAAAAATATTAAATGCCTGCGGTTTTCATCCAAGCCCTCTATACATAACGTTGTCCACAGCCATTGTATCATGCTTTCTCCAGTGAAGGGTGAGTGCCACCTTGGGAAGGAAGGTGATATGAGGCAGGAGAAGTCCCTGCGGACGAGAGGGGGAAGGCCCTCCCGGTGAGCCATGAGAGGAGAATGGGCAGGAAGGGAGGCAAGCCAAGAGCCACCGGAGTTCCGACCGCCGTCCCCAGCAGGGCCACGTTCTCCACATGAGCCACCCCTCGAATGTGCAGGTGGGATGGATCGCTGGGAGGCCCTGGTCCCGCGGGCAGGAGGCCACCCCGGCGACCGCTGGTGCCAGCAAGTACTCAGAGGGCACAGTGCGGATGTGACGTCCCCTCCCTCCAGTGCCATAAGCGTGAGGATCAGAAGGGACGATGTCAACTGAGAGGAGACGCTCCAGCCTGAGGAAACAGAGCCATCTTTAATTAGGAAGCTCACCCTATCCACTCCTGAACCAGGAATGACAGGAGGCTTCGGGGAGATGATAAGACCAAGCATCTGAAAGAAAACAGCAACATTTTCTTTGGACAGTTAAGTGGTATTCTGACTCGCCCTCCTTCCGCACCCTCGTAAGCTCGCCCCTTAGGACCAGACCCGCTTAATATTACACGGTATGATGTCTGCCCGTTGGTGCCATCCCAGCAGCCACCCTACGGTCCCCAGCATGCCTCCTCCTCCAGGTTGTCCTCCTCTTCCATATCCTCTGTAACGAAGATGCCCAGCACTGAATGACTATCGTGGTCCAGTAGCAAACAGGAAGTGGGGGTCTTGGGGCTGAGGCTCAGCTTCCCAGCCTCCCAGACTCTTTTACCTGATGCACAGGAGACAGCGGTGACCAAGGCGGGGGGGGGGGGCGGGGGGTGGTGGTGGCAGCGTCCCTCCCTGCTTCCTTATACGCAAGACGGGTTTTCTCTGCCTCGCCCCGTCCACACGCAGACGCCGGGTCCTCATTTTCATTCAGCCGGCGCCCCACAGATCCAGTACCCTTGGGCTTCTTAACCGAGCACACTTAACCCTTATCCTCTCGAGTGGCCGCTCCCGCCCACGAATCCCGTGATAACTGAGCAGGTCTTCCGTTCCTGGCTCATCCTCCAGCCCACTCCAATTACCCTCTGCTCCTCCTAGGAGTTAAATATTCCCGTTGTGACTTGACCCCCTTTGAAAATGTCTGATGGTCGTATCATAAAACAATGGCGAGGCAGTTTAATGGAACCTTCTTTTTTTAAGTGCGTACTGACATCCGATGCCGAATAATAATGCTTGGCACTCACGCAGAACTTTTCATCTTCAAAGCACTTGGCTGCCATTAAAGGCCGCATTTGCTGAAGATAGACTCGCTTTCCTGTGTCACACCGGATCGCATCAGATTGAATTTGGAGGGGACAGGGAGCAGGCGACTCCCTAAGAGCGCTGAGTGGTGCTTGCAAACAGCCTGAGAATAAGCACCAGGGAGCTGAAGGTAATTATCATTTCCTTTCTCATTCCTCACAATTGTGTCCCTGTCCTGCCTTCTCATTTCTATTTGTGGGCAGCACAGGTTAGGTTATGCTGCGGTAACAAGCAATCCCCTGACCTCAGAGGCTTAAGCTGTCAGAAGTTGATTTCTTTAAAAACAAATTTTTTTTTTTTAATGTTTATTTATTTTTGAGAGAGACAGAGACAGAATGCGAGTGGGTTAGGGGCAGAGAGAGAGGGAGACACAGAATCCGAAGTAGGCTCCGGGCTCTGAGCTGTCAGCACAGAGCCCGACGTGGGGCTCGAACCCACGAGCCGTGAGATCATGACCCGAGGTCGGTTGCTCAACTGACTGAGCCACCCAGGCGCCCCAGAAGTTGATTTCTGAGTCATCCTACAGATCCAGTGGGTCACCTGGGGCTCTGCTCCATATCTCCTCTGCAAAAGGGACCCAGAATATAGAAGTGGCCACCACTTGAAATGGTGACGAATGCCACTTAAAAAGGAAAGAGAGAGGGTGGGCAATCACACACACTCACGGGCCGTTAAAGCTTCCGCCCGGAATTGCCACATGTCACTTCTGCTTACAAGACATCGACAAACAAGTCACATTGCCACATCTGCCATAAGCCTGAGACCTATCACAGCCCCCTAAATATCTCTCTTGAACCTGCTCGCTTGTCGTCCTCGACATTTCTACTATTCCCACCACGGCCAGCTTCTCTCTTTGCCTAGACTTCTGCAGAAGCCCCCAACCGATGTCCCTAATTTCACCTGTGCTTCTGTCCCCTGATCAGCTCTCCAGACTCCAGAGTGGGCTTCTCAGTATGCAAATCGTCTTTCACTACCCTCACCTCAAGTTAAACCGCTCTTCATCACGGCGGAGCCCTGACATGCCCACCAACCGCATCTCGGGCCACGCTTCTCATTCCTGCCTTTCCTTCTGACTCCTTGAACCACAGGTTCTTTGCCCTTGATGCCGTCTCCAGGTGGAAAGCTCCTGACCCCAACTCCGTTCCCCCAGGTAGCTCCCAGCCAGGCACGCCTTCTCCGGACAAGTCTCTCTGATACTTGGCGAGTCTGCCATGAGCCTCTCTTGTATATCGCTCCCTGCAGCCAGAACTGTATTTCTGTGGAGGACTCATGGATTCGAAGCTCCACAAGGGCACGGACCTTGTTGTGTTTCTGCTCGGCTGTATATTCTCAGCCTAATGGTATAGCGCCTGGTGCTCCATAAATATTGATCGAATGAATACATGAATGAGCGAGTGAAGGAACTTCAGTCTCTGCCATTTCTATCTGCCCAAATATCCACCTTATTTTAGCGTTCAGGTCAAAGGCAAAGCCCTTCGAGTGTACTTTCCTTGTGATCCTTATCACGTTTCCTTATTCCACCGTCGTTGTGAACTTGTCTTTCCTTCCCCCGTGGAGCCTGGTGCCTTCAGAGCCTTGCCTGGTTTGACACCTAGCACATGGTTGTTACACGGACTTAAAGTAGCTAAACTCACCCTTTCCGGTTCCGATGCAGAATGAAGTCTGCGTGGCATGCCTGTCATACGTCACGGGGTGCGGCTCTGCCCGGCTCCCTGACTTCATGCTCGACTCTTCCTCTTCGCCCCGTTCATCCTTCTCCAGCCACAGCAACCTTCTGGCTCTTCCTCAAGCAAACTGCAGGCCCTTTGCACTTGCTGTTTGCTCTTTCCAGAACACTCTATCCTCAGGTCTTTGTATGATTGTCTCCCTCACTTAATTCAGGTAACTGCTTAAATGTCACCTCTCCAGAAAGCTCTTCCTGATAAAATAATGGCTTACCCTAATTTCTCTCTCCCTAAAAATTGTTCTCTGCTTTTTAAAAGGTTTGTTGGAGCTTTCAGTGCGGCATGCTGCATATTTATGTATTTATTTTCTAACCCTTCCCTGGGATGTATGTTCCACGAGGGTAGGAATCCTCTGTCTTGTTCGCCACGGTATCTTCAGTCTCCTCAGCTTCTAGAATGGTGCCTGGCACTCAGGGGATCAAGGAACACCTGTGAATGAATGATTTTTATGATGTTGGCTCACTGGCTAGTTTTGTCACCTGGGGAGACAATGAAGACACTTAACCTGATTGTTTGATGTTTTAGTTGCACAGTAACAGCTATTTTCTAGTTGTTCTCGTAAGAATAGGAGGCATTGTCTTCCAAATTTCAATCTATTTTTCTTTCCATTCCTGCCTGTCTTCCTGACTCTGGCTCTCACTTTCTCAACCAATCAAAGTCACATACATATATACACATACATCTACTCCGAACAACTTTATTAGATCATTAGCTGAGCTGATGGAAAGTTGACGCTCTTTGATTTTGTTCTTCATGTGTTGTAGATTTCAAATAAATTAAGTTAGTCCCAAGAAAACAAAGTATGAATTTTGCAATTTTCTGAGAATTATTGGAACCAGGTCTTCAACACGAGATACGAGTCTATAAATATTCTCAATGCTTAAAGCGGTAATTACATTTCGGTGCTGATTCGCACGTAAATGTTTTCGCCTTTCCGCCACATGCATGTTGGAGTGTACATATTTTTCTTTTTTCTCTTTTTTCTTTCTTTTCTTTCTTTTCTTTCTTTCTTTTTTTTTTTTTTTTATAAGAAAAGCACATAAAATACAAATCTTTCTACTTCAAAGTGGCAGCAGAGGAGTTAGAGTTCTAAATATTCTCTGATTTGGAATGGTGTTCCACTAGCATGAAACCAACGTTTCATCAAAGTGGCTTGCTTCAATCAGGGTTGTACCGGTGAGATATAAATTATAAATCATATCTTCTGTTTTACATGAGAAATGGGAGCTCTGAGGTGGATCGTGCTCGAACAGATGGACTCGAGGTGGTTTCATGTCTTCTGCTGCTTATGTTTTGCTTCTAATGTCATTTTCAAAGATTCCATCATTAACTTCAGAGGCACTCAGGCAAGGTTCTTTCAACAACTAAATATGGGTTTTGGCAAGGGTTCCAGCAGCCAAACAAGGCAGGGTGGCCCGGGGTAGCACAAACGGGCCAGAGGGGTGGGCACGGGGAAGGGGACTGAGCAAGGGACAGAGAAGGGACATCCCCCTACTGCCTTCCCAGTGCCGTTCCCTTAGAGAGGGAGTGTCAGGAAGGAGTATCGGACGGACTCTTGGGTCCAGTTTCGTCTGCGACTCATTGTTAGCTGTGGGCTTCAGCTTCCCGGCTATTCAGTTTCTAGAATACAAGGAGCTTGGACCAGATGCCGCTGTACGGATCGCTCAGCCGTGGTTCCGCTGTACGATTTGTTAATCGTTGAAATTCTGTTCAGTAAGAAGTTTCTGAGAGCTGCGGTAACAAATAGCCATGGGCCGTGTGGCTTTAGCTCACCGTTCTGGAGGCTAGAAGTCCAAAGTCAAGGTGCTCGCCCTGAAGGATTTAGGAGGGAGTCCTTGCCTGCTTCATCTGACTTCTGGTGGTCCCAGATGTTCCCTGGCTCGTGGTTGCATCAGGCCAATCTCTGCCTCTGGATGGATTTCCTTTCTCTGTGTGTTTCTCTGTGTGCTCTTCTCTCCTTATCAGGACAGCAGCCATGGGATTCAGGGTGCATCCTTAGCCTGTTTCCAAATAAGACAACATTTCTGAGGTTGTGGGTGGACACGAACGGGGGGCAGGGGAGATACTATCCAGCACATAACACCCCTGAATGCCTCTGCTGTCCTGGCTTTCTTGTCTCCTCCCTTGGACTCCATGAAGTTCCCCTGAACCCAGCAAGTGGGTTCATTCATGGCACAGCAGGAGACCTAGGGACCCTGCTCCCGGGCTCTGGGCAGGACTGGAGGATCCCAAGGGCTCTGGCTGCTCCAGCACGCTGACCCAGTCAAGCAGCAAGGACGGCATAACGAGAGAGCAGGGATGAGTCTGGTGAGGACCGAAGAGACGTCAGATGTAGACAGAGGGAAGAGGATGGATGGGGGGCGGGGGGGCGGTGGATATCCTGGAAAGACTGGGCCCCAGTGTCATGGTGTGTACGTGTGTGTACATGAGCGTGTGTGCACGTGTAGCCAGTGGGGGCGTGTGCTGAGAGTAGCCTCTGCTTGGCCAAACTGGATGCCTTTGCTATGTGTCTGGGCAAAGAGTGCTTTCCTGCACCTAAACATTTGCCCATGCTGTTTCTCTGCCTGGAATGTTCTTCTACTTTCTCTTAAGCTATATTCTTTATCCTTCAAGGCTCTCTGGGATTTTGCTCATGCCTGTTGTGCCAAGACTGTATTCCCCATCCTTCCTCTGTTCTGCACTGCAAGAGAGGGAGAGTGGGAGAGACAGAGAGAGAGAGAAAGAGAGAGAGAGAGTCAGAGAGCCAGAGACCTGCAGGCTACATGTCCCCAGGTCCTGAATCAGCTGGCCTCCAGCTGGAGTCAACCAGCGGGAAGGACTGCAGAGGCCTGGAGGGGGTGAGGGGGGGGGGTAGGCAGAAGCCTTCATATTTCTCCCTTTCCTCCCCTGCTGCTGCTGGAACTTCACAATCCCATATTTGGCTTATTTCTATCATTGGTAACCAATTCCCTCCAATAAATTCCTTCTGTTTTAAGTACTCAGGCTGTTTGACTGAAATACCGTTCCTGTAGCCCCAAAACACGCTGCATAGCCATTTCTTTATTTACCTCTCTGCCTCCCCAACGGGATGGTGAACTGGTAGAGGGTAGGACCCGTGTGATGTTATTTTTCGAAACTTCCCCCGTCAGAGCCTTCCTCTCCCACCCAACCTTGTCCTGTTTTTTGGTGCATAGGGAGGTCACAGTAAATGTCTGTTGATTGAATGAATAAGCGAGAGGAAAAAAATAAGCTTTCCAGGAGCTTGTCATTGGCAAGCAGACATTGTCTTCCATTTCCTTGACACAACTTACAAGAGTCTGTTCTTTGCCTACAGAGCACTCATCATAATGTAGGATCGTGTCGCTCTTTGACGCGTATTTGATTGTCTGTCTCTTCATCTTCCAGGAACAAAGCTTGGAGTAATTTTGTTTAGTTTGCTACATCGTCCCAGCACGGTGCCTAGCAGAGAGCAAGTACTCTGTGAACTCTTTGTTAAATGAACGACGGGTGGCCCGGGGAGGCCTTCCAAATTTCTAATTGCTTTGAACTTAAAAGAGAAAACTTAGTTCCACCTACTTTGGAATACAAGGGAAAATGTGTTAGAAAATAAAACTGAAAGACAAAGAAAGTGTTGGCATTACCAAATAATATTTCCTTTTGCTCTCACAGACTACTAGAGGCCCGATCCACTTTGATGTTAAAGATACCTGTTAAACAGGGAAGGATAAAGATTATGTTTCCTGGGGCACCTGGGTGGCTCAGCCGGTAAAGCGACCGCCTCTTGATTTCAGCTCAGGTCTCGATCTCGAGGTTCACGACTTCAAGCCCCGTGTCGAGCTCTGCACTGACCGTGTGGAGCCTGCTTGGGATTCTCTCTCTCTCTCTCTCTCTCTCTCTCTCTCTCTCCCTCTCCCTCTGCCCCTCCCCGACTCATGCTCGCTCTCTCCCTCTCGAAATAAATACACTTTAAAAGAAGACTGCTTCCAAGCTTCAGAAACATAGACCAGGTTTCTCTTTTCCATCCTTCCACAGCTCCCTGGATGGCTCTCTGCCAGAGCCAGCGCTGATCAGACTCCAGGGTTTTGTGGATTTACACACCTGGATCTCTCACTAGCTGTAACCTCCCAGAGGACAGGAGCTGTGTTGGGGTGGTCATTGGTGCTGACCACAAACATTCCAATTCTTTCCTCCTCTCGGCACATAGTAGGATTGCATTCCCTGGCTCCCCTTGAAGTCAGGCAGGGGCAATCACATCCTCATAGAAGCGATGTATGTCAGCTCCAGGAGGAAGCTTAAAGAGCGCGTAGCGTGATTTACTAGGCCCCTTTCCCACTGCAGGGGAAATGCCAAAGCACCTGCCCGGCCGGGGTCTCAGCGACTCGGAGGAGCAGCGCCCCCTGCTGGCCGGTGACGGCCACGCAGCACGAATGAGCGGTCAAGCCACTCTTGGAAGTTTCTGAAACTGTGAGCTTGCTTGTTTTTGCAGCAAGACGGAGCCTCTCTAGACTGGTAGTCAAGTCTCGTTCACTTTTTTAGCTCCCAGATCCAGTATGGTACCTGACTTCTATCCTGTGGGCTCTTAGGAATTTTTTGCCGAATTCACAAATGAACAAAGACACTCAGCCTGACTCAGCACCAGAGCTGGCCTGCAGACTTTGTGGGTAGTTTCTAGAGTCAGAGGAGACAAACCCTCTCATTTCTAGGCCAGGAAACCAATTCGGGTGCAGACGCGCGACTGCCTCAAAGTCATTTGGTGAATCGGAGTCAAAATCAAGACTAGCATCCAGTTCTCCGGGTCTGCAAAATTCCAGGAGGGGCCTTTGCCCAAATCACACGGGCTTTTTAAAAACCTGGTTTCGAACCGACTAGCAAAAAGCTCTTCATGTTGATTGTGGGTGGGTTTTTTTTGTTTTGTTTTGTTTTGTTTTGTTTTGTTTTGCTTCAAATCAAAACCAATGAAATACGAGAGTCAGAAACACCAGGCTGAAAGGCGCCTTCTCGAGACCCCTCAAGACTCTCCTTGGTCTGACATGCGTACATAACGCAGACCTGAGCTCTGGGCCCACATGCCGAGTGGACGTCTTGTAGCCCTGCATGTCAGTTGCACACAATCAATATGGTGGGTGTTTGTGCAAGCACCTCTGAACGCCAGAAGTCCGGGAAGCAGGTGGCTAATTTTGCAGTGGGGGAGGAGGCAAGCAAGCCCTACCAGGTATCTGTTACTCGGAGACAGATGAAAGAGGTCTCAGCAGGCCCTTTTCAAAGCTGAAAACAGTCTGCCCAGGCCGCTCACGTGGACGGCCAGCCAGCTGGGCGACAGGAATTTCTTCCACTGCGGTTGACCAGACCAGGAAAACTTCTCTGGGCTGCTTGTTGTTAATAGGTTGTTAATGATTGATGCGGGGGCCTTTTAAGTCGCCAAATGAAAGGCAGAAACAGGGCCTGGCTTGGGAGCTGATGACTACACCAGCCCTTGCTCGGCGCGAAAGGCGGAATTTTAAAACATTTATGTCGGCTGAGCTTGCGCTGGGCTACACACCAGCTCGTTGAAGGAATGAAGCGATCTTGTCTTGTGTCCGCCTTCCTTTGTTCTTTCACTCAGACATTAAAAATACAGCAGGCTAAAAGGAGAAAATAAATTTCAAAGATCCCGCTGGATGGCAGGCTCAAAGAGGAGGCGAGATGTGGAGTGAGTTTGCTAAACAGATGAAGCAAGTAGGTAGGAGATGAGGGGTGGATTCTTTGGACACAGAGACTTAACTCTCTCTTGGGCTCCTCGCAGCCTCCTTGGGGGATTTCTTGTACATGAGCCGGGTGCACCTGCTGTCCCGACCCAGTGGTTTTTACAGAGGATCTAGAATAGTCCAGTGAAATAGCCGTTCTCTGTGCTCTCGGCTCAGCTAAGCTGAGAGTTGCCCAAAGTAGTGCAGCTCGTGTGCTTAAAAACAATAACCTTGCCTGTTGACGTATAACACACGTACAGAAGAGCATCTTCCGTAACTCATGAACGCGCATCTTTCTGTGTGTTGTATATGCGTTCACCGATGGAACACACCCGTCAGCCCCCACTTGTGTCAGTGAGCAGAACGCTAGTTTGGACACATTGTCCCCAAAGGACCAGATGATTTCTTTGGAACCCTTCCCATGGCCGATCGGATTCTCTCCTGGATAACTGCTAACGAGTGGGGTGACCGTATAACTTACGCCAACTGGGACCCCTCTGGGAATGAAAACGTGTAACGGGCATAAGTGGGAATCGTCCCAGGAAACCAGGATGGACGACCTCCCTGCCGATAACGACAGGAAACACGTATGAAGCACGGTGCTCTTGATTCCCTGTTTGCCACTGCCTCACCCCCTTCACCCTGTGCCCTTCTCTCCCTGCCCTGTGCTCCGGAGAGTGGACTTCTGTGCACCACATCTCTGTGTTTCATTGCCCTCTGGCTTCTGCCAGTGGGAAGTCTAGCAGGAGACTGGAGGGCGGGAGGAGAGGGACGTCAGAGTATTTCTTTCCTGCTACCTCCTTACACTGCCGTGGCATCTCTGGGAGTGCCTTGCTCCTTCTAGCTCTCAGCTCCCGCCAGGCTGTTCTCCCTCCAAACCCCAGCCCTCTCTGGCCTCTGGTTCCTCTTCAGCACTGGGGGATGGAATCAGTTTTTCTCCATCGCTAGTCTCCAGGGGCCTCCACATCCCTCCGTGGTTCCCACAGCCCCGCCCACACCTCTGTGAGTCGCTCCTGCATTGCAGCCTTTTCATTAGAACCCTCTGGTTGAGGGGCGCCTGGGTGGCTCAGTCGGTCGAGCGTCCGACTTCGGCTCAGGTCACGATCTCACTGTCCGTGAGTTCGAGCCCCGCGTCGAGCTCTGTGCTGACAGCTCGGAGCCTGGAGCCTGTTTCGGATTCTGCGTCTCCCTCTTTCTCTCTCCTCCCCCGCTCATGCTCTGTCTCTCTCTTCTCAAAAATAAATTCAACCCTCTGGTTGAATTCCTTCCTGCCAGGATCCTGACTGCTACAATTGCTTGTGAGGAGCTGGCATTTTGTGCCCGTCGTCTCGCGGAGTCCCGACCGCGGTCCGGGAGGTAGTGACTGCTGTCATCTGAGATGACACACACCGAAGACAGAGAAGTCAAATCGTTAGCCGAGACGCACAGGTAGAGATCGGGTCTCACGCGCACGACGGCAGTCTGGAGACTCGTGTGCTCCTGCCGCAGTGATACCGGTGACTCAGACCGATGGCTCGGGGGGTCTCAGACCACATCCAGGAGGAGCCAGGTGGCTCCAGCTGTTCAGCGCAAACCCTGCAGGTCAGAGAAGAGGCTCAGATGCGTGTAAGACTCAGGCTGGCTTTCTGCGGATGAAGCACCAACCGAGCCCGTTTTTCTCTTTTTGAGCCGTTGCTTTAATACCGAGGACCAGTAAGTTGCCCGGAACGGCAGCATCAGAATAGCTTGTTAAAAACGCCAAACCCGGGGCCTCACCCCACACCTACAGAATCAGATTACCTGCAGTGTTCCACCAGCAATCGATTTGAACAGGCCCCCCAGGGGACGCTGATGCCCTGGCCCTTGGGCTCCTGCGGCTTTTGCCTGGCACTGTCTGACCTCGGGACCTCCCAAATTCTTTCTTCGTCTAATGGGATTGAGAACAGGTGAGAAGATGACATGAAAAGCCCAGGTCCCCTGTCTCCCTGCTTCCCCTGGGGGCCCCTCTCTATTTGCACAGCTGTTAAAATCCGCGAAGCAGTTGTTCATGAATATTTCAGGGCCTCTGACAAATCCTGAGCCTGATTAGCAAGGCACAGAGGCAGGAACCCAGAACCGCCTGACCTTACAGCCTGTTGCTAAGAGAAGCGGTTATTTATTCGTTGAATCCTAGTGGGACCCCCCTGAATCTGGAAGGAGAAGGCCTTAGTAAACATGGAACCCATGTCTGATGGGGGTAGTGGTTCTGACTGAACTTCGCCACGCTGAGAAATTTCTACGTGAAAAGTGACGGGGGATAGTCCCAATACTGTGGTTTAAGTGGGGTGCTCTCACTTGGTGATAAGTAACAGAAACTAGGGGAGCCTGGGTGGCTCAGTCGGTTAAGCATCCGACTTTGGCTCAGGTCATGATCTCACGTTTTGTGGGTTCAAGCCCCGCGTCGGGCTCTGTGCTGACAGCTCAGAGCCTGGAGCCTGCTTCGGATTCTGTGTCTCCTCCTCTCTCTGCCCCTCCCATGCTCATGCTCTCTCTCTCTCTCTCTCTCTCTCTCTCTCTCTCTCAGAAATAAATAAACATTAAAAAAAATAAGTAACAGAAACTAACTACATCAAGGGAGAAATAAAAGAAGTTTATTAGAAAGTGTGTCAATCAGGGTTCAATCCAAGGAACAGAACCAGGAGAAGGCAGATAGTAAGAGTTTTATTTCCAGGAATCGGCTTACAGCGGGCTGGCTAGGCAAGTCCTACCTCCGTAGGGTAGGATGTTGGGAAGATAGGCTGGAACACTAAGGCATGGATTGTAGCTGCTATCCACGGGCAGAATTTCTCCTCTTCCGGAAAGTCTCCATACTGTTCATAAGGGCTTTCACCTGGTTGGATCACGCCCACCCACATGATCTGGAATCAACTCACTTCCTTAAAGTCAACTGATCAGCGACTTTAATCACATCTACAGAATACTTCACTGTAACCTCTAGAGTTGATTAAATAACTGGGGACTATAGCCTAGCCACGTTGACACATACAGCTGACCATCACGGAAGGGCATGGAGTAGCTCCAAGAATAAAGGAAAAGCCACGCTGAAAGGACCAGGGACTGTTCTGGAAGTCCTAGTGGTGAGAACACCTGGGATGCTTCTGCCGGGAGCCATACTAGGGACAACAGTTCCAACCAGTGTTGACCTCCTGTCGTTGCTGCTCAAAGTGACGATTCCTGAGTTTATACGATGCCTTCACACACACACACACACACACACACACACACACACACACACACACGCCTCTCTCTCACAGTGAGAACACGGGTCCCACCGATATTGATACATCACTCAATACGCACATACTAGTTAGTTTCAGAACTACTGCAAGGTACCCCCACGAACAGAAAACACTCGAAACAAAGTGAAAGATGTCTTCACTCTTTCTCAGTTCCTAGACTATGTCCTCCTATAGATGTGGACATTCGGAATATATTCAAAAGTTGCTAGAATTACTTTCCGTGTGGGTATGTGGTTATAGTATCGCTATGATACACAGTTCAGGGCACCCATTTCTGTCTGAGTTCAAAGTTAGGATTTGCTTTCCAGACCCTTTTACATTTATTTTGTTCTTTTAAAATATTCACAAGTTTCAAGTGTCGGAGCCCTTTTATGAAGAGGACATGTAAAGGGAAGTTTCCCTGCCACCCCCCGCCTCCCTTCCTCCTTTCCCAGCCCAAGCCCATAGGAAACCATCTTCGGTCATTTCTGGTTTATCTTTCCCGAGTTTCTTTTTAGAAAAATACGCAAACACTGTATATGTTCCTATTTTCTCCTGGTTTGTACACAAAAGCATATTATCCATACTTAAACATCTTTAAAAACTGTGGTTAAAAAAAATACATTACATGAAGTTACCACTTAACCATTTTAAGTTCACAGGTCCATCCTGTCAGGCGTGCTCGCTCCGTGGTGCGACAGAGCCCTGGAACCTTCCCTCCTGCCAAACTAAAACTCTATCCCTGTTAAACAGTAACTCCACTCCTCACTTCCTTTAGCCCCCAGCAACCACGATCCTTGCTGTTTCTATGAATTCTACTACTTTAGGAAGTGGGATCACACAGCATTTCTGATTTATGCCTGGCTTACCTCACTTAGCATAATCTCCTCGATGTTCCATATCCATGCGTTTGTACCTGCATTTGTGACTTTTAAGATTTTCTGGAAGTCACCCCGTGTTCGGTTTTGTGACTGCATAATACTCTGTTGTATGGATTTGCAATTTTTTTTTTTTTCAGCCAGTCTTCTGTGAATGGGCATTTAGGTGGTTTTCGATATTTGACTGTAACAAAAAAAATGTCACAGCGAATAACGTCTTCCGCATGCGATTTATATTGGCAGAAGTGTATTTTCTGGGTAAATTCCGGGATGTGGGGTGGCTGTGGCAGAGGGTGGAGGCACCCTTGCTTTTGTTGGATGTTGCCAAGTCCCCTCCGAAGGAGGCTTGCCTTACAGCACTTCCTCCAGCAATCCGTGAGACTCCCCGTTTCCCTGCAGCGTCTCCAGCAAAGTGTGTTGATACGTTTTTGGATTTTTGCCCATGCGTTGGGCGAGAGACAGCATCTCAGGTCAGGTTCTAATTGGCATTTCTATTATGACAAGGTCGAGTGAGCATCTTTCCACGTGTGCCAAGACCATTCGTACGCCTTCCGTTGTGAGTCACGACATAGATTTGCCCGGTTTTGGATTTTCCTCTTCTCCCTCAACTTTTAGAGCGGAGACGGCTCTCTTGGCGACCGTACTTGCTACAAATAGATAATAATGTAAAGAAGGGACACGTTTATTGTTGTTATTTCTTTTTTTTCTGTCCAGCATTCAGGTCTTCCCTCCTGAAAGCACCACGATCTCCTTTTTAGGGAAATGTCCCACTGCGTGGAGGCGGAATGGGCCGCGTCTGCCTTCCCACACCCTGGCCCGGCTCCCTGGACCCTGACACTTGGGCAAGTGCCTGCAATTCCAGGGGGTCATTTGTCACAAGTGGCAATGGTGGGGAGCTCTTCCATCAACGCTGCTATAATTTGCAGCCCAGCCCTCCTGAGATTGCTGCATTCCTGTTGGTTCCCGGCCCCCTATTCCTGGCTCTGGCCGGGTCTTCTCCAACCTTCCAGGTAACCACCTGCTTCTGCCCACGCTCTCCAGAGTCAGTTTCTGTTGCTTACTCTCAATAATCCAGAATCATTCTTTCATTTGACGATAATTATTGAACTCCTACGAATGTATTATGTTAGGCATGAGCAGTACGGCTGCGAACAAAACAGAAAACGTCCTGCCTTCTTGGAGCTTACATTCTGATGGGGGAGACAGGCCATGCAGGAGAGAAATACGAAAGACAGACGGAACACGGGGAGGTGGTAAGTGTGCCGGAGAAAAACGAAGCAGGGCAAAGGGAAATGGGGGTGGGTTGGCAGGATTTTTTTTTTTTTATGTTTATTTATTTTGAGAGAGACAGAGTGCAAGCAGGGGAGGGGCAGAGAGAGAAAGAGACACAGAATCCGAAGCAGGCTCCAAGCTCCCAGCTGTCAGCACAGAGCCCGACACGGGGCTCGAACTCACGGACTGCGAGACGGTGACCTGAGCCGAAGTCGGACGCTTAACGGACTGAGCCACCCAGGCACCCCAGGTTGGCAGCAATTTGAACTGAGGTCGTTGGGGGAGGTTGCAGAAGTTGGCAGCTGACTGAACACTTGCCGAGCTGAGAATACAAACCACCCAAAACGACTGGGAAGAAAAACTTCCAGGCATAAGAGACAAAAGACCCATTGGTGCGGAGGCAAATGAGCATGATATTTGAGGACACCGTGCCTAGAGATGGGTGAGCGTGGGGGAGACCAGGAGGTGAGGTCCCGGAAGAAGGGTGGTGGGCGGGGCCAGTGGTGCAGGGTCATTTACATCATTGTAAAGACTTGGGATTTTGCTGGGAGGAAGACGTGAGCCAGGGAGGGTCCTGAGCAGAGGAGTGGCAAGATCAGACGTCTCTAACGGGATTCCTCTGGCTCCTAAGCGTAGAATAGACTATAGGAAGCAAGACGGGGCGGGGCGGGGTGGGGGGTGGGTGGAGAAACAAGGTAGGTAGGCAGGGATACCAGTGAGAAGACAGGAACTATGCACTTTAGAGCAGGGTGGCCATAGAAGGTGGACATCATGAAAAGGCGGTTTAAGTGTCTCCCTGTACTGACATTATCTCATATGCTCTCTGTGTTATGTGTGTCCACTTGGGGAATCGCCGTACTACAAAATGTAGATTTACATTTCCCACCACGGACCAGAAATCTTACTGAGTTGGAAGGAGAAGAGAGCCCCATGGGTGGTTGGCCTTCAGGGTCTCAACTGTCCTCATAGTAACAGGCAGAGCGGAACTATTATTAAAATGGTACAGAGGAAGAAACGGAGTCTTTGGGCTCTAGTGGAGGGAATCAGACCAAAAAAAAAAAAAAAAAAAAAAAGAAAGGAACTAAATTAAAAACTGGTCAGCTTTCCTAAAAGCCACGAGAAAGGATAAAATGAAGCTGGGCTAGGAATTGGGAGAGAGAGAAAACCTGAGGTTTGTATTGGAAAGAAAGAGAAGGAGTCAGCCAAGAAAGGAATGGAGAGAAGAGGGGGTCCTAGCAGGTGGTGGGAACAGCGTGTACAAAGGCCCTGGGGCAGGAATGTGTGGCTATGCCAGAGAAACCAAAGGAATGGGGCTTGGATTTTTACTCTAAGGGACAACCTCTGTTCATCTCCAATTTCACATGCACATACATGTGCTGCATTAGCTCTAGTTCAGCTGTTTTGTTTTTGGGGGGTAGAACGTGGAGCCATTTCTTAATTGCTCTATATTTAGCTTTGTTTAAAAATCTATAATTTAAAACCCACCGAGGGCTGGGCTGGTAATTCAGCGTCCATGGTCCATTTCCTCTCTGGCCTTGGCTGCTGTGCCAGCCCACCAAGGTGACAGCATGCGCCAGTCACGATGGAAGTGTTTGTGAGCAGAACATCTGCTCCCCCAGAGCTGGCCTGGCTCTACTTGCCAAACCCCAGAGCTAATCCCAGGGCCCCTTGTTTTAGTTTCCTACAAAGGGGGGTGGCAAACGGGGACAGCGGAACGGCTGGGGCTTAGTGGAGGGAGGTGGCGAACAGCATCACGGGCCCTGGGTCATTTCAAGTCTAGGCTGTGCTATTTAGCAATCACATCACTTCCTCTCTCAGGGCCTCAGTTTGCTCGCCTGTCAAATGGACTGGATGGAATAAGAGGCTCTTACTTACTGGAAGCATTCTTATTTACTGTTAGTGGGAGTGTCATTTGGCGTTCCTTTCTCGTAGGGTCATTTGACAATAGCACAATTTTTTTTTAATTTTTTAATGTTTATTTCTTTGGGGGGGAGGGGCAGAGAGAGAGGGAGACACAGAATCCAAAGCGGGCTCCAGCCTCCGAGCTGTCAGCACAGAGCCCGACGCAGGGCTCGAACTCACAAACCGTGAGATCATGACCTGAGCTGATGTCATACGCTCAACCAACTGAGCCATCCAGTTGCCCCGACAATACCAGTTTTAAAGGCACATCCTGTGATGCAGGAGTCCTAGCTCTAAGGGGCTCCGTGGGAGGCCGGGTGGCTCAGTCGGTTAAGCATCTGACTCTTGGTTTTGGGCTCTGGTCCTGATCTCACAGTCCGTGGGATCGAGCCCCGCATCGGGCTCTGCTCTGACAGTGCAGAGCCTGCTTGGGATTCTCTCTCCCTCCCTCTCTGCACCTCCCCGGCTCGCCCTCTATCACTCTCCCTCGAAATAAATAAATACACATTTAAAAAAAAATAAGAGTCTTTCTTCCAGATGTGTTCACACTCGTATGGTTAAGGAGGCACGAAGACGTTCACATTAGCACTATTTGTGATAACATAGATGAGAAGCAACCTAAATGTCCACCAGTAGGCAACTGGTTATATAAATTATGGCGCGTCCTACAAAGGAGTAGTGTGCAGCCTTTGAAAAGAAGAAGACAGATCTATATGCAGACGATAAGAAGACAGATCTATATGCCTAAAATATAGCTGCATAAAATGGCAAATGCCGTGTACGTTGAGTTTTTAAAAAAGGTGATGACGTCATATGCTTGCATCCGTGTGTGGCTTCTTTAGACACAAGAAATCTAGTAACAGTGGTTGTCCTGGGAACAAGGACAAGATGGGGTGGAAGGGAGGCTTCCTTTCCACAGTACGATCTGAAACGTTCGCCACAGGCACGATTAAATCGATACATTAAATTTTAGAATGTTTGAAATGCCCACAGAACCAGATAGGCGGCCTCACTGGCCGAAACGGGCTGAGTGTAACACAGCAGGCAGCCGTGGGGGACGCTGGTGATCTGGAGCGCTCAGCTTCACCCAGAGGGACAGCTGTCACTCAGCCCTCGCAACACGGCCACGGCTCGTGTGGTCAGACCCGACTTCTCAAGAGACACCGAAATTCACATTTTAACGTGAACTCTTCTGATGCTTACGCGTTCGCACCTGATTTACGCCGTTACAAAACCAGATGGCGTTTGCCCCTGTTTGCATCCAGCGTATGACCGCTGTACTCGGTGACCTCCAAACGTCCTTTCAATTTCACCCATCCTCCGCCTGGGACGCTTACAGCCACGGCACACGTATTTGCTTGCACACAACGGGTCTTCTTTAGGTTGGTGCGGGGGATTCTTCGGTGGGTGGCCCGGCCAGTAGGACACAGTGACATCTCCACGCCAGCGGCCATAGGAAGTGGGAAAAGCATTGGGCTTTGGTAAGCACAGGAAGCCTGGCCTGTGGCAGTCCGCCTTGGTGTCCTCATCTCAGAAATGGGGACCGTCGCCATCCTGCCCTGCCAGGAAAAGCTGAATGTAAGTGCCCTCTGACCTCGGCAGGACACGGGCATCGCGTTGCTTCAAGGACACAAACCTGGACAGCCAGCCCCAGGCCTCCTGGTAAACGTCCTCCCTACCCTGGGCTCACGGGGCCCTGGAGAGTTTGCTGCCCTACGGAGGAAGTTCAGAGAATCCGACGTCATGCACATCCAGACCCCAGAAGCACCCCCGCAAACTCACAGACCCCCAGCGGATAGTGAGACACCCACCCCTGTGTTCTAGCACGCATCCTCCGAACGTTCTAGAACGGAAAGACTACTTCATTAAGAACGGCGTGTGAGCCCAGCAAGAGGTGATTTTCCACCGCCTGTGGAATGACTTGACACGGAAAACAAAAGTGTTTAAGTCAGAGCTGAAAGGACAACTTGCACAGCAGGACAAAAATTTCTCAACCGATCCCTGCTTTTGCCACCCGTATCAACATGCTTTTGTTGTCTACGTTCATTATGTTTTTAAGTTTATCTATTTTGAGAGAGAGAGAGAGAGAGCGAGCGAGCACGAGAGGGGCAAATAGAATCCCAAACAGGCTCTGCACTCCCAGGGCGGAGCCCGATGTAGGGCTCGAACCCACAAACCCTGAGATCATGACCTGAGCTGAAATCAAGAGTCGGACGCCCAACCGACTGAGCCACCCAGGTGCCCCTATTGTCTACATTTAGACAACAGAGAAAATGAGAGCCTCCTTCAGTGTGGCTGAGGTTCCGAGCTCCACGAGAAAGACGTGAGAAGTGCACGGGCCATAAATAATGTATTAAAAAGCAATTATTTATTTCCTTCCCTCTAGTGGCTAGTAGCTGCCTGTTTCCCCTTGAATGAATCTGTTTCCTGGACCGCCGCCCTCAAAAAACCGTAATAACAAGACAGCCGGCCTTTCCGCACAAGACGACTGATTACGGAGGCCACTTGGCCAGGTTCGCAGAGGCTGCAAACCGCGAGGAAGGATAATGCCCGTCAGCGCGGAGCAGGGAGGTGATTATCCATTCACACGAGACTCCCCCGAACAATCCGGGAAGAGCAGCCTCAAAGACATACTTGAGAGGTGATGCGAAGGCGGAAACGATCAGCCTCGTCTCCCCAGTTACGGGACCGGTGCAAGTGGGAAGAGAGAGGGAGCTCTTTGTGTATAACACCGGCAGGCAAATCAACACCTGAGCCTGTGAGCGCCCCCCCCCCAACCCCCACCCCGCGCTGCCGGATTGAGATGTGCGGGGAAGTGACGCCACATTTCACATCGCTAATGAACGCACAGCCTGGCAACTGAGAGCCTCTCATCCCGTCCGCCCGTCTCTCCTCGCCTCCTGTCCAGCCAGCCTCCGGAGGATGAGATGTTTGTTTGGGAACAGAGAGAGACAGCTTCAGGATCCGGACCATCAGTACCCGGATCCTTTCCACTGAGAGAAACCCCTGGCATGCAAGGCCGCGGCCCACATGTCCCTTCCTATATCTGCAGCGACGCCACTCCAGCCAGACGGCCTTCCCACTTAACCATTTCTGGGGTGTTCCTTGAACCACTTTGCCAATGCCCTTGCCCTGGGATTCTCCGGCCTCGTCCCTCCTCTCTTATCTTGCTCGTGGTCTGCCACGGCTCTGGGAAGCCTGCCCTCTCCTCCTTATGGTGGGGTCTCCTGCCCGGTACTATGGTTCGCTTGCACGTCTGAACCGCCCCCTGTCCCCACCAATACTTCACAGAGCAAATCCATACATGCCAACATCCCATTTTCCCCACAGTTTTTGTTCGGCGATTACGCTTGGCCCCGAAGAAACGGGTTGAGCGAGGCAATGCTTCCTGGTCTCGCTTTCCTGGTCGTAATGAAGCGGACGACCTTGTCCGGCTCACAAAGTTCTTGGTGGGAAGCGGGGGGGGGGGGGGGGGGGGGGGGGGGGGGGCGGACCATGAACTGAAGAACTGCAAGCCATGCTTTAAACTTGCAAAAGAAGTTGATCATTGCAAGGATTTACAGGTTTTGAGTTTCCCTCCATCACATCTTGCCCTTCAAACGCTCCCACGAACAGGGTGTGGGAGAAAAGGATGTTCCCAGTTTTTATAGATGGGGAAACAGGAGCCTGTAAAGGCGAGTGACTGACTTAGGGAAGAAACAGAAATAGAAAGAGAGCCCCGAGAGGGTCTTTAACATCCCAACCTCTTGCTTTTTCATTAGATTACAGGGCCTCATTAACAGCCCTTCTGTTCTCATTCTCAGAGAAATGGTCATTTTAATAACTCACATCCAGAAAGCTTTTAGTGAGTAGCTACTTTGCACCAGGAGGAGACTCAAAGGCCTGGGCTGGCTCAGGGAACCTTAGTCAATGAGTTCCAGCCCAGGAAATGAAGCCTCTGACAGGCACCCCGGGTGGCTCAGTCGGTTAAGCATCCGACTTCGGCTCAGGTCGTGATCTTGCGGTTCGTGAGTTCGAGCCCCCGTTTGGAGCCTGCTTCCGATTCTGCGTCTCGGTCCCTTGTGCTCTGTCTCTCTCTCTCAAAAAAAAATTTGAAAAAAAGAGTACCTCTGAAGTCTTAATCCTCGTAAAGTGCACAGAACAAAGCCAAGCATCTGTAGACTATTGTCGATTTGCCCAACAAATATTTGGTGTCTTCAGTGTCCTAAGCATTGTTTTAGGCGCCACGCATTCAGCACTGACCAAAACAAAGCCCTTGCCCTCAAGGGGCGTGTTGGCCCATAGAGAGGCAGGGAATAAACACACAAATGAACAATCTCAAGTCATTTGGTTAGCTTTTCTTAACTGCCATTTCATAGATTATGACATTTTTCATTTGATTTTATTGGCAGAGAATGTGAACACTTATTGGGTCATTGATTTTAAATTTCTACATGACTTGGCTTCTAAAGATCCCAATTTGACTGTCAATGTCTCATTGCCGATCGCTCACTGGTAAGCCAATTCAACTGTAGCCTAGAACTAAAACCCATTTAGGTTTCAGACCCTAAACGGTATAAACGCAGGGTTTGCTTAAATTAGGGCTTGCACACTCAAGTGTTTGCTGAGGTCAGGTGAGTCCCATAAAAAGGGGCAGCTGACGGGAGGTCACTGTCACAACGGGGAAATGCGCGGGTGTTGGGGGGGGCACCGAATTTTCCGGTCTTTTTCAAGACTACGGCAATTCAGAATTAAAAAAAAAAATTTTTTTTAATGTTTATTCAGTTTTGAGACAGAGACAGAGTGCAAGCAGGGGAGGAGCAGAGAGCGAGGGAGACCCAGAATCCGAAGCAGGCTCCGGGCTCCGAGCTGTCAGCGCAGAGCCCGATGCGGGGCTCGAACTCACAAACTGTGACATCATGACCTGAGCCGAAGTTGGACGCTTAACCGACTGAGCCACCCAGGCGCCCCTTTGGAATTTTTTTTAAAAATAAAATGTCTTGATTTTTGTTGAGTGGAGACAGATTCACCTTGAAGATGAAACCATCGAACTGGACCAAGTGTGGGGAAAAACTAAAATCTTCTGCAGGCCTGAGCTTCAGCCTGAGCTTTTGCAAAGATCCTTTGTTTATAACATTGTGCGTTATTTTCAACTTTGTCCGAAACTGCCCTGCCTTTGAAAGACACCGCGGTTTTGTTCCTTTTGTCTGTCTCTTTTGCCGCCATCGTCCGTGACAGCGGTCGCTATAAGCAGATTTTGAGGGCCAGACCATGGCACGTTCTTGGGCATTGAATCCTTTCCACGGTAGCCCATTTTTTGGTGGAGTCCATCCGAGCATGGGGGAGAGAACCCGTTCCTACTCTCCCGACTTGAGTACTCACTGCCTCTTTGTACTTTCCTTCTTTCTGGTGATGTTTGTTTTCCTTGCATATGAATGTGTCCCGCAGCAGAAGGCTGGAATCCAAAAGGGAGCAAGTGTGGGGCCTGAGTCTGTCTGGCACAATACAGATGAAACCGGAACCCTCGGGCCTCCCCTGCTTGCCACAGACATCCAGGAGACTTTGGCTCTGTGTTTCCCTGAAGACAACAGGATCAGAGTAACGGGTCGCCCGGTCCCAGAGTACAGCCGGCCGCGGGGCTGAGCGGGGCTCAATTCTGCACCAATGGTGAGTGACTGGTGGAGAATTTGGGGCCAGCCCGACATGCGAGTGTGAGTGAGCCTTTATTCCTGGGTTCTCAGAGCCAACCAAGGCAGCTTCGAATCATAACAAGCTTTTCAGGGCTTTGGACTCCGGCCTTCACCAAATGCAATTCAGAAGGGATGAGTTTAAGGTTTCGGTGCCTGTGTTTCAAAGAAGCCGTTCAAGTAAATGCACAAATCTGGCACCTCCCGAGGTAGGGGTTCTGAAAGCTGAGGGTGTGGGGGCCTGAGGACACAGGTTTCTGCCCCCACCCTTGGCACCCTCCACATTTAGCTTCGGAAGGTCTAGGATAGGGCCCAAGAAACTTGCTTTTCTGGCAAGTTCCGAGGTGATGCCGATGCTGCTGATCCAGGGACCACACTTTGAGGAGCACTGTTCTAAGAAAGTGGCAAACGGTTTTCGAAAAAGTCAGGAATGCACGCTCTTGAAACACGTGTTGCTCTGAATGACGTTTCGAGGCTTCCAGTCTAGTGGAAATCAAATCAGGAAATCTGGATGTCAGCCCTGACCTTGCGTTACCAGCTCTGTGGCCTTGGGCAAGACCCTTGCCTTCTCTGAACCTCAGCTCCCCAAGCCCCGCCCCCTGAACCGGAAGCTGAGATTAAGAACTCTGCAGCCCTACTTTTCAAACAGGGGTGTGGGGAGACACCCGTGCTCAAGACCCTCCGTGAGGGACATGAGGGACTGTTATTGGGACCTTGGGGCTTTGAATTGGGGGTTCTGTTTGTGTCTTTCACTGTGGGGAGTCCTCTGCCCAGAGACTTTTTTTTTTTTAATGTTTATTTATTTGTGAGAGAGAGACAGAGTGTGAGCGGGGGAGGGGCAGAGAGAGGGAGACACGGAATCCGAAGCAGGCTCCGGGCTCTGAGCCATCAGCACAGAGCCCGCGACGCAGGGCTTGAGCTCACAAACCTCCAGATCATGACCTGAGCCGAAGTCGGAAGCTCACTTGACTGAGCCACCCAAGCACCCCTGCCCAGAGACTTTAAAGGTGGAAGTCCCTCAGAATTTGAGATCAATAGGTTCATTTTCATGAAGAATTAATCCTTACTCAGAAACAAACAAACAAACAAAAAAACATTGTGACTTTCTCAGTCTCCAAGAACCTCTCCCAGCCTGAGAAAGAGGTTCGCTTCCGAAGTAGGCAAAGGTCTCAAAATAATGGCAACGTGTACGAGCGGATGGGGCTCCTCTTCGTGTGGAGGGTTGGTTTCAAATATTGCGTTAAAAACAAAGATTGTCGACTTGAAAAATAATTCCGCATCAAGGAAGAGCTTAATTAGGCCAAGACAATAAGCAGATGTTAGAATCATGGAGAACACCACGGGGTCTCTGCGAAATGGCTAGGGCTTGGCTCACCGAGCACGTCTTGGGCTGTCTTGTGTCTTCTCCGGCACAGTGGACAGAAACTCTTCCGTAATGAGCTCTTGATTTCTGTCTTGATTATAAATAGACATTTCTTCTCCCTATTGGCCCAGCGCACATCCATGCTGGGCAAACTAGATTTTTCTCTTCCATTTCCAGGATCCTTTGCAATATCAAGCCCGAAGGCTGGGCTGAGTCGGCAGCTGGGTGTCTGGCAGGCTGATGGGGGCTGCACAGGGTCACAGCAGAAATGAAGGTGGCAATGAGAGTTATGAGACAAGTTCAATGTCTCACTTCCCGCTCCTAAGCACCAAGTCCCAGGATCGTCTGAAGCCGGGTTGTGGCTTAACAGGCCGATTGATTTCAGGTGTGCTGTGTGCCCAGTATGGGCCAGGTCTGAAACAAGTCTGTAGCCAGATTAATTATAAGTTGACTCTCACCCCTCAATTTTCAGCTGCGGAGCGGGCAATTTAATCACAGCAAAGCGGGGGCGCCTGGGTGGCGCAGTCGGTTAAGCGTCCGACTTCAGCCAGGTCACGATCTCGCGCTCCGTGAGTTCGAGCCCCGCGTCAGGCTCTGGGCTGATGGCTCAGAGCCTGGAGCCTGTTTCCGATTCTGTGTCTCCCTCTCTCTCTGCCCCTCCCCCGTTCATGCTCTGTCTCTCTCTGTCCCAAAAATAAATAAACGTTGAAAAAAAAAAAAAAAAGAATAATCACAGCAAAGGGGAAGAGAATATGAAATGACCTCCTGCCACCAACGGCTGCACATCTATAGTGTCAGCTGTTCCTTTAATCGAAGGTTAGTAGTGTGACGGTGTGTGTTTGGAGTGAGCCTGAGACTTTCCAAAGGGTTGGGATAGAAGACCGGGTGTGACGAACTAACCGCCTTGGAATCCTGAAATTGTGCCGCGTTCCAGTCAGAAGAACGTTTACACACCACGGCGTCTAGCCTCCTTACTTTACGGATGGCGAAACTGAGGCCCAACGCTGGGGGAAGGACACGTCCAAATTCACTTGGGTTTTAGTGAAAGAATCATAGACCTGAAAGTCAAAGCTGGAAGGGCTTCAGGGTCATCCAGGCAACCTCCCCATTCAGCGGGTAGCCAGCAGGTGGCAGAATCCCTCTCTACGGCTGGAATCCTTCCTGCAAGAGGGCACTCACTGTTTTCAGGAGTATATCGTTCCTTTCTCCGATAGCTAGAAGCATTGGAAAATCACTGCTTTATTTCTGTCTTCCTGTGGTTTCCTAGTTCTAGCCTAGGGGACACCTGAATAAATCTCAATCTTTCCTTTAATTGCCATTCCTGTGGCTATTTGAGGCCATCTATCATATTTTCTATAAATCTCTTTCCTTACAGAGGACAAGCGTCCCTTATGCCTCCTGAGATTCACTGTCCCTTTCTCTCAGCACCCAATCACTCTGCTCACGTTTATCTGCGTCCCTCTTGAAAGTACGAAGCTTCAAACTGAATACAACCTTCCTGTGGTCTAATGAACACGACTACGTTCTTTGTTCTAAAGTCTTCATGTCTATTAAATCATCCTAAGATCACACTGACTGCTCTCAGAAGAAATCATTTGGGATCCTTTGGTTGGAAGTGATGTGAATTCAATTCTAAGCAGCTTAAATGAAAGTGGGAATTTAATGGCTCACGCAACCACAGAATCAGAGTCGAACTTCAGGTATGGATGGATCCAGGGGCTCAGGCAACATTCGCCTGAGGTAGGTATCTCTGTAGCCATGGCTCAACTTTTCCGATTGTTGGCTCCCTTTCCAGGCAAGATAAATGCCAACCACGCTGTCCTAGTCCCTTGAGGCTGTTATAATCATATGCCACAGACTGAGTAGTTTTGTAAATAACAGCAATTCATTTCTCGCGGCTCTGGAGGTGGGAAAACCGACATCAGAGGGCCACCGTGGTAGGGCGAGTGCCGTTCCCGGACTGCGGACCTCTCGTCGTGGTTAAATGGGCTAGGAACTCTCAGGGGCCTCTTTTATAGGAAACTGATCCTATCCACGAGGCCTCCACCGGAATGGTTTAAGCATCTCCCAAAGGCCCCACCTCTAATAACACCATCTGCAAAGATTAGGATTCTAAGGTATGAATTTTAGGAGAACGCATTCAGACCACAGCACATGCCAAACTTAAACCTTCAAAGTTCCCAATACATGGGAACAAAAGAGAGGGGGCCTCTGAATTGCTTTGCTGGGGCTGTCATCGCAGGGACCACACTCTGAGCGGCTTAAACGACAGAAATCGATTATCTCGTGGTGCCGGAGACTAGAGGTTTGAGACCACAGTGTTGCCAGGCAGGACTGGCTCTGTAGAAAAGTTTTTCCACTACCCTTCTAGGTTCTTTTGGCTGGTCTAGTAATGAAATGGACAGAAGACCGATGAACAGGAAAAGAACTAATTTCGTTACCTGCTTACGGGAGCCCCATGAGAATAGGAGACCCCCAGGCTTAATGGAAGCTTATATATATTCCCATCCTCAGCTAAGGAGAAGGGGGGAGTGGTCTGGGGTTCAAAGAGGAGGAAGACAGTCCACGGGAAGAAAGGAAGGGCCAACGTTCCGTAAACAAAGGTCCGCCATGCCACGCACACGGAGAGGAATTTGGTCTCCGGGGCCGGACGGGCTTCCCCGCCTCTCCCCCTACTTAGCCCGTATTCTTTGTGGCTATTTCTGGTGATATTCCCTTTCTGGACCAGGCCCTTTATGTGAAATATTTTAGGCAGTTGAGGGGGAGGTAAAAGCTCTTGCCTGGTCTCTTGGGCCTCGATCGACTTCAGCCCCCAGTCATCTGCATGCCACAGTGGCTTCTCTGGGGGAGCCTCAATCCGACCCCTTTCAGCTCCTTAGGAGGCCCATGAGGAAGAATCCGTCCCATGCTCTCTTCTAGCGGCTGGTGATTTGCTGGCCGCCTCTGGGGGTTCTAGAAGCACTATCCCTCTGGTGTTCTCCCTATGTGCTCATGCGTCTGTGTCCCAATTTCCTCTTTTTTTTTTTTAATTTTTTTTTTCAACGTTTATTTATTTTTGGGACAGAGAGAGACAGAGCATGAACGGGGGAGGGGCAGAGAGAGAAGGAGACACAGAATCGGAAACAGGCTCCAGGCTCTGAGCCATCAGCCCAGAGCCCGACGCGGGGCTCGAACTCACGGACCGCGAGATCGTGACCTGGCTGAAGTCGGACGCTTAACCGACTGTGCCACCCAGGCGCCCCCCAATTTCCTCTTTATATAAAGATGCCAGGCACTCCGGTAGGACCTCCTCTCAACCACTCGCATCTGCAACAGCCCTAGGCCCAGAGAAGGGCACGTTCTGAGGAGCACGGGGAGCTAGGACTTCAACACACATATTTGGGGGTGGGGAGCGGGGGGGAGGGGGGACACGGTTCTGCCCACAGCAGCCTCGACTCAGGACAGTATTGCCAAAGACGCTCAAGGCTGCATCTCCCGGATTTCTACGGAATCACACCCCCATCCCTGAAGCGATTAACCACCGTGGTGCCAGAACCAGTGGTGAAGCCAACACGACCCGAACCACCGGGAAAGGGGGAGGGGAGACACTCGAGGGAGATAAAGGCGCCCTTAGAAGCACGAATGGGGACCAGGCAAAAGCCAAACCAGCAGACGTTCACCCCACAGGGATGATGGAGCAAGCCAGGACCCATGGCCCGGGGGCTGGGCCACAGCTGAGGCTCCAGAAATAGGCAACTTCAAGGACGGGCTTGCCTTTATCCCCTTAAAAAGAAATCGCCTGTGCGTGTGTCACGAGTCAGAAAGGGAAGCCGAGCCGCCAGGCTGTTTTCGGTTCCTACAGAGCATCGTAGAGACTGCTGCGGCCCTTGGTAGCTGTGTGTTTTGCATCCGTTTTCTTTTCATATTGGAAGATTAAAACAATAGCTCCTGGTTATCATCCGGCGCATTATTGATTAAAATCCTTGCCCGAAGACTTTCCATCTCACTTTTCAGCATGGCGCGATTTACTTTTCTTTTTACTCCCTGTAACATATGATTAATGCTGATCTCCCGAGTCCCGGTGAGATGAAGCCGGGTGTCAGGCACGATTTGTCAGCTTGGAAGTATAGATTATTTTATGTTTCTCGAACTTTGTGGCCAAGGGAACACAGCTCTTGATTGTTAAATCCATCCACACTTTCCCCTGGGCTATGAAATGCCAGAAACATTAAATAGCCCACTTAATACATAACCTCATTCTGTACGCTTGACTATTTTGTTTTTAATTTTTCTTCCCTTTCCCGGCTGCTCACACGAAATGGGATCAAAGAAAAAAAATTATCCTCGCTGGATTTTGTTAAAATATTAATAGGTTAGGGTTGACTGGCTAAATTGAATATCTTTGCTGATCTCACTTGCATGTTTAACTTGTGCTTAGGAAAATATGTTTCCTAGGTGATAACCTTTTATGTACCAGCCTGACTTCATTGAAATGCATAGAGATAAAAATATGTCACGCTCAGCGGCTATGCTATTCTTGTGTGGCACTGTGATTATTCAGATGGTAATTGACCCCCACCTGTAGACAGCTCTTACTCTGTAGTCAATCATTTCATTTGATATTAAAATATGTCCAAGTCCAATTATATAATTTACATTACAAATCATGCTGAATGCCAGGGGTCTCTGAACCGCTGACAAATGCAAAGGAAGCAAAGGAATCGGGGGTGGGGGGGAGAGAACCCTGGTCAATAAATGAAGTGAATTCCACCGGGCGGAGGGTTCAACTTCCCTTATTTGTGTCCACAAGAGCTTTTGTGCATGTGTCATTGAAAGAGTAGCTATGGCCTTCTCGCTGCACCATAAATGGCAGCGTGTGAGACGCCTTTCTGAGGACCGTCTCCCCCCTTTCCTGGCAAAGAATCGCTTCTCCCATTAGGTGAAGAAGTGAGGGCTTGTCCAGGCCTGGAGGGAGAGCAGATCTATTCAAAGGAAGAAGGCGTCAGGTCTGGGAGGTTAAGGTGGCTCCTTGCGGCCGAACCCAACACAGGCACGGAGGGTAGACTAGTAAATTAGGCTTGCGTGTTTCCAAACCCCAGATCTTGGCCATCACACTCGGCACTTGCATGGCTATTATTGGGAGTCACAATATTATTACTTACCTGGTATTTAATATGTGCCCGGCACCGGGTTGAATATTTCAGATGCGTTGTCTGGGTGGCCCTCACGACACAGCCACGTGAAGTAGTAGGTCTGCTGTTGGTACCCTTTTCCAACGAGGAGAACGGGCACAGCGGTTCCAGGGCTCGCCCGGGGCCATTGGGTTAGAAGGCGGCCCAGCAGGCGGTGGCAGAGCTGGGGTCAGTGACCACCCTGCTCTTCTGGATCAGGCATCAGATGCCTATGGTGACCACGCAGGACTGGGAAGGTGCACAGGACAGGGTCTTAACAGGACTCAGTGGGGCTTCTGGGAGAGCAGGAGGGTCTGGGTGGGAGTGGGGATCCTCGGTGAGGGGGATCCAGGTAGGGAACTCACCAACCACGGAGTTTCCGATGGATGTGGGCTATCCACTCGATGTGACACGTTGGAAGGGCCAACGCCTGTCCCGCCCCAAGGCCTTCAAAAGCTCTTCTAGGCCGGGCGGGGGGGGGGGGGGGGGGGGGGGGGAAGGCATGACGATTTCTCCTGCGGATACGCAATACTTCCGGCATGGGGGCCACGCAAAGCCAGACTTCCTTGCTCCTTCTTCTGCCACATTCCAAAGTTGCTGGGCTCAGCCGTTGCCGGGGCCACTGGCTTCCAGAAGCGAGTGCCGGACTGGTCCAGGCGCATGAAAGAAAAAGCTCTACTCCCCACAAAGTGATTTGGGGCGCCTAGAGCTGGGTTGTGTTTCTGATGCGGACACCTGATCCTTGAAATGTGCTGGGAGTCCTGCCCTGCTGGCTACGAACCACGGGTTTGCTGCCAGTGCGTCTCCCACAGGGGCGAGCTTTGGAGCGACATCCCCTGGCAGTCCTGGGGAAGAGTACCTGGGGCAGATGCCCATCAGCCGACAGTCCAGCTCGTGATGTTTATATCCCGTCCTCCTCCACTCCTAATCACTTAGAATAATTGTGAAAAGCACTGAGTCCGCAGACACACCCCTGGGTTCAAATTCCTGCTCTGCTGTCTGCTGGCTGTGAGATCCAGGATAAGTTACCCTCTGTTTGCCTCGGTTTCCTCATTTGTAAGCAAAGTGAACAGCAGTGCCTGCCTTATACAGTTGTAAGAATGGAGAGTTAGGGGCACCTGGGTGGCTCAGCCGGTTAAACAGCTGACTTTTGATTTCGGCTTCGGCCTTAATCTCACAGTTCGTGGGTTCGGGCCCCGTGTCGGGCTCTGCACTGATGGCACGGAGCCTGCTTGGAATTCTCTCTTTCTGTCTCTGTCTCTGCCTCGCTCTCAAAACGAATAAATAAGCTTAAAGAAAAAGAACTAAGAGTTAAAATGCAATTGGAACAATGCCTGATAAATAGGAAGAGTGCACGTGAAGCGTTAAATAAATTTGCCTTTTTTCTTAAATAAAGATTGTTTTTCTGGGGCGCCTGGGTGGCTCAGTCGGTTGAGCGTGCGACTTCGGCTCAGGTCATGATCTCACGGTCTGTGAGTTCGAGCCCCGCGTCGGGCTCTGTGCTGACAGCTCAGAGCCTGGAGCCTGCTTCGGGTTCTGTCTTCTCCTCCTCTCTCTGCCCCTCCCTGCTCGTGCTCTGTCTCTGTCTCTCAGTAATAAAATAAACGTTAAAAAAAAAAAAAATAAGGGGCGCCTGGGTGGCGCAGTCGGTTGAGCGTCCGACTTCAGCCAGGTCACGATCTCGCGGTCCGTGAGTTCGAGCCCCGCGTCGGGCTCTGGGCTGATGGCTCGGAGCCTGGAGCCTGTTTCTGATTCTGTGTCTCCCTCTCTCTCTGCCCCTCCCCGGTTCATGCTGTGTCTCTCTCTGTCGCAAAAATAAATAAACGTAAAAAAAAAAAATAAAAAAATAAAAAAAAAATAAAACAAAAAAAGATTGTTTTTCTCACCCAGTTGTTATATGCCATCTATATTTATTTCTTATCATCTTTTAAAAAAACCCATATGCAAGTACTAAATATTGTTTTAAATTCTGTGCACGGACTGTCAGTGGACTGGGCACTGCACTATGGGGCATCTCCCAAAGAGTCAAGTTCCAGCCCCTCTTTGCACATTGCCTCCCACTGACAACTCACCACATACCTGTACCTTGTGCTCTGTTGATTTAGGTACTTAAAGAATACGAAGCTGTGTCCTTACTTTGTGAGAGGCAGGATAGCATAGCGGTTAAGTCCACTGCACAGGTCTAGAGCGGAAGGACACAGGTTTGCGCCCCAGCTCTGCCATCTTGGCTGAGCAGCACCATTACTCTCCCCGGGTGTCTCAGCTTCCTCATTTGGGAACTGGGGACGGTAATAGAACCCACCTCTTCAGGGCGGTCACAAGAACGGAACGAGTTAATTCGAGAAAGTACTTAGTTCAGGGCCGGGCCAAACGAGTCCTCCCGAAGTGTGAGCTCAGCGGGTCTTTGGTATTTCGGTCACATTTATATGTTAAATAAAAGCCCTTAAGCCTGCGTAAGGGCCCAAAGAATGAACCAGCGACTTCCCTGCCCAGGCTCTGGGAGAGAGCTTTTTGAGGGGGCTCCACAGCCCTTTCTCCCCCGCTGGAGATGCACAGCAGAGAGCCAGAGACTCGGGAAGCTAGCTGATCTGGGAATGAGCCGGTCATTCCTCCTTTGAATCAGAAATCCCGGCAACAGAAATCACCTCTCTGTGAATGAGCCAGACGCTCTGGCCAGGGAAAATTTCCCAGGCACTTTCCGGAGACTCATTTTGAAAGTGAATTGAGACATTATCTTTAATTAAAGCGGCAATCTGCCCCCCATGAGTTTCCCATCCCTAGATGCCCAAGCGATGGCCTCTGTTTTGTCCCCTCCCTGCCTTCTCTACCTCCTTTTAATTTCAAGCCCATCAGCAGGCCAGTTTACTAAATTGGTTTTAATGGAAATTTAGCCAGCATGAATAATAATGAAATGTAAAATTATTCCTTAGCTAATGAACAGCCAGCGGCTTTGGGGTTAATCGTTTGCTTCTGGTGTCAGCTTATTTATATTGAAATAGAATTGTAATAGGATTCCAAACTAAAACTGTTTCACATTCTTGATCACCGCTTACCTTAGGGTTTATTCTTTATCATTAGCCATTGTTCCATAATCGCTCCCACTTTGGACCTACTTGTGAATTAATTAATTACTTAGCTAAACTTGAGTGGTATTTTCTTTAAAAGACAGAAAACTTGTCTTATTTTACCTTAGCATTGTGTTTTTGTTCCAAAGGTCTCCATACGCACAGAAGTATCTTCTTCCCTGACCAGCTGGTCATCTTGATAAGTGCGGAATCATGACCTCTGGCTGTCTCCACTGATCCCCTCAGAGGACTCAGGGACAGACGGGAGAGGGATTGTCCATTTCTAGAAACTCATTTTCCTTTCTGAGGACTCAGGGTCCCCATTAGAAAAATATATGGGGTTAGATCACTAGAGCAATGTTTTTTACACCTGTGGAGGTTCTTCAGGAGTTGTTGCTGGCGGACATTGGTAGACCAGGGATGGATGGATCGGTTACTCACTTGGGAGGGAACTGGTTATCCGATCAGTTCTTTCTTTTACAGATAGGTTTTCTGACTGAGTTTTTGTTTGGAAAAACAAAAAAAACCGGAAGGTGAGGCTTACCCTGTTTTTTTTAAAGAAAGCTTACACTCTGGACCAGATTCATAGTTTCCAAATCTGGCTACGTTGAAATCACAAAGGTAATAATTTCTTGGATGTAACACCAAAAGGACAGGCAACAAAAGAAAAAAAAATAACAAATTGGACTATCAAACTTAAAAGCTTCTTTGCATCAAAAGACACTATCACCAGAGTGAAAAGGCACCCCTCAGAATAGGACTGCAATCCTGTGTCCAATGAGGGATTAATATCCAGAAGGCATAAAGAACTCCCACAACTCAACAACAAAACCCCAAACAACTGATTCAAAAATGCTCAAAGGACTTGAACAGCTATTTCTCCAAAGAAGATACTCAAATGGCCAAATAAGCAAGTGGAAAGACTTGCTAATCATGTCAATTAGGGAAAGACCCCTAATCATGGGGGAAATGCAAATTAAAACCGCCGTGAGATATCACTTCACACCTACCTACCTACCTCAAAGGATGCCGGTGAGGTTTAATGATAAAATATGTGGAAAATATTTAGCCCAGTGGAACATTAAATAAATTATTGATACGTCAATTAGTTCCCCTGATGCGTATTGAGCACCTGCGGTGTGTCGACTAAGGTGCCCTGTGCTGGTGATCTGGGTTCCGGGGACCATGTCCTACCAATGAGCTTGCAAGAGGGCTCGGAGAAAGGTTAGATGGTAATGAAAGACAAAACTGTTTAAAGGAATTAGTAGTTTCTGATGACAGGAATTTAGACTGGGCTGTCCTTATTTTTCTTGATTTAGAAAGACCAGGATCTTGAAGAAAAAAACCAACAAACACACAGAAACTACGCCATTTCTCAGCTCTTAAGACTGTGTCTAATTCCTAAAACCCCTGGAAGTGAATTCAGCCCTGGCCACCTGGATTAGGCCTCGCTTCTGTTACTCCCATCTGGAATTTGCTAGAAGGCCAAACCCAGGCCCTTTCCCTAGGCCCTTCCCGCAAGGCAGAATTAAGTTGGGCTATTCCAAGCTGAAGTCAGGACCGACCCTCAGCCAAGCTGCCCGCCATTGTGATCAGAGCCTGAAGGGGCCCTTGAGGTCTGGCTCACCCATTTCATTCTAGAGCCGGTGGGGGGGGGGGGGGCGGGGAGGGGGTTCCGTGGCCCTGAAAGGGACCCCAAGCATCACTCAGGGATTTATGGCACAGAAGGGGGTGCAATTATGCTATTCTAATTGTCTGCTCATCTGTCTTTGTATCATACCCTAGGGAGCACCTCTTCCCCCACGGGGGCCTCTGCCTCTCCCATACTCAGTGACCTCCCATCCAGTCCTTGTTGAAATTTACTTTTCCTTAATCCCGCTCCTTAGAAGGGTTATAAATGACTAAAGAAGACAATTTGGGCGATACAAACTAACTTTACGTAACACTTCATGAAGTGGGCAGTCTCCGTTTCCAAGGGTTGAGTGAACTGCAAAATGGAGGCAAACAGCGGGAAGCTTATATGGGATAAAGAGAAAAGAATGAGGAAGAGAAGAATAGAAAAATGAATAAGGAACAAAGAAGTGAGTATAGGCAGAGCTGGCTTGGCATCTGGGGCTTGGCTGACTGGATATACTGTTTCTCATCAAGTGGGACATTTACAGGGGCGTGACAGTTATCTAAGTGTCTGTTTGCTAACGTGCCCTTCCCCCCCCTCCACCCCCCGGGGCAGGGGCCTCTCCATCTTGGGCCTGGAGATGTTTTTAACGTAACAGTTTGCTCATTCTGATTCACAGTGAAGGGTAAATTGTGCCCTTGATGGGGACACTGTAGAGGGGTTGGAAGGGCTTTCTGAGGCTAGGGTCTGTGGTTTCCTCCTGCGGGCCCCCACAGGCAGCCTCTGTCCTCTCCCACAATGCACTGCAGCATGGCCACCCCTGAGTCTGTTAACAGCTATGGAATTGAAGGGCCCAGAGACTCTTGAGTACATGTTTCCCAGATTTACCAGACACTCAGGATTATCTAGCATGCTTTCACAAAGGCTAGGATTCTGAACCCCTGTGCTTTGGAAACTCTCATTCGGTAGATGCCATGTGGAAACTGGGAATCTGTATGTTTGACACCCCCCGGGGTGATTTTTAGACTTTGTCCAGCGAAGGCAGTATTTCCTGCCTTTCTTTTCTCCCATGTAACTTGCAGATAAGAAGATTGAGCCCCGAAGGTAAGAAGTAATATTTTTAAGTGTGTAAAAATTGTTCTAGAACCCCACCTACCTTTTAAAAAATGATTTCTTCTTCTGCCCAAAAGCCTTGAGGAAGGCCATAAAAGGAAAACCGTTTCTTTGTCATTCACAACCTTGACAGTTGGACAGCTCTTTCTCTGGTCTCTCCTTCGGGACAAGCATTGTCATTTTCCTTTGGCGACAACCTTGTAGTCACCCCGCCCATGAATCCTCTATAACCACCCCCCCCCCCCACCCACCCACCCACCCACCCCATGTCAGTTCACAGGGAGGAGTAACAACGTGCCTGGGGAAAAAAAAAATCTCTCCTAAAATTATGAAATAAAAACATCAGCTCTAAATATATCATCCATGATGAGGCTTCTATTTCTGATCCATTGTGGCATGGCTGTGATATCCAAGAGCTACCGGTCTGCTAAGCTTTGCTGAAATTAGACTGCAGATATTAAAAGCAATTAATGTTCTTCTCTCTCGCCTTATTTATTTATTTCTAAGTTTCGCAATGCAATTACTTAAGAGGCCTTCGGAAGAAATCCCAAGAATCATTTTCAATCAGCAGAATGAAACTGTCGCCTTTTGTGATTTGGCAAATAAACGACATGTAGAAATAACTCCCTTATATGCCGCTGTGTACTATTCATTAAGGGCTAATTGCTGTGGTCTCTAAATGAAATATGGCAAACTGCGCCACTTCTGTGCCAGTTTGTTTAAAATCTGCAAAGCTTTATTATTAACACTATTTAATTATGAGAATGTCAGCCATGGAGAATTCCAAACCCACACTTTCCTTTCATCATTAGTAACAGGGCAAAAATGAAACACTTTCAACAATGAAGGGTTCATATTTCAAGCTTATACAGTAGCTGCTAAAAGGCTATACTCAGAAAATCAATTTTATTAAAGTCCTTCGAGCACTAAAGGGACTTGCATGCAACTAGGCAATTTTAAAAACATGTCCAGGAGCCGCGACTTTTTGATTCATGTTTTTAGTGAGATTATTTTCGACTATTTTCAATATGGTCTCCTTACAGTGGGGTCAGGAGTGATTTGAGGAAGGGGCAAGCAAGGCAAAAGGAACATGTCCTCCCAATTTCTCCCTGCCTCTATTTCCATGAGACATGGGGATCTATGGGAACAGGCAATCCGGAAGAGCAATGGTGTGTTAAGACCAGGAATGGGGGAGGAAGGGCAGGGACGGAAAGGGGACCGCCTCGTCCCGACTTCATTTCGTTTTATATTTTTCATTTTAAACTCAGGAAAATAATAACTAACTATGCATTTCCGCCCCAGCTCTACCAGCCTGGGTTTCGAAGCCTGCAGGAAGCCTTCCCAGCCACGCGAGTTCCAGAAACGCGTTCTGTTCAAATTCCGCCCTCGGCAATTTCATTTACTGCCTTCCTACAATCGTCAACGTCACCTACTTTTGTCTCTGAACTCTTCTGTTGGTGATCTGTGTGTCTCGTCTCCTCAAAAAGATCTTGAATGTTTTGAGGGCAGAGACCCCTGGATCCGTGGTCTTGGAACCAGGAAGCCAACCGACTCTCTCCCCGAATAAGTACTTTCCTCTTTAATGACTACTTGTCTAGTTGCCTAACTATGTCTCTTCTCCCCAGCCTTTCTTGCAAACCCTTTGGGGAGATGTGGCTTAAGTCATCACAGGGTTTAGAAAAGTGCTTGGTGGGGCGCCCGGGTGGCTTGGTCGGTTAAGCATCCGACTTCGGCTCAGGTCACGATCTCATGGTCTGTGAGTTCGAGCCCCACGTCGGGCTCTGTGCTGACTGCTCAGAGCCTGCAGCCTGTTTCGGATTCGGTGTCTCCCTCTCTCTCTGCCCCTCCCCTGTTCATATTCTGTCTCTCTCTGTCTCAAAAATAAATAAACGTTAAAAAAAAAATCTTTTTTTTTTTTTAAAAAAATAATAAAAAAAATAAAAAAGAAAAGTGCTTGGCACATGTCAAATCCTCAGTAGATGTTGGTCGAATCCCTTGGTGTATTAATAATCAATGGCTCCATTTCTGTGGATTCCATGTAGCCTGGCCCGGGGCTTCTGTTTTAGTAGGTCCACAGTGATTCCTTTCTGTATTGTTATTTCAGTATTTTAACGTCATTTAGTATTTTAGCATGATTGCTTTCAGGCTAAGTGGCAGGACAACGTGGGAACCCCAATCAGACAGCCGGGGTCTGAATCCTGGTGATGCCTAGTTGCAGCCATGGGATCTCCCCAGAGTGGATTAACGACTCCTCGAAGGCAAGAACCGGGTCTTATGCTTCCCAGCGTCTCTCCTGGTTTAGAACAGCGGTAAGGAACCCGGGTTACGGCATCACATGGGCCTTCATTTGAAGAGGGATTTCATTCTGTAGGACCTGGGCCACCCTGGGCTACTCCCCTGACCCTTCGAGGCCTTGGTGTCTTTACGTGTAAAAAGTGCCTCTTCCATAGTATTGCTCTCAGGATTAGATGAGATAATGCACGTGCAGCATTCGTGCTGGGCTGGGTGCAGAACAGGTTCTACAAACGGAGGCTTTGGATGACAGCAACAAATACACCATGGTTATTGTCTGGTTGAGCAGGCAAGTTGGAGGTTTCGGTGTGAAACTACGGTTGAGAAGCCAGGACATTTGAGTCCAGTCCCGTGTCTGGCTGTGGGCAAGACCTTTCACATCTGTTTTATCATCTTTGAAATGGGTACAGTTTCTGTTTGCCCTGTTTGCCTCCCACCGTTGTTGGGAGGCTAGGAGAAGAGAATAGATCTAAAAGGAATGGCAGTGTGCACAACTGCCCAGCTTCTGTCTAAAATATGTATTTGGTGAGGGCTGGATGACCTCACCGGCGTCTACCATTGTGAGGACGTGTATGATCGAAGTCCTGTCCTCCAGGGTAAGGTAAGGCTAACCCTAAGCCTAACAATAAACTTAACCTTACTTGAGCACTTGCCACGGGTTGGTAGTTCATTTAATCCTCATGAAAAACCACTATGGCAATGTTATTTCCGGCTTCTTTTACAGATGAAGACATTGGAGTTCAGAGAGGGACGGCGATCTGCCCAAGGACGCACAGCTAGTGAGTGGCAGAGCTGAGATTCAAACGCAGGGAGTCAGCTGTTTGTTCTGTGGTAAACTGCTTCCCCTCGCTGGGTCTCTGGGTTCCCTTTCTCAAGATGAGCGAACAGCTTTCCACCCCGTGCTCCTTAGATCCCAGAAGGCCTTGGCCACAGAGGACAGGAGTGGAAAGGGATTGGGGCAGGAAAGGTGGGGAGAGGCCGAGGAGAGCAGGGCTCTATTTTAATAAAAACGGAATGTTTTAAGTTGTCAAACCATTAACATTTCATACACAGCTCCTTTCCTTGTGTGGATATTTCCTTGTGTGGATATTTACGGGATCATCTCCAGTTCAAGGTCAGACAAAAAAAACCCCTCCTTATCATCTGTTCTAGTTCTTGCTTTGTTTTAGTTTTACACTGATGCCTTTAATTGGACTGGGATTTATTCGGTATAGGAAGTGAGGTGAGGCTCTAACCTTGTATTTTCTAAATAGTTAATCAATCTCTTTGGCACGATTTCATTAAATCATTATTAATTTCCTAACTTATTGGAAACGCTTCCTTTATCAAACAAATGAATATGTAAATTCAACTGTGTTTCTGAACTTGCTCTTCATCTGTGGACATCTGTCTACTCATGTGTCAATACCACAATGGTTGTTGCTCGTTGATCAAAATAAATCCATATCCAATGTCTGCATGTTAATAATATTCAAAACCGCCAACTTTGGATGTGAGGTCAAAGACAACAGGGACCCGTTACCATTAGGACTTTGCATGCCTGGGCAACCTTCCATCAGAATAGTGCTGTGGTATATCAAGGCTCTGGAAACATCGTTTGCCAATTAGTCATTTGACTCATTGTCCAAATGGTTGGTGGGAAGTCTTGGCAACCATCATTAAACATTTGTAAAAGATAAGGACAGACGAGCGGGTCAGGTGGGGAGCTAAAAATGTGGTGAGCTCTCCTGGTTTCCGAGAACCCGAAGGGGCATTTGGAGATGGGTTTCCCTGTTGACCTAGTGTCAGCCCATGATACAGATTTGGGCAGTAGAAGCCACTCCAGTATCACTGGAAATCCACTTCAGTGGAAAAATCCACTTAGCGCAGGGCAAACATCTGGGAAGAAATTCCCACTGCCTCACGCTCAGTGCTGTGTCCCTGTGTCCCTGAATGCCCGTTCTATTTAAGAAAAAATATGCTTGAGTAAAGTATTGGCATTTGGTAACCTCTCAAGCTAGGCCCACAGGAATGGAACGCCTTGGGTCTTGTCCTTTCATGGCAATCCAGGTAGGCGTTGAGTGGCCTTTCTGCCACACCAAGATTTTGTTTATTTCTTTCAAGAGAAAGAGCGTGAGCAGGGGAGATGGACAGAGAGAGAGGGAGAAGGGGCAGAGAGAGAGAGAAGGAGAGAGAGAACCCCAAGTAGGCTCTGTGTCATCAGCATGGAAACAGGGCTCGAACTCACCAACCGTGAGGTCATGACCTGAGCCAAAATCAAGAGTTGGGAGTTCAACCGACTGAGCCCCCCAGGTGCCCCCCCCCCCCAAGATTTGATGTCATGGAGTTTCACACTAAATTCCTCAAAATAACTATCTCTTCTCGTATCTTCACCTGTATTTCTTCCATTCTCTTTTGAGCCCAGTCCAATCAGGCTCCTCTCCACCGAGAAAGCTCCTTTCAAGGTCATATTGTTAAAGCCCGTGGCCAAGTCTCAGACCTCATCTTACTCAGCTCCTCTACAGTGTGTGACCTCGTTGATCATCCTCTACTTCAGGAAGCACTTTCTTTGTTGGCTTCTAGGATACCACACTCCCCTGGATCTCACCCTCCAGCAATGGAAATGCTTTCTTAACTGGAGTTCTTCCATGATCTCCCCAACTGTTAAATGTTGGGCATTCCTGAACTCAGTTCTCAATTCCTTCCCTCCCTCTCCCATTCCTGCCTTCCTCTCACTTTCTCTCTTGTTTCCTTCCTCCCCAACCCTCTCTGACTCTTCTCTTCTCTTCGCTGTTCATACTCATGCGTTTGTTGATTTTCTTCTCTGGCTACTCATCCAGTATCATAGCTTTATCTTGAAACATATCTTTAGATGAGACCTCTCTCTCTCTCTCTTTTTAAAGTTTATTTATTTTTATATTGAGAGAGAGAGAGAGAGAGAGAGAGAGAGAGAGAGAATGTGCAGGGAAGAAGCCAAGAGAGAGGGAGAGAGAGAGAATCTCAAGCAGGCTCTGCATTGTTAGTGTGGAGCTCAATGCAGGACTTGAACCCACGAACCATGAGATCATGACCTGAGCCGAAATCAGGAGACTGATGCTCAACCAACTGAGCCCCCCAGGCGCCCTGAGACCTCTCTCTTGATCTTCAGGCTCATATATCCACTTGGGTGTCTAAAAGGCATTGCAAACTTAGCACATCCAAAACCAAATTCCTGAATTCGCCACCCGTTGGTGGTCCCCTCGCAATCCCCCCATTTCAGAAAATACCTCCATTTTCCCAATCATTTAAGCCAAATTCCTGTTGACTCTACCTTCAGTATATATCAGGACCTCTCCTACTCACCCTCTCCGTGCTACCAACCAAGCCACCAATATCTCTTAGAAGGATGACAGAGATGGCCTCCTATCTGGTCTCCTTCCTTCCAATCTTGTCATAGTCTTTTCAACATTAGGAGTCTGCATCATTCTGTCAAAATCTGAATCTGATCCTGTCATTCCTCTGCTGAAAGCCCTCCAATGGCTTCTCGTCTTACTTGGAGGAAAAATCAAATCCTTACAATGGCCTATAAGGCCAAAAATAAGCTCCTTCACTGTCCCCAACATAATTTTCCATTTCCTCTGTCACGTTTTCTGCTCAGCCAGACTTGCCTCTTTGTTCCTCTTGTCTCAGGACATTTTTGTTTTTAAGTTTATTTTTTGAGAGAGTGAGAGAGAGAGAGAGGGAGAGAGGGAGAGAACGAGACGGGGAGGGGCAGAGAGAGAGGGAGACACAGAATCCGAAGCAAGCTGGAGGCTCTGACCTATCAGCACAGAGCCCAAAGCAGGGCCAGGCCCAAGAACCATGAGATCATGACCTCTGTTGAAGTCGGACGCTTAACCAACTGAGCCACCCAAGTGCTCCATTGTCTCAGGACTTTTGCACTGGCTGTTTCCACTGCCCAGGGTGCTTTTCCATCAGCAACAATCCTGTGTTCCCCAAGTCCCCCCAAGTGGTGTGTGTTGGGGGGGGGGTGCAGAGCTGTCCCCAAGCCTCCGAGGTGCAGATCCTGGTGATGGGCCTGGCAGGATGGGAAGGCTCGAGGTTACTGTTGGCCTGGCAGGCATTTGGACACAAGCCTTGAAAAGGCAACAGAACGACTTCACAAGGGAGAGCAAAAGCCAACCAAGCAGGCTGCCATCATAAACTGCCCAGCTTGCTGTCCTAGGTTTGTAGAGGATTTGTCTGGACTGATTTCCTCCGGGGAAACAGTAATGTGTGTCAGCAATTACCCTTTCAAGTCGAAACACTATCTTTATCACAGGGCGCTCAGGCGCTCACTCGCTCGGAGGGTTGTATGAAGGGAAGGGGACGATAACTGAGGCCTTCCTGGGCCTGGGGCGGGGATGGGGGTGGGAGAGGGCACAGGACCCGGGCCCCCGCCGTCTGGAGGGACCCCAGCCTGGGCAGCTCACCTGAGACTCAGGGGCACCCCTGAGCTGGAGCTCGGGAAAGAGAGCCAAGCCACACAGGGCCGGTTTTATGCTTTTAGTTCTAAGCTAGCGATCGTGGGGGAAAATTCCCTGCGTTTGTGGAATCATAAATTTTTTAAAGTCTCTTGGCTCCACTTTTAAATTTAGTGCCTGAATAAAACGTTGGCTCGAGCTCCATATTCGATTATTAAAAATCATACTCAGGCCTGGGAGACGAGTATTTACACATCTGCCTGCTCGTCTGAAGCCCCACATATCAAAATGTGGCTCACATCACAGCGCGGTTTCGTGGGAAGAGAGGCACGCGGGAACCCGGCACCGCGTTTGTTCGATGAGCAAGTTGGACTACAGGGTCTTTAAGACTCTTTCTTGCTCTAAAATTTGTGAGTACTCCTCGCTGCACTTTTACCAAACTCGTGGTTTGTTTTCTTTCCCTTGATTTTTAAAGAAATACATGGATGCTTATGTACATGTGTGCGTGCGTGTGTGTGTGTGTGTGTGTGAGTTACTAAAGGAAAGATCTGGAAGGATACAGACCAGATTGACTAACAGTGGTTACCTCTTACGAGAGAACAAGGATGGGAAAGGGTGTGGTCAAAGGAGACGTTAACCTTGTACCTGTGTTTAATTCTTTTTTCTAAGCACACGTAGTGGCATATTGATTAATTATTTTTAAGCCAGCGCATGATTGCTGTAGATCGTCCAGAAGCCATAGAAAGGCATAAAAATGAAAATCAAAAATGAACCCTATTTCTGCCCCCCCTCCCCACCCCCAGTGATGACGCTTTTGGCGTTTTGCCCTTTTGTTTCCAGAAACGTGTCCCAGGGAACCAGGCCCACTGACACAAGGTGTTCGTGTCAGGGTTATAAGGACATAGCATCTTGAGACAAGGCACAGCTTTGGTTTCATTGCCAAAAGGGATGATACGTACATCTTTTCCCCTAAAATAAAAATCAACCATAAAATACCCCGAGGAGTGAGATGTGAAAAGTGTCCATTTTGGCCCATTTAAAAAAAAACCCCAAACATCTGTACATTTTATTTTCGTGGATTATGAATCATCAGGGTCCCAGACATGATAAGTATTTACCCAAAGGAGGGAGAGGGAAGTCACTAACAGGAAAAGGAGACAAGGAAGGCTCCAAGATCTCTGAGATAAGGAGGAAGCTTCTAATGTTTGCTTTAGAGGAAGTTTAGTAAAAAGACAGCTGCCTCCCAATGGCTCCAGGAGGCCCACAAAAATGCCACAAAAACACCTGTGGTTCAGGAATGGCTGACGTAACAAAATACATAGATTCCTTCAAAAAAAAAAAAAAACAACAACAACAAAAGAGCCTATAAACAGCTAATCTGTATTTTGGAAATTGTTTTCCATGAATTTTAACTGGACTTCACCAACAGCAACTGAGCTCATGCGTAGGCGCGTGCCCACACTTTAAAAGCATCACGGTGGAAAAACAAACACCATTAACTGGAAGAAAATTCTTTTAATATTAAACGATCCTCAAAATAATGCCCCGACCATGAATGCCATGTACAGTGGTGATTTACAAACATCTCAAAAAAAAAAAAAAAAAAAAGGGCCGAAAGACGCGGCAAGGTCATTTCTGTGGAGAATGTAGGAGAGATTGGCACACTCCGCCTCCATTTTAGAAGGAACAGAGGTTCTGGGTTGAGAGAAGGAGAGAGACTGGCCCCAGAGTTGGGGACCCCATACCGCGTGGGAACTAGCCAGGAGAAGAGGCTATAGTCAGAACCCCCAGCTGGGCCTCCTGACACCCACTTAAAGCAAACCTTGGGGGTAGCGTCCAGATAGTGACTCTGCCCCAGTTCTAACTGGCCTCCAACTCTGGGACTTTGGGAGCCAAGTTGCTTTTCGAGGAGTCTCCCAGCTTATGCGCAAGCTCTGGGTAACAGGAGAAGTGCGTAGGGCTTTGGGGCTGGGAAGCAGGGGCCATACTCTTAAAGGCAGTATCTCTATTTCTTTGCTTTAAGCACGGAATCTGTCATTTTAATTGTCTCCATAGCAACTCTACCCTCATAAACATAATTTCTCTGCTGGAAAAGCTGGGTCACAAATGAGAGAGACCTGATTCAAACACTAACCTCTTCATCCTGAAAACAGATTCATCATGGCTCAGGGTTAGCAGGAATGTCAAGGGTATCTAGTTCAACCTGCACCTGCTGCTTGAATCTCCCTGATGACATCCTGTTAGACACTTTCGTCTTACACGCCCACAGGGGAGGGGAACTCATTACCTCCTCACAACCGAGAGAGTCGGTAACTTTTCTTCCCGCAGAGTTAAAATCCAGCTCTAAAAATCCTTCATCCAGTGGTCTACACACTGTGGGGTCTCCATGACAACAGGCTGTCACATCTCCCTAGAGTCCCCCTCTGTGTTTCTTCAACTATTCCTCACATGTGTTTTTCTAGGTCCCTTTCCTGTGAGCTCATGGCCCTACCCCCTACTCACCCCACCCCACTCCACCCTGCCTTAGCTGAGAACCCCAGAACCGCGATGAGTATCCACAATTCAGATGTTCAAGGCAATCTACAGAACGGATTGCATTAATCAGGACTCCTGTGACCGCAACCCAGCTCAAAAGAGCCCACGCCAAATTAGGGAGTTGACTGGTTCGCACCACTGAAAAGTCCAACAGTGGGTCTCAGGCATGGCTTGATCCGTGGGCTCACTAGTGTCTCAGGGCTCAGGCTCATTACCTCCATCTATCCCCTCGGTTTCCTTCTGTGGGAGACCAGAGTGGCAAGATGGCCACCAGCAGCTCTGCGCCTGGCGGAGGAGAGGGCTCCCATCACTGATGGGTTGGGCCACAGTTCTAGGTCTGACTGTCACTGGCCTGAGTTGGATCACGTGCCCATCCCCCATTGTCCTAATGGAGGCCACGAGCTCTGGCTGGTATGGGAGTCAACTTCTCCCCAGACCCATGAACTGAGAATGGGATTTGCCAAAGGAAAAGAGGAGACCAGTTACCAGAAGGAGGGGGAATGGAAGCTGGGGGCGTGAATGACCCTTACACCATCTGAAGACATGTAGTCCCTGTTCTGGGATCACTGATGGGGACAAAGAAAAGATCCTTGAGGAGGTAAAGGAGGGCTGTGGTGGGTTATCCCTGCAGGTCAGCATGTCCTTTGTAAGCACAGAAACAGTCAGCTTTCTCCCTCGGGGCTTTGGATAAAAGCTTTTCCTCACAAGTACCCCAGCTTTAGCTCCGCCATTCACAGCTTTCAGGTTGTTGCCACATTGTTCAGAAGGAAAGTTGATTTTTGCACTTAAATTAGGTTGCTTAAAAAAAAAAAAAAACAATAACACTAACTCCTCTTCCTTTTCCCACCCACTCCTCACTTTGTTCAAAGACGGGACCCACTAGAGACTTCGGGTGCTAAATGTGTCTCACGAGGATAGGAAAGGAGTCCAAGTGGCACCATCAAAAGCCCCTAAAGAGTGTTGGTTTGAGAAGGTGGGTGGTGCTGGGGCTCCAGGTAGGGCTCTGATATGAAGCAAAAAGATCTTAGGGCGCTTGGGTGGCTCAGTCGGTTGACCATCCGACTCATGATTTTGGCTCAGGTCATGATCTCACGGTTCTGTGCTCTGAGTGTGGAGCCTACTTGGGATTCTCTACCTCTACCCCTCCACCTCTCTCTCTCTCTCTCTCTCTCTCTCTCAAATTAAAAAAATATGTATTGGGGCGCCTGGGTGGCGCAGTCGGTTGGGCGTCCGACTTCAGCCAGGTCACGATCTCGCGGTCCGTGAGTTCGAGCCCCGCGTCGGGCTCTGGGCTGATGGCTCAGAGCCTGGAGCCTGTTTCCGATTCTGTGTCTCCCTCTCTCTCTGCCCCTCCCCCGTTCATGCTCTGTCTCTCTCTGTCCCAAAAATAAATAAACGTTGAAAAAAAAAAAATATGTATCTCCGAAAGTCATGAAAGTGAAACCCTATTGGACTGCCTTCTGCGTCCCCCATCCCCCACCCCACCCCAGGAACAACAGTCTTGGGGACAAGAATAAACAACAATGTGATTGGCCAGTTACCAACGACCGAAACCCAGAGTCAGATGAACAGCACGCCAAGCTCGTGTGACTCTCACGTTTTGACTAAAATACGAGAAGACCACACACACAGTACAGGTGATCTGTCTCAGTTAACGCAGTGACAAAACATCCCAAGTGTACACCACCCTCTTTCAAGGTTGACGGAAACAAATACCCCGGTAGAAAAAAAAAAAAAAAAAGTAAAAGACTTAACCAGCCACTTCGTAAATGAATAAAAACGGATGAAGATTCAACCTTCATACCAATCAAGGGATTTAAAACAACAAGATGTAATATTTGGGGCCTATCTAAAAGCTAAAAGTATTTAAAGTGTTGATGCCGAGGGTTGGTGGAAATGTGGGCATATATTCTCGTGTATTCTGCTCAGGAGAGTAGGAAGTGGCCCACCTTTTTCGGAGGGAGTTTCGGCAGTTTCTACACGAAGCTTCAGAAATAGGCATGCCTGGTGACCGGGCAAGTCCACATTTAGGAATCATCCAGATGCAATTATCATACATATTTATAAAGCTTTACATATAAGAACAATTACTAAAGCCTTACTTGCAGCAGCAAAATATTAACAAAATTAAATTTCCAAAATTAAAATATTGGCTAAAAGAGCCATGAAAATCCCATTTCGGAAGAATCTGGTGACACAGGAAATGTTTATAATATACCAGAAATTAATAAGCAAATTGTGTGTGTGTGTGTGTATGTATATGTGTGTGTGTGTGTGTGTGTGTGTGTGTATTCGGAAGAAAGATTAGAAGGATAATGTCCAGAATATTAACTATGGTTATCTCTAGGTTTGGGATGATGAGTGATTTTTTTTTGTCTGTATTTTTTATATTTTCTGTCGTAAGAAAATAATGCTGACAATGGTTATTATTTACTGAGGACTTATGGCATGCCAGGCATTGGGAGAAACTTCTCATGGGTTAATTTACCACGTCTACCACCTCGTGAGAAAGATATTAAAACTGTACCCGCTTTACAGATGAACAAACTGAGTGGATGTGCCCACTCAAAGTTCATGCCCCGGCTACACAGGAGCCCAGCGTTCCCTGCCAAAAGGGCCCTGCTGTGGGTGAGCCTACAGAGCAGGACCAGTGAGGAAAGTGGGAGAGAGCTCTCCCTATGGTCCAGGTCCCTTTTTGTGAGTAATGCCCATCTGGTGTGTATTCTGAACCTTCTTTCTCTGCCCATCTTTGCCTGTCAAGAAAGAAGCAGGGCACAGTGAAGGGAGCACCCCGTAGAATTCCAGCCCTACGTTGGCTGTGCGACCTTGGGCAAGTTACTCCCCCTCTCTGAGCCTCAGAGTTTCTAGCCGGGGTTAAACCTGCTGTCCGATGCTCAATGACACTACTCACCAAAGAGGATCTCTAGAAAATACTCAGGGGGATTGGTAGGAACTGGAATAAGCCAATTCTCTTTCTTCAGGCCCCAAACCCTTGGAGCCCAGTGAGAAACAAATTCTGAAATCCATGCACCCATCTGCTCATTCCTACAACGAACTCCTCTGTACCCCTTTGTCGCACAGACATTCTTCCCTCCACAAGGGCTGTACTGACTGGGTGGGTATTAGACGAGTTGCTGTTGACCTTCTGATTTGGGGAGAGAGGTACGTGTTGATGTAGCTTCATCAGCCACGAGATAAGAAAAATCAAAGACAATGAAGATTTTCCCGGGGTCCGTTTTGAACCTTCCTGGTGAGTTGAGTTTCAGCATCGGCTCTTGGTTAATATGCCTTCATGCACCGACCTGCTGAGCACAAGTGAGGTCTGTGGGGAGCACCCAGAGTCGGCTGGCGTCCACAACCCGTGCATGGGGATTCAGCGGAGTCCTGACCCACCCCTCGGCCGCATGCACACTGATGAGGCAGCTGCTGTGGGCGTACATTGTATTAAGTGGGGGCTGCGACAGGAGAAGCCTGGAAAAGTAGGGCCCCCGTGAGTACGCGCGGCTCCATGTAAGCCCCATGCTTAAAACCCTCCCAGCAGCAGCCCCTGGAGTTTGGGCTAAAATTCAGGCCCGTCCCCTGGGGGCCATTGACTCCATGTGAAGCCCAGCCCACATATCTGCCATCACTGTACTTCCCCCCACCCCCCCCCCCCCCCCCCCAGCACTTTCAGCTCTAGCACCCTGGCCTTCTTTAGGCTGCAGGGACATACCAGTCTTATTCCCACCCTGTGACTCTTGTCACTTCTGTCCCTTCTTCCTGGAATGCTCTTCTCCCAGAACTGGGCATGGCTGGGTTCTTCTGGAATTGACATTCTAGTATCCACAAAAAGCCAGGGAGACCTGGGGTGTCTCCACTGAAGATCTCCAGCACCTGAAACACCACGTGGCACATAGTAGGCCCCCAGTAAAATTTTGAGACGGGAGTAATTCTTCCAGGAGACATCCCCAAGGTCTACCTGGAGGAGGAGGCATGTGAGGTGGGCCTAGAACACTTAAGCAGCCCGCTGGGCCCCCCTTCCTCTGGACACACCCTCCCTCCCTCCCTTTTTTCCATCTGGACACACACTCTTTCCTGGGATGACCTCATCCATGTGTATACTGGATTTCAGCTACTATCTTTGCCCCACAATGCCATTTCACTCTTCTCCCCCCTCCCTTCCCCCCCTTCCCCCCCCTCCCCTCGCTTTTGTCCATTCTCAGCTGTCCTATTTCTGGTGCTTAATTACAGTCCTGCTATGCAGACAATGACGATGCCATCATTCTCAAAAGATGATTGTGTCTGCTCGTTCTTTTGTCCAGAACAGAAAGACAGCAAGACCGTCCAGGTCACAGAAACGAGTGCCGTCTTAGTTAGCAACCATTTCGGAAAGCACTCGGAGGACACTGTCCCCAGGCTCTCCCAAATGGCACACGTAGCTTCTGATCTACTACTCCAGGCGGGATGTCTTATTAAATTAATTACAATTTTAAGATCTGAACCCCCCCCCCCCGCTTTTTTTTTTTTTTAGAAGCTTTTAAAACAGGTTCTGTTTTGTTTTGTTTCTGTTTCAACGTCAGGAACTGGAGTTTTTCCAGGCAGGAGCAAATTTAGACACTAAATAGTTTGGGTGGGAAACGTGCTCTCACGTTCAGGTCCTGTTTAGGTTTTGGCAAACAGAGCCATTGCCTTCACAGGACACGACAGGCAAAGGGCCAGAAGCTCAAACTTTTCAAGGCCCTTCAAAAATGTTTGAGACCTAGGGGTAAAAAAGTCACTGTTAGAAGCAAAACCAGAAAATTCTTTCCCATCCTGCACAGGGTGGGGGGGGGGGAGGTGGAAAACCCCCCAAACTTCCATCTACCGTGGGATGTGAGTGTGTTTTGTTTGATGTGGCCTCGGAAGGGATAACACAAGGAAGACAAATTCGGTGTGTAAGGAGTCTTTCAAGGCCTGACTGCTAAACAGGGTCACCGTTCTCCTGTTCTCTGGTCTCTCGACCTCGCCAGAAGCCACTTGAATGCTCCGGACAGAAAGCATTTGTAGCGGTGTAGGAGAGGCTTTTATTTCTCCACCATAAACGGAGGAGTTTAAACGTCACTGGCAAGAGGAAGATTTAAGAATTAAAATGATGAAAACTTATAAAATCTTTCCAACAGGACGGTAATTGCAGTAATAATCCCCCTTTGTTATAGAAGCTACTGTATTATGGGTGACCTTGACTTCTATTATGTACTGTTACCTTTAGCTCAGAATCTATAACTCAGGGGACTATTAATTATCTTGCCATAAGTGCCCGTCCGAGTGGGGGACTTTCTGGAGAAGTAAATGCCACATCAATATAAAGTGGAGCTTCTCCGCTAGCCGCTTGACGGCTGTTATCAGTGATTAGGGTTCAGCAACCCACGGTCAAAGCCAAGGGATTATTCCCGCTTGGGTTCCACGCCATCTCAAACTTTTCTCATCGCTGTGACCTCTATCTGTGATTTACCCAGCATGCAAAACACAGCAGTTTACACACACCATTTAAACACCTCCTCCTTTTCACCCATCAACTGCCTCCCTGGGGTGTGCTCAGACTTTCGTAAAAATAAAACACTGTTTTCAAATAATTTTTTTTTCCCTTGCGGTATTTTCTTCCAGTTGATGGTGGAATTAGGTATTCCCCGTGGAATTAGGTATTCCCGTCTTCCGTCGTGTATTACCATCAGGGGACAGAATGTTAATTAAGCCTCTATCCAGCTCCATCAATGTGGTATATGTTGGGGGCAACACGAAGAAGACCGTTTCCAAAAAAATAAGCTAGAAATCGGGTAAAAGAAGGGCATTTTGTCTGCCATCATTTTCTTAAAAGGGCGAGCCCGAGCCAATGTTCTGACTGCCCGGCATCCGTTGGAAATTTTATCCTTCGATTTCAGTCTTCGGTTACAGCCAAGGAACTATCCCGAGAAGTTCTCAGCAATCTTGACTAACTAACCCCAAAGCGAAATTTCCATTCCCCCGCCCCGTGGTGCCCTAATTGAATTTAGGGGTCGGTTATGTTTTGCATAGGCATTCACCCCACATCAATGGCATACATTCAAAAAGAGTCTTACGGAGGGGATCAGATAAACATGGGCTGCAAATGTGCTGATTTACCCCAGCTTGTAAAACAAAACAATTTACGTACACAATTTAAACATTCTTTCTAGTTTTTCATAAACCACATCCCTTGGGTGTATAATTGACATTTCCTTGCCACCCAGAAGATAGCGAGATAGTCCGCTGGGCTCGGTTCCCCTTCTGCGGGAGGGCGGCTGGAGCCGAGCGCCCCTGGTTAGCAGCTGCAGATTCGCCGCCGTCAGATGCTGGACCCGCCGGCGACGCTAGGGGGCAGGCTGACACCAAAGATCTTGGGTGTGTCGCAGACACCAGAAGCCCCATCTGAAGAGGCGGAAGCCCCTGCAAACGGAAGCCTCGTCCGTCTTCTTTATTCAGGCTCTGTGTTTTGCCGAAGAGCGGGAGAAGAGAGAGAGCTGCTGGGAGCGGAGGGAAAGGGGACACGTTTCATGCTCCAAGGGCTTGGCCAGCTTGAGCCAAACTGCCAGGAACAGGGTCCTCATATAAAATAGAGAGCCACTGCCAAGGAAGAAGGGATTTTTCTACCTTGCTTCTCCAATGATGGAGCCCCGGAGGAGAGGCTGTGGCCTGTGCAAGTACCTGAAATCAACTTCCGTGATCAAAGGAACCCGGGCACCTTTTTCCTATGTATCAGACATCAGAATAACCGTAGTAAGCCGGCTGACTCTGTCCATCAGTAGGGGAATAAATGAGCAGTTAACGGCTAACGAGCTAATAAAAACCAAATCGTATAGTGGAACGTTGAAAGGGATGCATCAGATTGTCAAGTGCAAAAAGCAAGTTGCAGATTTTACGAACACCCCAAGTGATGCTATGCCTGGCGGGTGGGGTCTCTGTAGAGGGATGAAGGCAAGAAGGAAACAGACAACCTTCAGTCCAGTCTCTGGAGGAGGTGGAGGGGAAGGAGAGAGGGTCACGGGGGGGGGGGGGGGGGGGGGGGGGGAGAAAAGAGAGCAGTTTTATGTGCATTGTTTAATTTTTATTAAAGTAATCTGAAGCAAATATGACATTTAAAAAATATTTGTTCTTTCTGGGTTGTGGAAGGTCGTTTGTTTTTTTATTCTTTGTACTTCTTTTTGTATTTAAAGCAATGTGGGTTTTTTGTTTGTTTGTTTGTTTGTTTTAAAGAAAAACAGTTGGAAACATGAGTGTGTAAACCACAGACAGAAATTCAATTTCAACAGAGTTTAGGCCTTGGGTCCATAAGCCCCCAAATCAGACTGTGGTTCAGCAGTTGTAGAAGGCAGTCACCTTTGGAATTTTAAATTGCACCATTTGGGTGTAATTGAGTCCCTTTCTGCCCCCTCCCCTCTCCTTTTAGTCAAATTAAACTTATTGATTAGAACCCATTAGTATGTAATGGATTGTTAATTTGACTCTTTTTACAAATCATATTTATCTGCACCAATAAAATATTTGGATTTAATATGCATATGTCACATTTATGGTGATGTTGATTGAGGACCAAGCAATTTGAAGTGAAAGCAGACCCTTTGTCCTTTACTCACACAAGGGAAAATGCACAGTTCGCTACATGAACCCTTCCAAAGGTGGGAGGCTTACATATAAAGACAAAACAAAAATTAGGAAAAAAAAAAAAAATTAGAGGAAAGGAGAGAAATGCCCCACCCCCACTTTTTTTTTCCCCCAAAGTTGAGAGAAACTCTGTAGAGTGCATGCTTTTCAGCAAATACACCAGAATTGGGGCACCCAGTGTGGTATTCGATTTATTTATCATGTGCTCTGCTGGGAACGAGAATCGGCTTTTTGGTGAACATCAGTTGAGCTGTGGTCTCATTTCTCCTATGGGGCAAAATAGAGCCCAAAGAAAGATCAACCCCTTGCTTCCTTTTTGGCTGGTGGAGGGCACTTAGCAGGCAGGTGCCTGAAGGCAAAACAGGAATATATTTTCTGCGTAGTTCAAACACAGTATATATTAACTGAATGCTGCAGGTGATATGGTTGCTGGGATAATTTTCTTTCTTTCTTTCTTTCTTTCTTTCTTTCTTTCTTTCTTTCTTTCTTTCCTCCTTCCTTCTTTCCTTCCTTCCTTTCTCTTTTTTTGCTTAAAAAAAATTCTATGTTTATATCTGCACCAGTCTTAATGCATATAGTTTTCCTGTTTTGCTTTGGTTTCTGTTTTTGTAAGCCATCCTAAACCTTTTGAGAAGCAGGCAGGGTATACATGTAAATAAATAAAAAATAAATACATGCTTTTCCTGATCCTGGCCAAATCCCATTACAAAGAGAACCAAGGCACCATCAGAATTCCTTTGTTGCCTAGGGGTTGTCCTATCAATATTGTATAAAGCGAGCAGGTCATTGGCTAGGCCTTTGGATTCTCTCTGTTATTTCAAGGGTTTGGGGTGATATTTGTTGTAAAGAGAGCCAATCCGTAAAAATAAAATTTCTTTCTTTGCCAGGTGGTAACAAAAAAGGTTTGCACAGCCAGTGACGGGCTATGACAATATTTGGCCCATGGTCTTTGCAGACAAAGAGCTTGGCTGGTCATCATTAACGATAAGCATGATTGCTACAACTTTTTTGACAGCCAGCTTCGGTAGAAACTATATGCAGCCTATTGTCAAGTCATTTTACTGAGCTCAGGAAATTTCCATTTGTCACTTAACAGCCATGTGTCAGAAGCAAGATGCTTTGAACGCGATTTGTGATTTTTTTTTTTGTTACCTTCTAAAAACGCATGTTCTTTCACTAGTAGGAAATGACCTAATTTTTTAACCTTTATTTAAAAAAAACCTATTAACATCCAGGTTTTCGAGTCGAATGCCGTCTTAATTTTTTTTCTCTCTAAGGAACCCAACCCCCTTCATGAGCAGTCATTATTCTAGATAAGTATATGGTGAGCCAGGATATAGAGAGGAAGCTGGAAGTTTCCCTGGACTCAGCAGAAATTTGGTGGTAGAAGCAGAAATAACCCCTTGTAAGCGCCTGGCTAATAGTTATGTAGCTCCTCCTTTTCTGCCCAGGTTCTAGGGGATAGATTTTGACAAGATGATGTTATGGCTGTGGACCGAAGTCTAAAATCCTAGCGGACGGGGAAGAGGTGACATTGTCCATTTCTGTCTACAGGACCTAACAAAATAAGTATTTGTCCATTGCATGCTAAGTTCGGGGATGAGAAATGTCCTTAAGATCTTGACTGAGTTACTTCAGACTCTGGCATCACTGTTTCATCGTGTCCGGACTGAGGGTAATGCTATTTTGAAGATTATTGAAATGTTGGGTAGTCCTTGGGGCTGTTTGTCTGTTGAGGAAACAGAGCAACGAGGCAAAAACATTTATGAAATACATAATAATGATTTATACGGTAAGTTTACCCCCTCGGGCGAAGACGTTATATAAAGCACAAAGTATTTGGCCACTGCAACACTTAAAATATCTTAAGATGCTTAAATACCATGAGATTTATCAATATTCTTAGTACTTACATGAATTTCACTTTGGAAGTTACCCAATATTCTATGAGGTTTGAGACTGGAGCCTGTTTTTCTTTTTTGTATTTGAATGTGCTCCATTTAGATAGATGCAGGCGTGTTAGTATGGGTGCTTAATGGCATATCATAAAGGATTTAACTTAATTCCACCATAATGAATTAATTCTCTCAGTGACACTGTTTTCATTATAGATTTAATGACATCACCTTGGCCAGGATTCAGGAATTCAGAACTCTAAGTTGCTCTGAATTATCTAAAAACGAAACTGGAAAGACGATTCTGCTTTGTGGGTGCGTTTCCTCCAACTGTGGATCAGAGCACGTGGGGGACGCCTCTGATTTTGAGTAGTCGAGTTAAAAATAAAACTCTTAACACCCGTGAGGAAATTGGATTCCGCATTCTCTTAAATTGTCTTTAGGGACATTGGTTTTATAAAACATGAAACCAGGAAAAAAGAAGAAAGCCCTCGTGTTTCTTTTCATTTGCTTATGTCATGATTATCTGTTGGAAGCATAAACGGATAAATATGCGATCTCAAATCATAATTCAGAAACAGGTTTTCAGCAGCTAAAGAAAGAGAGGGGGTGGGTGTAAAAATATTTATGCTGCATTTTCGAGGACCGTGCCTGATTTCCTTTCGGATTTGTTGATTTTGTGGAATTAGAGGGATGGTGCCTCCTATTTTTACAGGCTTGTATTGTTACCCCAGGAATGCTTTGGCAGACGCAAAATTAGAAACAAATTTCGTGTGTTTCTCCAGTGCCTTTTCAGACCTTAAAGGACAGGAACAAAGTGTGGCGGTTTGTCATCGGAACTCCAGGAAGCCACAAGGAAATGGAGCTTACAAACCAAATTGCTCAAAATGGGAAAGAAATGAAAAATACACAGCAGATGCTCCCAGCCTAGGAGTGGAAGCTTCAAGAAGAAGGGACCACCAGTAATGCTAACCGGTCTTGAACGATGGCTGTTTGCACCGAGACATGAGGCAGAGTCCCGTTTCCCTCTGATTCTGTTCCATAGACATCTTTCCAGGATTTGAAATTGATAATCGTAGACACAAAGATACACTTGGCCTAATTTGCCAGCCTATTGGAGTCACGGGTGATCACCCGACATGTCTACACGTGCGCAGATGGTTCCTGCCAGGTTCAATCAGATTGGAAAACGCAAAATGTGTGTATTGTTTTTTTCCTTCAGACTATTGAAAGGGGCTGGTTGTCAGTGCCCTGGGTGTTGAAATGAGAAATATTATGCTGATTTTTTTAGAAGTGTTTCTTACGCTTATAGACCAACGACACCAAAAACTTAGTTATCTGGGCTAAATTCGGGGATGGGGAAAATAGAGCCAACCAGCAGAGGAATCAAGCTGGAATTAGTGAATGCTTGAGCAGGGCAGATATTTCTGATTTCCATGTGTCAACAGAACTTCTGCTTTAATCGGTTAAGTATTTCCGTATTAACTCAGTGATTTCCAAACTTCACACAGGTATGGTTTCTTGTGTCCGAGTAGCTTTGGTACTACCATTGATCTGTTTTTCTGCTCAAACAGACTTACTGTTTCAATCGCCTACATTTGTTTTAAGAAGAAAGTTTACATATCACGTCCATGAGTGGAAAAAAAAAAAAAACCACTCACAAAAAAACCCAACGATGTCTCTTACCACCTGTACAGAGGCACCATTAATATAATTGTCGTTTGCCCAGGCTCCCTGAGCCTCAGGCCTTCCCTTTCTTCATTATTGAATTTTGTAGCATGCCCCTACGCTCCGGAAGAATTTGGAAAATGGTTAGCTAATTAACAGCTACTATTTACTGAGTGCTTGTTGAGCACAGGCACGGAGCTAAACGTTTCGCATGTGCTCTCATATGTAAGCCTCGCGCCAAATCCAACGGCACAGGTAGCCCACATTACCTCAGATGTGGAAACTGAGGCCCAGAGAAGTTAAGTGGCCCAGAGGCACACGGTGACAACCCAATTTAGGCTGCCTACGGCCTAGGAAGTGTCTCAACGTCTATGTTTTTACCGTAAAATAAAGTGTGATTTATATTTGGTATTTTGTCGATGGAAAAATAGATGCTCCCTTCTAGAAAAACACCCGCCCTTTGTATCGGTTAGTTATGGCCGCCACAAACCTGCATAACAAGCTTGGCCAGACCTCAGCGGGTTGAAACAGCAATCATTTGTCATTGCTGGTGGGTCCTCGAGCCAGCTCGATTCCACCTGGGCGGCTCTGCTTCAAGGGTCCCTCATCCTTTTCCTGGGACGGGTAGGCTAGCCGGGATATGATTTTCCGAACGATGGCAGAGAAGCGAAAGAGCCAGCCTATCTTTGCAAGCACAGGCCCACAGCCCATGTCAAGCCTCTAGTCACAGCATGGCTGGTGAACCTTCCATCGGCCAGAGCAAATCACGGGGCCGAGCCCAAAGTCGAAGGGAAGGGAAGTATACCATAACTATATGACGAAGGGCATGGGACACAGGGAGGGCCCCTGATGCAGAATCTATTCCTTCTTTTGAAGCGCAGAAGTATCTCTCTCTCTTGTTTGTGGTTACGCCTTTGTCGGTTTCTTGCTGGTCTTTTCAAATACAAGAAGTATCTCAGTCCAGCCTCCACCCCTTCCCCCATCAGTTGCAAGAAATCGAGCTACAGATAGGTGGATGTTGTAGTTCCTAAGTGTCTCTACTGCAGCTCTCTTGGTCTCCAACCTGAAGAAACTCCAAGGAGAGAAAAGTCCAAGGAGAGAAAATGTCTTTTCCAGGTCAAGGCATTGAATGAGTGGTAGGGGGAGGAACAGACCCAGATTTCCTGACTCCCGCCTAGCCCGCCTCCCACTCTGCAAAATCAATGGGGTCAGAATCAGTGAGATTTTCCTGATGCTTTTTTCAAGTAAACAAGGGAGTTATCGAACTCCGCGGAGAACAAGATATCTTACTTGAGTTAAAAGAGCAGCCCAATAAAAATGTTTAAAGAAGTTACTATGGAGGTATTTTGGATTCAGCCCTTCATTGTTTTTGTGTTTTTTTTTTTTAAGTTTATTTATTTATTTTTGAGAGAGAGGCAGAGAGCACGTGCACGGGCAAGCAGGAGAGGGGCCGAGAGAGAGGGAGACAGAGAATCCCCAGGGGGCTTCAAATTGTCAGCACGGAGCCCAAGGCGGGGCTCCAACCCACAAACCGTGAGATCGTGACCTGAGCTGAAATCAAGAGTCGGACACTAACCTGCCCCAGCCACCCAGGCGCCCCTCATCCCTTCGCTGTAACTGAAATTAGATGTCGCCGATGAACACAGGCTTGCGTTTACGCTAGCGACTTTGGAGATTGATTCTGTCCTGCTTTAGAGTGTTTTGAAAGCAAAACAATATATGAGTGAAATCAATGTCAGTTTAAATACGCTTCACTTCCGGGCACGGAAATATTTTCATCTGGGGCCTGGATGGGGTTTCCCTCTTCTTTCCTTGATGGTATACAGTGGATTTCACTTTGGTAAGATTCACTCCGAAGTTAGGAAAGAAAGCAGCATGGTCGTGGAAAAGGAAGCACGGAGAACTGAGCCCCTGCTTTGGCAGAGAGAGACCTTGGACCCGGAGACTGAAGACCGAGTGTATTTTCCCCAGACACACCTGCCCTCCCCCAGGGTACGGCGGCTTGTCCCAAGTCTGGAGCAGCGGCCGGGTCATCTGCTCGCCCTGCTTTGTCAGGATCATCCTACACGTGCTCTAGCTGTGAGCAGTCAGTCCGAGCGGCCTCGAGTTATTCGGAATCCCTGCCCGAAGACACGGACCACAACTGGGGCAGCATCAGAATTTCCAGAGCTGGAAAAATCTGAAAGATCGTCTGGATGGAGGCTCTCATTTTTAGGGGGGGAGTAGGGGCCCAGAGAAAGAGAGCATCTTGCCCGAGGTAGCACAGCTTGGTAAAGGGTTCAGCAGGACTTTGATGTGGCGATGGAGTTTATGGAGACGTTGTGGAGCTCTCCATAGGGAGAGCTCCTCGAGGGCTGGGTTTCTGCTGATTTCATGTCTGTTATCCCTATTAACGTATTAGTGTCTTTAGGATTGACACAAGGATTCCAGGCTGCTCTGTGAGTTATTCCCAGGGCACTTAGTACAGTTCTGTGCCTGCTCCGGGCAGAACTTGGTAAACGTGAGCTGAAACCAGTCCCTGATACCCTTGCGTTACATTTTGTGGGTTGGTTTTTTTTTTTTTTTTACGATTTATTTTTGAGAGAGAGAGAGAGAGAGACAGAGTGCGAGTGAGGGAGGGGCAGAGACAGAGGGAGACACAGAATCAGAAGCAGGCTCCAGGCTCTGAGCTGTCAGCACAGAGCCCGATGCGGGGCTTGAACCCATGAACCATGAACTCATGACCTGAGCTGAAGGCAGATGCCTAACTGACTGAGCCACATAGGCGCCCCAGATTTTGTGGTTTTAAAAAGCATTTTCCAGGGGCGCCTGGGTAGCTCAGTCGGTTAAACTTCTGACTTTGGCTCAGGTCATGATCTCACAGCGCATGAGTTCAAGCCCCACATCCGGCTCTGTGCTGACAGCTCCGAGCCCGGAGCCTGCTTTGGATTCTGTGTCTCCCCCTCTCTCTGCTCCTCCCCCACTCATGCCCTCTGTCTCTCTCTCTCTCTTTCTCACTCTCCCTTTTTCTCAAAAATAAATTTAAAAAAAAAAGGAAGCTGAGACCCGGAGAAGGTAAGCAACTTTCCCAGGTTTACACACCTAGTAAAATCCAGAAATGGCTGCTCCTCAGTCCACACCCTTGGCCACTGTGCCGGTCTCCCAAACACACTCAATAATAAGAAACCCATGTGGTCCTGAAGAAATACAGATTCCCAGGTGTCCCTCCGTCCATCAGGAGTCAGGAGTTCTTGGGTGGGGCCCGGGAATCTGGATTTTAAGAGACGCCTATGTGATTCTCCTGGTGCTGTAACTATACTGTCTCATTTTTAAGACACCAAATGCAGAGACTGTCCAGCAAACCCAAACCTCCTTCCTCCTTGCTCTCTCCTACACCTGAACTCAGACCACGCCTCTGAAAAGTGAGGTTAGCCGAGCACAGGCCAGTCTTCGTGTCCTGGGGAAAAGCATGATTGCTTTCTTCTCAATGCAAGGAAAGGGGAGGTGAGAAATGCACTTAAGTGGGCATTGTGAGGAAAACACTAAAAAAAAAAAAAAATCCCCCAAATCAAACCCAAGAATCACAGTTGCCCCTGGGAATCATTAAAGCTCTATTCAAATATACCCAAGTTTCAGAATATTCTTTAGCCCAAATGTCTTACGGGAAGAGGTACCCTTACTGCTGCCTTTATTTTTATGATTCCTATCTCGTGACCAGGACTAGGATAAATAACTCGCTTGAGACAACGCGCTGTGACAGAATAGCGCCAGACTGAGACCCGGGAGATCTGGGCCCCCTTGCTAAATGGCATCCTCGAGAGGCTCTGGCCTCCGTTTCTCAGGCTCTGAAATGGGCGGCAAGAGGACATGGCCCCTGCCATCTCTGGCAACTGTAAATTAAACAAAGCTACAAACCAAAACCAATGACAAATAAAACCAATAAGACAAATGTAAAAACAAGCAAGAACTCACGGCACCCCCAACCAGCATCCGTGCCCATTTCGGAAACCCTTCCTAGTGGGGTCAGCCCTGATATATTTTTCTGAGAAGGCATTCAGCAAATGCTACTTAGATCCCTTTTCTGTGCCAGGCGACTAGGGTAGGACCTGGGGACAAAACAACAAGGCTTCCCTAACCTCACTGAAAGCAAAGCCGAACCAAACTAAATATTCTGGTCTTAACGTGTTTATAGTGTAGTCAGGGGTCAGGGGACGATAATTAATGAAACACATAAATACAATGGATACATATTATAATGTATATTATACCAATATGTAGAAACTCCAATAACATATTCATATTATTGGCATAATATTGGCACAGTGGTGAGTGCCATGAAGAGAACAGGGTGGTACTATGAGTGTGTGGGTCAGGAAGGCTTCCTGGAGGAGGTGATAATGTTGCTGAGAATGGAAAGGAAACTTGGAAGTTTTGGCTCGTGATGCCTTAGAACATAATGGCTGTGGTCTCACCTGATTTTAGATGAATGGAAAATCCCAAAGAAAATAACTCAAGCGTGAAATAATCTTTGTTCACGATCGGGAAACTGGCTCCCGTTCCAGCTTGGGCCACCTCGCACGGCTCACAAGAAGTAATGGCTGAATTTTCAGGAAGTTTCTGCGTTGGTTGTGAAAGGCAACCATTATTAAAAATTAAACCATACAACCTTTCGGTTCAGTAAATCATTAAAAACAGAGGCGATAGATACCCGAAGCATCACTTCCTAGTTATTTGTACTATACTGATGGTCTTTAGACTAGTCACGTCCGTTGCGTGTGCATCTTGGAAATGCCATACGCGGATGTGCTATTCCAACTGTGTGCCTCTTCCCAACTTCTCACTTGGCGAAGGCATACTGGGGACTTGAAATCGGTCACGGGAGTATTTACACCACAGGATTAGCCAACACTAGAGATCAGGGCTCCCCTTTTTCTCCGCCCTGGGAGCCAGCCAGTTGTTAGACCAGTGCAACCGCTTCCCCTTCGGAGCTACTCACTCTGGGTGGCCATCGAATCACTCCGTCAGGTCAGTCGGTTGACTGCCATGGGAGAGCCAATCAGAGGGGTTACAGTTCAGTTCTTTTTTTTTTTTTAATGTTTATATATTTTTGAGACAGAGAGAGACAGAGCATGAACAGGGGAGGGGCAGAGAGAGAGGGAGACACAGAATCCGAAGCAGGCTCCGGGCTCCGAGCTGTCAGCCCAGAGCCCGATGCGGGGTTCGAACCCACAGACCGCGAGATCATGACCTGGGCGGAAGTCGGACGCTCAACCGACTGAGCCACCCAGGCGCCCCTACAGTTCAGTTCTTGTAGAGGTTTGTGTCCAACTCACCCTGGGGAATTTCAAGAACCACTCCTTAAACATTCATTCATTCATTCATGCACATGGCTTAAGAACTTTGAAACCAAGATTGATGAGAAGGGAAAAGTAGAATCCTTTCTTTCTCCATCCACTCCCCAGCTGTGGCTTTGTATGCCTTCCAGAACTTTCTACGCAGTGCCACATCTCTTTCCCCCTTCCAACTCACTATGTGTTGGTCAGTAAGTTGCCTTTTTTTTGTTGTTGATTTTTGTCCACTTAATAACGTCGCCGGGCTCTGCAGAGAGGGCAGTGCAGCCTGGCGTTTAGACCATCATTATGGAGCCAGACTGTCCTGGTTGACCAGCTCACCGGCAGTATAACCTTGGACAAGATCCTCCCCTGCGATGCAGTTTCCTAATCTGTAAAATGGGAACAGAGTAAAAATACCTGTCCCCTAGGGTTTTGCATGGGTTCTGTTAATGAATACATGTTGACATGTTGAGCATTCCACAGGAGGAAGCCTGTGGTATCTCCCTCTATCCGATCATTTTTCTCATTTTATTTTTTGTCACTTACTATTCCATTTTCTAAGCGTACTAAAATACACTTAAGGAGCTTCCTTAACATTGAGATTATTTCCGTTTTTTTTTTTTTTTTTGGCTGCTACATACTCATGTGAATGTATTTGCACAATTGTCTGAGTTTATTCATGAGAAAAATTCCCGGAATGGAGACTTCTGGCTCAGAATTTGATAGCTATGGCCAGGGACTCCAAATCAGGTTGAAACAAATACACGCTCTCCCAACAGAATGCGCGAACACCCTACTGCGTTTCAAACGCGTTAGCCAACCTTTCGTGTTGCCAATGCAGAGAGGGAAAAGTCGTGCTTGATCGCTTACTCTGCGTTTTCTAACTTTCCAAGAAGTTTAACTAGCTATTCATACTTGCATTATCCATTAACGTTTCTTCTTCAAAAGACGAAGTGTTCCTGTATTTTACCCTCCATATTTTTGCAGCTTGTCTTTTCTTTTTGGCCACACAAAATATTTGTACGTAGTCAAATGAATCCGTCTTTTATTCAATGGTTTCTGGGTGGTATGCCACACGGAGAATAGACTTGGATTGACCTTTTGGTAAAACAAAATTATTTAGGTTCCCTTTAAGTTCTTTTAGGGTTTTACATTTTATATCCAAATATTTGAGACCTCTGTAATAGTTGTAAAGAGAGCATTAATGATGAATTTCATTTTTTTTCCAAATATTTAGCCAGTTTTCTCAGCACTATTTTTTGATTTGGGTTTTTTTTTTTTTTTTTAATAATTTATTGTCGAATTGGCTAACATACAGTGTGCTCTTGGTTTTTGGGGTGGATTCCCGTGGTTCATCGCTTACGTACAACACCCAGTGCTCATCCCAGCAAGTGCCTTCCTCAATGCCCATCACCCATTTTCCCCTCTCCCCCAGCCCCCCATCCCCCTTGCTTTGTTCTCTGTATTTAAGAGTCTCTTATGGTTTGCCTCCCTCCCCTTCTGTTGTAACTATTTTTCTCCTTCCCTTCCCCCATCGTCTTCTGTTAAGTTTCTCAAGATCCACATATGAGTGAAAACATAAGGTATCTGTCCTTCTGTGACTGACTTATTTCACTCAGCCTAATACCTTCCAGTTCCATCCACGTTGCTGCAAATGGCAAGATTTCATTCTTTCTCACTGCCAAGTAGTATTCCATTGTATATATAAACCACAATTTCTTTATCCATTCATCAGTTGATGGACATTGAGACTCTTTCCACAATTTAGCTATTGTTGAAAGTGCTGCTATAAACATTGGGGTACAAGTGCCCCTATGCATCAGCACTCCTGTATCCCTTGGGTAAATTCCTAGTAGTGCCATTGCTGGGTCGTAGGGTAGATCTATTTTTAATTTTTTGAGGAACCTCCACACTGTTTTCCAGAGCGTCTGAACCAGTTTGCATTCCCACCAAAGGTCAGCACTATTTTTTGTATAAGCCATAGTTTCTCCGTCAATTTGAAATGGCACTTTGATGACGTATAAGATCCCCATGTTTATTTAGCTTAACTTCTTTTAGTAGTGACTTTTTATTTCTTATGTTTTTATTTATTTTTATTTTAAAATATTTTTTTTTCAACGTTTATTTATTTTTGGGACAGAGAGAGACAGAGCATGAACGGGGGAGGGGCAGAGAGAGAGGGAGACACAGAATCGGAAACAAGCTCCAGGCTCCGAGCCATCAGCCCAGAGCCCGACGCGGGGCTCGAACTCACGGACCGCGAGATCGTGACCTGGCTGAAGTCGGACGCTTAACCGACTGCGCCACCCAGGCGCCCCAATTTATTTTTATTTTAGAGAGAAAGTGAGAATGGAGGAGAGGGGCAGAGGCAGGGAGAGAGAGAATCTTAAATTTTTTTTTAATGTTTTATTTATTTTTGAGACAGAGAAAGAGAAAGACAGAGTGCGAACGGGGGAGGAACAGAGAGCGGGGGAGACACAGAATCTGAAGCAGGCTCTGTGCTGGTCAGCTCAGAGCCCGACGCGGGGCTCAAACTCACAAACCGTGAGATCATGACCTGAGCTGAAGTCGATGCTTAACGACTGAGCCACCCAGGCGCCCCTGGAAGAGAGAGAGAATCTTAAACAGTCTCCGTGCTCAGTGCAAAGCCAAACTTGGGGCTCGGTTCCATAACGCTAGGATCATGACTGAACTGAAACCAAGAATTGGATGCTCAACTGACTGAACCACCCAGGCACCCAGACTTTTTAAAATTTTTTAAATTTTTGCTATTTTTTAAGGTTTATTTATTTTTATGAGAGAGAAAGAGCACGAGTGGGAGAGGGACAGAAAGAGAGAGAGAGAGGAGACAGAATCTGAAGCAGGCTCCAGGCTCCAAGCTGTCAGCACAGAGCCCCATACGGGGCTCAAACTCACAAACTGCGAGCTCACCACCTGAGCTGAAGTTGCCCCTGGAGCCACCCAGGCGCCCCTGACCCATTTTCTCTTTTATTCCTCATCCTGATGCTGGCAATCCCGGGCTCCCTTTACAGGTAAAAAACCCGAGGCGCAGAGCAGCGATGGCCCTTGCTTGCAGTCACCCAGCCAAAACAGGGGCGGTGTCCTAAGGTTCACACCCAGAGTTTTCTGACTCTAAATCCAGAGCTCTTTCCACCGTCTCCAGAGAACGATAAATGAAGGAATTCGTTAAGAGAAGTGGGGGGAAAAATTCCGTCTTTTAAATCGAGAGTCAGCAAGGAAATCACTTGGAATCCAGGTACGTGTTGAATTACACAACACGTCACGTCAAACGAAGCCACCCGTCCACGTACAATTCTGACCTTCCTCGGGTTTGTCCCGATGACCAACTCTGGAGCCGTTATGAGCAGCCAAGGCTCCAGAACTTTTTGCTAATATTATGTATTAGGTACAACCACACTGCTGCTTTGGGCTGCTTCCTTAAGAATGGAGGAAAAAAAATAAGGCTGAGACTTTGATCTCGTGTTTTCAATCTGTCTGTTATAAATAGAATTTCAGCTTAAGTATACTAATGATTTTTTTCACTATGCAAATGATATTGGTTCCCTAGCAACAGAACAAATAAGTGTTTCTCCTCTAATTCTGTGTATGTTAGTTTAGAGAAGGCACACAATAAGTTAATTAGAGAGTGGTTGGGGGTGATTTGTAAATGTCATATTAACATGCTGCTTGCCTTTGCAGCACCCAAAGATTTTAAAATATACGGATGCCATTTCTGGCATGGTTGATTCATTTTTGTGTCTCTAGCACCTTTCCCCCAACTAATATTTGGAATACAGATTGGGGAGTGGCATGTGATGTCTTTGGTGGCAACTTCTAATTACGGATGCACTCGGTTTGGAGGAAAGCAGATCTCTAAAAACCGAACCTGAAGCTAAAGATAAATCAGGGCGTTACCGGAATCCCAGTGTATCAGAGGTGGACCGCAGAGGCCTTTGATTTCGCCGAGGTGAGAACCGAGCAGTGACTTATCCAAGGGCCCGGGGTCTGTAGTTGGCTGTGCTTCTAGCCAAATCCAAGACTCCCTATTCTGTCCACTAGCCCCCTCTTGTGCCAAGGCTTGCCCTATATTCCTTAAGCAGCCAATGCTTTACTGTTTATTGGTAAGGCTCTGTGTATACTTCTGGCTGTTTTCCGTTCACCTGGGGCTTGATTTCTTCTTTTCTTTTTTTTTAACTTTTTAAAATGTTTATTTTTGAGAGACAGAGCACAAGCTGGGGAGGGGCAGAGAGAGAAGGAGACACAGAATCTGAAGCAGGCTCCAGGCTCTGAGCTGTCAGCACAGAGCCCGACTCGGGGCTCAAACTCACAAACTGCGAGGTCATGACCTGAGCCAAAGGCGGACGCTTATCCGACTGAGCCACCCAGGCGCCCCTGGACTTGATTTCTTCTAAAAGTCACCCTCTGCCCCTTCTGCCCACCACAGATGACTGGCCTGTATTACATCTGATTCGTGAACTGTTTCCAGGGAGGGGGGTAAAGAGAAGGGGGTGCATCGAGGGATTCTATCACATCCGGGATGAAGTCTGAGGTAGAAAAGCTGAAAAGAACTTTGACAACAACAACATCAATTAATTTATTAAAACAACAACATGCTTTCTATTTGAATTCTTTCAATCGCACAACTCAAAAAGTTTTGATGTTTCTATCTGCTTAAACCCTCACCCTTCTTTTGACTGTTAAAAAAATGTAAGGCAAAGATGTACCTTCATATTTTACAACACCTAGCGGGCGAGGAAAAAGAGTTACACGGAAAAGGGTGCAGGCTTTGTATTCAGAGACAAAATCAAATTTTGTGCGGGTTAGGAATGCATTTGGGCTGCAAGTCACAGGAAACCCAACCGATAGCGGCTTAAACCACAGGACTAGTCATCGCCTACGTGACATGAAGTCTGGACGTGTGCGGTCACAGTATTGTTCGGAATATAAATGACGTTGGGGTCGCAGTTGTGGTGATAGCGGGCACCGTCGCCCCATGCCGCATGATGTCACATGACCCATCCAAAGGCAGGAAACACAGGGAGGCCAGGAGGTGAGGGGTCTCTTTATATATGTCTTTCCCTGAATCAGGAAACAAGTCTTTCCCAGAAGCCCCTCTTTGGCTACAACAAAGCCACCCTTAGCTGCAGAGGAGGCTAAAGACGCCTTCTTGCTGAGAGGTGGGCAAGGACGAAGGGGTTGGGCACGCTGCTGCCTGGGGAATGCCCAGCTCCTCTCCCCCTTGACATTCACCCTTCTGTGTACCTGCCGTTGCTGTGTTCTACTGGGGGCAGCTGAGGGCTTTCTCTTGGCTGCAAGTTGGCAAGGCCTGGGTGCTGGGGACTTGTACCCCCTGTGTGCAAGTTGGAAGTGAAGGACAAATGGGAGACAGAAGGTTTATACCCCAGCTGGCTCCCCCTTGAGTGGGACAAGTTAAAGGCATATTTCACATCTGTTCTTAGGGGTTCCTGGTGGGGTAATGACCCAGCTGCCCACAGAGGTAGCTCATCTGTCAATACACCTTGAGGTCCTTGCCTTGCCTTCTCTGTCTTGCTTCCCCATGTCTTCTGGGACCACCTTCCGAATAAATCACTCGTGTTCAAGTCTTGCTTTAGAGTTAGCTTCCGAGGGCAACGCAGCCTGTGATGCTGGCTATGAGAGCCTCCTTACCTTCATTTCTTCGAGCCGTGGAAGGGAGATACCAACCTTCATCAGGGTGGCCAGTTGGGAGGGCCAGTGAAAAAACATCCATGAAAACGTGTTGCAAAACGCAAAACATTAAAGACACAGGGGTAATGTGGGCTGGAAAACACCACGTGCCTTTTCCCCCAACCCATCAGTTTGGATTCCATTTCTGTAATTTCGCGCATACTTGCCAGGGACTAGGTCTTTGGGCAGAGATCCCTTCCTTTGACAAATAAAGGAAGTGTAATTGCTAAAGTGGTATTTCCCCTCAATCTCAGCTAAGAGCCTTGCTTTTATGGCTGTTACTCCACTAGGATTCCAATTAGCTATTATTCTTTAGAGAAGGGGGTGGTGGTGACAAAATGGTCCACACTGTTGCATTAGAGTTTTCAATATTCGGTACATTGACAAAGATAAACAGTTCATTCTCTGTCGCAGGTACTCAGCCG